>NC_073307.1:18816394-19147921 GCF_027595985.1 Sorex araneus
CTGGGCTCTCTCCCTTCCCGAGAAGCCCGTGTTCTTCTTGAGTCTCTCTCCCTCTCTCATCCTCTCTCTCTCTTCCTCCCTCTTTCTCCCTTTTTCCCTCTTTCTCCCTTCCTCACTCTCTCCATCTCCCTCTCTCTTTCTCTCTCTCCCTCTTTCTTTCTCTTCCTCTCTCCTCTCTACTCCCACACTTTCTCTTTCTCCCTCTCTCTTCGTAACTATATGAATAAAACTATTTCATTCTAGAAGAAAAAATAGACAGCACACTTCATCCGTAAATGTGTATGATCGACCTGACCCAACAACTGGTCATCCCCTCACCTCTTTCCCTCTCCTTGGGATACTCTATGAACCCAAGACAAAACAATTTTGAAACCAGCCCAATTAACAACCCTCCGGTGGCTTCAACAGTTCCAAGTGCAAGGAAGAAATCTCTCTAAATCAGTAGCTAGAAACAATTAGGCTTAATGAGGAAGGCACGTCAGATGCCAAAGCAGGCAGAAAGCTTGGCCTCTTGTGCCAGTTAGCTAAACTGTGAATGCCAAGGAAAGTTCTTGAAGAAAATGGAAAGTGTCATTCCAGCAAACACAGGAATGATAAGGAAGTGAAGCATATGGAGAAAGTGTAACTGTTCTGGATAAAGGATCAAACCAGAAAGGAGAGAGGTGTGTGTGTGGGAGGGCGGGGGAGTGGCGAGAGGGAGAGATAGGGAGAGGGAGAGGGACAAGGCAGAGGGAGGGAGGGAGGAAGGGAGGGGGAGAGAGAGGGAGAGGGAAGGAGAGAGAGAGAGCAAGAGTGAGAGAGAGAGAGAGAAAGAGATAGAGGGAAGGGGAGAGAGAGGGGGAGAGGGAGACGGAGAGGGAAGGAGAGAGAGTGAGAGCGAAAGAGAGAGTGAGAGAAAGAGAGAGAGAGAGAGCAAGAGAGAGAGTGAGAGAGAGAGAGGGAGAGGGAAGGAGAGAGAGAGAGAGAGAGAGAGAGAGAGAGAGGGCGCTCAGATAGCGCAGTGCATCCTGGCATGCATGAAGACCTGAGCTGGATCCCAGGTACCACATGGTACCCAGCACCAAGAGGCCAGAGAAGCACGACATTGCCAGGTTTAAGCACTGGGCTGACAGTGAGCCAAGTGCTCCAGGAAGTGCTCCAGAGCCCCCTGAGTGCTGCTTTGGAAACTCCCACACTCAAAAAATAAAAACAAAAGCAAAAAAAAAAAAAAACAGCCATGATATTCCCATCAGCCAAAGCCAAATGAAAAGTATGAACCTGGGGCTGGAGTGATAG
The DNA here is from genome assembly GCF_027595985.1 of Sorex araneus. Classification (NCBI taxonomy): domain Eukaryota; kingdom Metazoa; phylum Chordata; class Mammalia; order Eulipotyphla; family Soricidae; genus Sorex; species Sorex araneus. The sequence goes on from NC_073307.1 coordinate 18,817,670, forward strand.
CACAGCGGGTAGGGCGTTTGCCTTGCACGTGACCTTCTGTTTGAGTTTGGAAAGACACAGTAAGGAAGGCACAGGAAAAAAGGTTGGACTTTAGCAGAGGTGGGTTCATGAGGTTTAAGGAAAGAAACCATCTCGAATGCATCTGAGTTTAAGGTAAGGCACAGGTGCTGAATGAGAAGCTGGAACCAGAGATCCAGAAGGTCTTGACAAGATCAGTGGAGGCACCTGCACCAAAGGAGACATTCTCAATAGAAAGCCTTTTGTTGGGTGAAGATACCACCTACTAGCTAGAGAGGAGAACTTCATGCCTGGCTCCAAAACTTCAAAGGACAGTGTGGTTCCTACTGTGGCTAGTGCAGCCGGTAACTCAAAATTGATACCAATGCTTGCTTACTGTTGTTTAATGACACAGAAGATCAAAAGCATTACAAATGTTGATAAGGACCAGAGAGACAGCACAGCGGGTAACATGTTTGTTTTGTATGCCATCAACCAGGGTTGAATGTCCAGCATCACCTATAGTACCCTAAGTCCTGCCAGGGAGTGATTTCTGAGCACAGCCAGGTGTAATCCAATACCCTCCACACACCAAAAAGAATTATGCATAATCTTCCCTGCCTATACTCTATAAATCAAACAGTGGTCTGGGCAACAGCCCTTCTAATTATAACATGGTGTGCTGGATATTTCAAACTCTCTCTTGAGACCAGCCACAAGTGATAGTCCAGTCACTTGTAGGACAGAGCTGGTGTCACCTTCCTGTAGGGGATGCTCTGAGAAGCAATGAGGACAGTGAGAAGAACAGGGACAGTGCTGGACATTTTTCCAGGGACTATTTCATGCATCATCACAACGCCAGGATGTTGTCATCATAGATAAGGAAACGGATGACTGAGGTGACTGGTGATGGCACAGCTGTACAGAGCCAAGGGTAATTTCACTCAGCATCCACACCTTTAATTTTGTGTGTGTGTGTGTGTGTGTGTATATATATATATATGTATATATATATATAATTTAATTCTGTGTTTATACCAGCACAAAGTCCCAGGCGATGCCTCAACCCTTATAGGTGGACCATCAACGGTTGTCCTCTTTACTTTGCTCTTTTCTAAACATACATATGTTGAGATGTCGGTCTCTTTTCTTTAGGGCATATAAAAGATCTCTGAAATACACAAAGTCTAAAGATTTTAATAAGTCTCAAAAAGAGCATTTTAAGAAATCAGTTCACAAAGATAAACACAGACTCATTCAATTTGCGCAGTTAAGGGCACACATCATTGTTCTTTCTTACATCCAGACTTGGGGAAACGTCTTTGCCATCGATTGTAGAACATTTTCCTTATCCTCAAAAGAAACCGTTTCTCTCCTAACCACTGCTTCCCTTCCATGTTCCCCCTCAGCCCCTGACCACCACTGACCCACTTCCTGTCCCTGTGGTTTTGTCCACTGAGGACTCACCAAAGTTCGGAAGATTGAAAAAATTTGCTCCGTGGCTTTTAGATTTCTTTATGGGAATTAGCTTCCTGTGATAAAGACGAAGTCCACTTACCACAGGAAGTGAGCAGAAGCCCCGAGTCTCTGTAACAAAAACTTCCAAGGACAAGAGAATTTCTGTCTTCAAAGAGAGTGATATCACAGAGGATCAACTCGGATGAATCAGAGGATAAGGAAAGAGAAGAGGATGAGTTGATCCAGGCGATGAGTATGGACATGGTCAGAGGGCTGTGGGATAGTGGCAGAGTAAAAAACGGTTCAAGTGCTAAAATGAAGGCAGCTCGAGTGCGCCAATGTGGAAAGATCTCTAGTTAGTTGCTAAACAAAATAGGGGGTGGGGGGAGAAAGTGCAAAACTGTGTGTAGCATTTACCATTTGTATTTTTAAAACAATGGTAGGAGAGAGAACACACATGCTCCTACATGCAAAACTCTCTAGAAGGAGGCATGTGAAATAAATCTTGGGGAGGGGGCAGTTCTTTGTTTGCTTCTGTCCCCAGGAGAACACCTCCTGGGAGGGGCGTGTCTATCTGGTCAACCCTGTCTGCAGTGGCATTCCCTTCTAGTGCACGTGGGAAGCTGGGTGAGAAGGGAGAGAGCTGTTTCTAGGTGGGGTGGGAGAAAGATGTTTCTCTGCCTCCCTTTTCCATTGCCTCCAAGTTTAAAGCATATGAATGTACATCCTGTTCGGAGAAACTTTGAAATGAAAACAAAGAAGCATAAGGACTTGGGAACTGCTGGCTGGAGCCCTGGAGCCCTTGCAGCTGCCTTGCCCCATCTCCGGGTGGGGGGTGGGGTGGGTTAGCGGTTGTAGGATTGGGTGATCCAGGCTGACACGCTCCTCCTCTTGGAAAACAACTGGGGCAGCACGGTCATCCCTGGTCTAGCCTTCACTACTCCTCCTAACAGTGGTTGTGAGAATTAGGTGAGCCGGGAAACTGTCCGGTAGAGTCTGGAATCAATGGCATTCCCAGATGTGAACCATTAGGATGCCTCCTTTCCACAGCCATCATGATGCAAATAATCCAGTGGGTACCAGATGCCAGCGAGATGCCCCGCAGTGAAACTGGAGGGAATCCGTCCTTACCAACAGGCAGAGGGTGGGTCTGAGGAATCCAACCTTGAGTTTGCTCAGTCTCAGCACTACTGACTCTGTGGCCCATCACTCCTTGTGGTGACACATGGCCCCATGCTCAGCTGTGTCTTTGGCCTCTGCCTACTAGACATTTATGGGTTGCACCATCCTGCTCCAGTCCCTACAGCCCAAAGTGTCTCTGGACAGAGACAAATGTTCCCTTGAAGAGCAAAATCCCCTCCCTCCTGCCATGCCAACTGAGGCTGGCTGCCCTGTGCCTGCATTTTCAGTTGCTTTCTCTCCTTGACCAAACGCCAGGAACCCCCTTCACCTCCACCCCAGGTAAAGCTGGGCTTCACGGGATGCGAGTGAGAACTGGTTTTCTCCTTTCAGATGTGCTCATGAATCCTAACTCCCAGGAAACCTCTTCTGTTGGTGATGGGTGGGGAGGGTACTCGGGGAGAAGTAGAAGAAGAAAATCCTATCAGATTTGTATATGATAATGGTCTGCCCACCAGAATCTCACACACCTCAGAGGTCAGGGCCACAGCAAGGCAGCCCTGGGCAGGTGGCAGCCCTGCCTTCTCACTGGGACCCCAAGGTGAGACGGTGTGACGGAGCCCAGGGCAGCGAATGTTTCCTCCTGGGGATGTTCTTTCCCTCCAGGTGAGTCAGGAGCGAGGCCCATGAAAGTGCACGTCGGGTCAGCTAGTAAGAGGACTGGGGGGTCCCCCATCCTCTCTCCTCTACGAACATAACGCCCAACAGTCGGCTTTCTTTGGAGGGCAAAGAAAAAGGAACTGTATTTCTCTGTTTTCAGTCCTCTGGGGCTCATCCTCGAGGGCTGTGTGCAGTGAGTGAGCAGAATTTTCCGTGGCTAACTGTCCTGGCCGCCGGGCGCTATCGGCTGAGGCTGAGTGTTTATTTACTTTTGCTCGTGTTATTTTTATTTCAGTTCAGCTGCAGCTCAGTGCGGAAAGCGTGGGGGAGGTGTATATAAAGAGCACGGAGACTGGCCATTACTTGGCCATGGACACCGACGGGCTTTTATACGGCTCAGTAAGTATGAGGCTGACACGCTCCCAGACGCGGCCAAGGTTTGTGGTTTCCAGAAATCTTGTTACATTGAGTGATGCAAACTATAAAGCAACAATTAGTCTCTGTTTGTTATTTTTTTTTTTTCAGTAGGATTTCCACCCTCTCCCCTGCCTTATTTTAGGCCCAAACATCAAAGAATTTCTTGCGGTATTGTCTCAAAATACTCAAACGTATTATCACGCGGGCGTAGGGGAGACATTGATTGAAGTGTCAGCTACTCGTGGGTCACTTGTTTCAGAATACCCAATCCAGTCTGGGCTGGAGAGAGACGACGACTAGCGCTAGTAACAGCAGGCAGGACATTTGCTTTGCAAACAACCCGGCTTTGTTCCTGGCACCCGGAGCCCACCAGGAGTGATTCCCTGAGTATAGAGCCAGGAGTAAGCCCTGAGCACCCCCGGCTGTGGCCCCCAAACAAAAAACAAACAAACAAATAACAGGGCCTAGGCTCCAGCGATTTATATGCTAAATCGCAAAAACAGGTTTTAATTTTTGTTGCTATTGCTGCTGTTGTTTTGGAAGGGTCACCTAAAAGTAGAAAAGTTGAAAAAACCTTGTTCAACACACATTGACCAAGTGCCTCCTGTGTCTAGGTGCTGTTAGGTCTGCAAAAGATGTAAGGATGAATGAACCGGGCCACTGGCCTCAAGAAACACCATGTAAGAGACAATGGTTGTTAGCTTTTTTGCACCTGAGGGCTGGGGCTAGTTCTGACTAGTCATTGAAAACCACTGTCAATTACGAGGCAAGGACCTTTTTTGAGGACAGCTGAGCTACTTTTGCAGATGGGTGACAGTCTGTGAAGTGACCACTGAAATTACTGGTCTAAGAGCTGATTCAGGGGCTAATACCCTGCACCTCTCTGGCTCCTTTCCTCTCCCAGCTTTGCTTAATTTTCGTTCCATTTCTACTGATCTTTGCAAGCAAAGGCCAAAAGTAAAGGCAATATGATTTTGCCCAAAACGGGATCTCTGCTGAAAAGAGAGTTGAAGTCAGTAGCCTCGTTTGGAAATTATTCTAGATTTCAATGATAGTCTAGGTAATTCCTAGCCCAGGCCCAAACCCTTTCTTCTCTTTTAAGCAGCTGTTTCAAAAAAAAGAAAGCAGTAGGGGAGATGCTAGTCTGGGCTCCTTTAACCCATGTCAAATGGCAAATTGACAGCAGCACAAGAAACCCTCTCCCGAAGCCAGACTCAGTCATGGTTCAGGGTAGGAACACAATTCAGTTTTTCATGGAACTCACTAAGGGTCTGGAGATGAGGCTCAAATGAACAGGTAGGTTGTTTGCTAAAATCTAGATGGACTAATACAACACTGAAAGGTTTGAATGCAGGTCAATGGCTATCACTGGGTGAATAGTTTATTGTTGATGTGTTTTTTTGTTTGTTTGTTTCTTGTGGTGGTCACACCTTATAGCACGGACTTAGTGCTGGCTCGTGCTCAGGGATCAATTCTGGTGATGCTCAGGGGACCATTTGTGGGGCTGGAGAATCAAACCAGGGTCTGCCCCGTGAAAAGAAAGTGCCTTATATCCCATACTACCTCTCCAGTCCTTCTTGCTGTTGTTGTCTTTACCTAAAGTTGTTTCATAGTGGGAATAGATTTTTTTTTTCCCAGTGGCTTTTCCAATTGCTAGTAAAAATCAATCAATGAATTAATCACTCAATCTCAGATTCATAATGGAATCTTCTGGCATTCTTCTGCCACTTTGGCAAGTTACTCACTTTAATCTTTGTTTAAGACGAGAAACTGGTGGGGCTGGAGCAATAGCACAGCGAGTAGGGTGTTTGCCTTGCACGTGGCCCATCCGGGTTCGATTCCCAGCATCCCATATGGTCCCCTGAGCACCTCCAGGGGTAATTCCTGAGTGCAGAGCCATGAGTGACTCCTGTGCATCGACAGGTGTGACCCAAAAAGCAAAACAAACAAACAAAAAAAGATGAGAAACTGGAGAATCATCTTTGGGGTTTAGGAGTATTACGGAACTGCCTACCAGCAAGCCTCATATATATGAGAGGGGCTAAAAGTCCACTTAGAAGACCCTTCCCCTCATTATTTCTTAGGTTCTATGTTACAGTTCATGAACCCCCTCCCCCAAAAGTTTTATACATGTGTAATAATAATTTTTACTTGTATAAAAAATATCAAAGAAGAACCTATTGCCCAAATCCAATTTCCTTTCAGCTTCAGATTTTCTCTTCCCCCAGCAGAATACTGGTGCTACTATAATTCTCACGAAATATCCAGAGGGCGATCTTCATAGATTGTGCCTCATGACTTTTCTGCTTCCCCGCTGATAACGAGAGGTTTTATAATACCTCAGAGTTCTGCTCATATTCTTAACCAATTGGAAATAGGAACCCATTCTGATTCAAAGTGTGTGTGTGTGCATGTATGTGTGTATGTGCATAAAAGATATATTTATATTTAAGAGAATACTTTTGAAGGACTCTATGCCAAGATATTGCTGTATTTGTCTCTGGGGTAATGAGGGACTGCTCACACACTATGCAAATTCTTTATTGCTTTTTTCCAAACTTTCTAACATGGTATATGACACCCTGCAACCGGGGGAAGGTGCATTAAGTATAAATTTAAATTTTAAAAAATTATTTAAATTTAAAAATTATTTAAATACAATGTTAATGTTAATCACTGATGACAGTGATACAGTAATTTAAATACAAATAATTAAAACAATAGGCATCAATGGTTAATCTCTGTGCCCTTGGCATTGTGACAAGTACAGAACAAGTGCTCACAAATCGTGGTTTGGGGAGGATCTGGCCTGCTGACTCAGCCTGTGACTCAGCATATGTGTGTGTGTCAATTTGTCTAACATAATACAGAGAGCAGAAAGGGGATGTGGCTGTCCTCAGCATCACGTATCGAAGGCCTGACACCCACTAAGGGGCATCCCAGGGTGAGTCCAGGGACTGGGCCTCCCACACATCCCCAGGCCTTGAACAATGTGCATGAGACACCAATGTCTAGACTAAGTTCCTTGAGGGGGACAGAACTCCCCCAGATACATACCCTCTCTGTGGGCTGTCCAGTACTTCAGTGACACAGAGTCTCACCCCACTGCACATGGAACTACAGAGGAACAAGAAGTAGGAAACTCCACGTGGCATAGATCCCGACTGATCAAAGATCACTTTATTTGGGTCTTATCTCCAGAATCAAATTAAATTTGCCACCTGTTCTTTGAAAGGGCCTATGTCTGGGGGATTACCACGGGCCGACAAGATTCCATCTCTTTCCTCTGTGGGACTTAGACATGAAAGGGCCAAGCTAGTCCACAAAGAGAGAACAACGAAAGACATGCCTGTAGCTACCAGGGAGGGCTCCCTTGTCACTGGTGGTCGAGAGGTGACAGGCAGGTCACCTCACCTGGAACCGGAGCAAAGTCAACACACAGCAGTGTGATTCTTTAGTACTTTGTATGTTTCACATCCAAATATTTGTAAAGAATTCTAAAATCTTTTTTTTTGTTTGTTTGTTTTTTCTTTTTGGGTCACACCCGGCGATGCACAGGGGTTACTCCTGGCTCTGCACTCAGGTATCACCCCTGACGATGCTCAGGGGACCATATGGGATGCTGGGATTTGAACCTGGGTCGGCCGAGTGCAAGGCAAACGCCCTACCCGCTGTGCTATTCCTCCAGCCCCAAGAATTCTAAAATCTTGATGGAAAGTTCAAACAACTTGGATTCTTCCCACTCTCTGACAGAGATATGACAAGTTGAAGTAGTAGTGGATGGTAGATAATTTTCAAGTAACTGTACTTAGGATTATCTTTCCAGTTTAGTGCATTTACAGTTGCATCAGACTCTTGTGTAGACGCACCACAATCCACGCGGCCAGTCTCCTGTCCAAGGACATTCAGAGTGCTTCTAATTGATTGCATTGATATCCAACACTTGAAATATTATCCCTGAAAATTGATGTACGCTTGCTCAACTGTTTCCTAAGGAAGACTTCCTAGGAAAATTAAGTGGCTGGGTCAAGGAAAGGCACATCTCATACCTGACACGTTGCCAAATGACTCTCAGAAGGTTTGACTGGTGTATCTTATCAGTGGGGTATGAAGGGGCCTATTTTCCACCATCTCACTAAAAGGGAAGACTTATAAATGTTTCTGCATCTCTGCAGATATTCTAGCCAACATTTATTCAATTATGTTTATTGTGCACTTCTTGCCAGTGAGTTTGCGTATGTTTCCTGTGTTTATTGCCCATTTTTGTCCATCGTGGCCATTCCCAGCAGAGCGTGGGCCATACTGCCCGTGATGTGCAGGACAGTGGTACCCAGGGGTTCCTCCGGCCGCTCTCAGAAGTGCTTGGGGGACTGTGTGGGACTGGGGGATTAAACTCAGCCCCCTATCTGCCTCTCAAGCTATTTCTTTAGCCCCTAGTGTCCCCTCACCCCATGTTTTGTTATTGTTTTGGGGACCTACCTGGTGGGGATCAGGACTGACTCCTGACCCTGTGCCCAAGGATTACTCCTGGCAGGACTAATATGTGATTATGTGATTATGGGGAACCATATGTGATGCAGGGATCAAACCTGGGTTGGCAGGTGGCAGAAGGATAGCAGATGGAGGGGGAGCTTACAAGGGCAGGAAATGCCCACTGGCAGTTCCTTAGAACCACCTTATTTAGACACAGGGTTCATTTTTACCAAATTCCTGAGGAACAAATGGGAGACAGGGACAGTCGGATTGCTTGCCCAGGGTCACACAACTCGTGGACAGAGATGCTCTACTTAAAACCACTCACTAAAGGGCTGGTACAGCAGGTGGGGCACTAGCTTTGCTCATGGATGATGAGGGTTTGATCCCCAGCACCCCATATCATCCCCCTGAGCCCCTCCAGAAAGCTTTGATCCCTGAGCACAGAGCCAGGAGTAAGCCCTGAGCACCAAACAAACAAACAAACAGACCACACACCTCACTCTTTGGGCTTTATCTTTTCAGCAAACACCGAATGAGGAATGTCTGTTTCTGGAAAGGCTGGAGGAAAACCATTACAACACCTATACCTCCAAGAAGCATGCCGAGAAGAATTGGTTTGTTGGTCTGAAGAAGAACGGAAGCTGCAAGCGTGGTCCCCGGACTCACTACGGCCAGAAAGCGATCTTGTTTCTCCCCCTGCCCGTCTCCTCCGACTAGAGAGATGCACCCCGGGTGCTGAGCGCTCCACAGCTGACCCCAGATTGTTCCCTTGACCATTGGCTGCGCTCACCCCGGCCCCCCCAAGCCTGAGCCTGTTAGCCGTGCCCTGCTCCATGCCCGGTACCCTCCTTTGGCAGTGCCCCTTTACCCCAGCACAGTTTGGGATGGAGGGACCAGATTGCTTCCAGGGGCCAACTGGCCGGCCATGGTGGGTCTCGTTTGAATGTCCAGTTGCCTCTGGGCACCTGCAGGCTGAGCCTTTTCATGCCTAGGTGGGGCCAATAGAGATGTGGGAAGGGGTCTGCCAAGCGGGCCATTAGTAACCGCGTCCAGGTCCCTCTGCTGAGTAAACCCTGCCTGTGATTCTCCCCCCCCCAACATCTGGCCTGACTCCCTTGATCCTTGCAAACACCCCACAAATATTGGCAGAGAAGCTTAAAGCTAGGTAGGAGGGTGGTGGTGTTCCACGAATAGAAACAGCATCCAAGAAATCTCCCCTTGGCACAAAAGAGACTAAAATGCCAAGGGAGATGAAATTTGGGGTGGAGAGCTTAGAATGAAGGGAATTCACATTTCCCAACTGGGAGAAGCTGGGCTGGGAGACGTTAGCCCTGGGGAAAGCAGCAGAAATATGTCGCTTTGGAGGTCCTCGAACCCTGAAGTTGGTCTCTTGGGACAGTTTGAAGTCCCTGAAGGGGGTCAGGTGGAGAGAGAATGAAGCCAGTCCCTGTAGAAGCGAGGGCTTTGGAGACTGATAAATACATCCAGGCCCAGGGAGTGTGTGTGAGTGAAGAGGAAGGAGTGACTTGGGCTGCAAGGATATTCATTCTCACACGTGCAAAGAGAAAAGTTTAAGGTGCCATGACTTGTGTGGCCCCAACAGGAAGCCCAGGGTTGGGGTGCAGTTCAGCACTCATGGGACATCCGGGATATCTGGTTTGGGAGGGCGGAGAGGCCCCCCTGAGGGGTCTGGCTGGAGTGCTGACATTTCTCACAAGCTCCCAGGTGCCGACCACGTGGCTTTCTTCCCGCCCCCGAGTCTCAGCAGCCAGGTCCAGATGAATGGGGGCGCAAATGAAGGTGACTCAAACCCAGCCCACTCCCGGCTCTGTCTGCTGGCCTCCCCACACACCCACAGGCAGCACCCCCGGCACCCCCGCCTGAGTTAAGGAGCATGGATGCAAGGCGCTTTGGCCCAAGGCCTACACAATGCCCGTTTAGAAGATCCACAAAAGCATACTGCAGAAACCGTTCAACCCTCACACACAGGGTTCCCCAGGGACCTCGTGTGTTATGATTACTTGTATAAATATGTTTCCTGCTTAAAGTAAACTTGACCCAAGTGGCTAGCAAATTAGAAACACCATTCATCTCTGACATATGATATTGCTGCCATGCAAAGGTCTTTAATAAGCCATTGAAATTTACTGTGAGACTGTTTTTAATCACATTTTAAAAAATATAGCTCAAAGGCAGTTACACTGATTAGCATTCAGCCATTAAGAATTATAAAAGTAGAATGGGGCCGAAATGATAGTACAGCAGGTGTTTGCCTTGTACACAGTCAGGGTTCAATTCTCAGTTCAATTCCTATGGTCCCCCCGAGCACTGCCAGGGGTAATTCCTGAGTGCAAAGCCAGGAGTAACCAGTGAGCATCACCAGGTGTGGCCCAAAAACAAAAAAACAAAGAAAAAAGAATTACAAAATTAGATATGATATATAAGCTATTCAATTATCTACTACTTGCACTACATTTACTTATAAAATGAGATTTTTTTCTTCCACTGTGTTGTAACACATTTTCTTTAGGAAGTGGGGACTCATACAACAATATGATCATTGTGGAAAAAACTTATGAGAATGTTACCTTATGTTTTGTGAGAAATTGAATTAATCATTAGTTAAAATAATTCCTTAGCAATGGACCTGTCATATTTAGAATGGAAGAACAATGGCAATTTATGAAAGTTCAAAGTGACGTGACAGTGCAATTGAAGAACTGAGCAAAGTTAAAATTATGGTTAATAACACCGTCCTGCATTTGTGCAATATAATGATTTCAGAACTTTGGTTTTGTACCTTGGACAAAATGACTCTGTTTTATTTTAGCAAATCTTTGCAAGCAAGTTGGGACTAGCGCAGTGTAACTTAACAGCTCTTTACTATGATGATTTGGCCAGAAAAAAAAGGTACCCAGAGAGGAAATCCAAGATATTAATAATGATCTGTAATTTCTAGCATCTGAATCAAATTCAAGTATAACATTGGCCAAGAAAAATGAAATCCTGTTGCTAACAGATGAGACAGAACTCTGTGGTTTTAGAAACCCAAAACACTGTAGAAGAAACAGCTCTGTAACTTCTACAACCCATGCCAGTCTTCTTGGTAGATTTGTTGGATGTATTTAAGTGCCTACTGTGTACCGGGCACTGGACGGAGTACTGGGGTCTCCGGGAACCTGTCTATCTGGTTTGCTGCTGTATTCTCTCCCAGGGCATTATATTTATGACTGTAGATTCATTTCTTTCAACCTAGTATAAACATTGACTTCATTGGTTCCTTCAGAATAAACACCAAGTCCCAGAAATCCAGGTTTTGGAAGAATCGGCAACCCCCAAGTGTTAGATAAATTTCTACCAAAGTGGCAGAGCACAGAGGGAGACAAAATCCAACATTTTCAATGATAGAACAGGGTTGGCTTTGGGGGAACTGTTTCCAACGTAGGAAGTGAGAGTCTGTCAGCTCCTGTACAAAGGAAGTAGCTGGCAGTTTCATGCTCTATTTTGAATATGCGCTGGTTCCTCAAACACAGAACATTCCCAATGTCTCTGTCTCTCTGTTGCCTGAGTAAAGCTTGTGGCCATCTGTCTGTCACATGGCTCCTGTGGAGACTGATTTTCAAGCCAACTTTTATGAGCGACCTGACATTGTGTACAAAGTACCAGGAGCGTGCCTGTCTTTGACTGTACTCAATGTGGTGAGGGAGGTGGTGGTGACGTTTCCTTGGAAGGGATGGTTATAAGAGCCTCCAATGGCCAACAGCGTGTACTTAGAAAAATCTGACTGGCGCCTCATGTGTTACTGAAGATCAAGTATCCTACCTTGTAAGGAGGCGATAGAGTCCAAGTCCTCAGCAGTGCAGAATCCACTGGCAGAGTGAACCCTGCTCCCGGGCTACAACACTGATCTCTGGCGAAGATGCCTGTCATTTCACATCACACACACCCCCTCTCCATTTCTTATGCACCCTACAAGTATTAATAAACATTCTAGTATGTGAGACTTTCTCCTAGGTGTCTCTGAGTCTCTGGCAATTGTGGTATCTCATCTTCCCGTGGAAGGACTTTCTCTGGCACCTTTGGGCTGTGGCTTCTTGGTTTTCTATTCTAAGCTGGGCCCCATGCAAGGCAAAAGCTAACACAGAAATATGTCTCATCTTGGGGCCGGAGCGATAGCACAGCGGGTAGGGCGTTTGCCTTGCACGCGGCCGACCCGGGTTCGATCCCCGGCATCCCATATGGTCCCCCAAGCACTGCCAGGAGTAATTCTTGAGTGCAAAGCCAGGAGTAACCCCTGGGCATCGCTGGGTGTGACCCAAAAAGCAAAAAAAAAAAAAAAAAAAAAAAAAAGAAATATGTCTCATCTTGTTTTGGAAACCTAAGACAACCATGCAACATTGGCACTTATCTAGGGTTCATTAGAAAAGGATATTCAGAAAGTTCACTCCCTAAAGTGGAATATCCCTATTGATACCTGCTCTTCAGACTGTAGATGAACTGAAATAATGCTACCAGTGTAGAGTTGGCCAGTCAAGTGCATTTAAAGAAACTGCAATAAAACACAAAATGTGAGGACTCACAATTCTAACTCCAAGGAAAAAGGTGTGTATCCTACATCTCAAGCACCTTGATATGAGGCCATAGGTCAGATTTCTGGACGTTGTTACCACTGTATGAATCTTATGACTAAATCTTATGGCTTGATCCATTTCTGAAGTGCATCACTTCTTATTCGCAGGACAAAGTCCACCATGGTGGCAGAACAGGGTCACTCTCTCACTCATGCACACACTCACACAAGCCCAAGAACCACTGACAGAAAACAATGAGGTAATATTTGTTGACTTGTACAGTTATATACCATCCACAATCCCTACTTTCCGATCAAAGTTACCTGAAGCAGTACTTTTCTCCTTTATTGGAGCTTGCACCACTGTAAGAACTACAGATTCTACTACAACCTGGTACTCACAACTGTTAGCTCCTGTAAGGAAGAAATAGTATTTATACTACTATCTATGGCTCCAGCCCCAGCATATATATACCTTTGTATGTATAGACAAAGGAAACAAAAATATGTCACCAGAACTCCATGTCTGAGGTACACTCTAGCTTTTGGATCATGTCCCAAATGCTGACTCAAAAATGCTGGTTCAAAGACCTGTGAGCTTTATTATGACTTGGACCCAGGCCTTGCATGGCAACAGGTGAAGTTTGAAGAACACCTGTGGAAGCCATTGTTCTCCCCCAAAGACAACAACACCAAATTGAGACCCTGTGCCATGACTAAATTTTTGTCCTTAAGTATGAACACACTTAGGTTCTTGAACAAACAAGAAAAGGGAACATCCAACTACCCAGGCGTCATCTGTTTTGAGGGCTTGGGGAATTCTTTGCATTGGTCTTGTGGTCAGTCATATGAAAGAATGTGATGGAGCTGACCCCACAGGCCCCATTTGCTGTTACCACTTCCAGCCACTGCCTGATTCTGTTCACAGAACCGGACACACTGTCCCCTTCCCTCCAACGTACTTCTCAGCATCTTATTCTTTTGTGATGGTGGGGGGGGCGAGTATACCTAGTGATGCTCAGGGGTTCCTCCTGGCTCTGTACTAAGGAATTGCTCCGGGCAGTGCTTGGGGGACCTGGTATATGAGATGCTGGGGATCGAACCCGTGCAAGGCAAATACCTGCTCCACTGTGCTATGGCTCCAGTCCCAGCAAACTGACTCTTGAGATGAATCCCTCATTCTCACCATTTTCATTTTAGTCCTCTCTCTTGCCCCCAAATTTCTAATTTCACAATTTCTTTTGTTCTTTTTTTTGGTGGGGGGGGGGCAGCTACACCCAGTGGTGCTCCTGGTATTTCTCCTGACTCTGCATTCAGGAGATTGAACCTGGATTGGCCGTGTGCAAGGCAAAAGCCTTACCCACTGTTTTATCACTCCTGCCCCATAATTTCACAATAATTTTGAAAAAAGACAAGAAATATAGATGAAAGCAAGAAACATCTAGAAACCCAGGGCCTTTGAGTATCCCACCCCCAGTACCAGTGCCACTTTCTGAATATTACCAACCTCTCTTTAAAAAAATAATAAGTTTGCCATTCATGTCTCCGTCATAACAAACGTCACTGCTACCGAAATGCATTAATTGGAGATTTTTAAATGTCCATCTTTGTTGAACCAACTGAAAAACACAGCTCTACATCCTAAATCTGGAGGAGTTTAAGGTGACTGAGAATTAGCCTCTCATAGGCAAACTGGACATCAAAGGAAAAGGTACCAATGAAATGGTGGCTTCTCTTGTTTATCTGAATGACGTCCTGTCTGCCGTGGGTCAGGTTTATGGGGGATATCTCCAACTCTATGCAATTTGGGTATGCTACATTGTTGTTACATTACTGAATATGGTAGTAGCAACTCATCAAACCAGGATATGTCTTCAACTGCACTCCCCCAAATGCTAATGAGAATAATTTTCAAGAATAGCAGTTCAATGGGGAAATATTTAAACCCAACCAAGCCATGAAACTTGTATGTTTTTTATTTCAAAACCGTTTGGGATGATTTGCTTGACAATCATTACAATGAAAAATTGATGGTTGTAAAAAGGCACATGCCCTACCTTCCTGTCCATGCCCCCTAGAAAGAAACTGCCTTCACTATTATGATTATTATTTTACATAAAATGCACTCTAAAATCCTGAGGACCTGAACAGAGACACTCTGGACCCCAGAAAGTCACTGAACATTTTATTGTTTTAAGAATTACATGTTCAATGACTATTAAGATATTTCTGCCACCTTACACCAAAACCAATGGTTTTTAATTTTTTTATTTTATAAAGTAGTTCACAATATTTGATTACATTTAATATTCAAACATCAAAAAAATAGAATAATATTCCAACACCAATCCCACCACCATTATACCTTCCCACCACCATATTTTGGATGTTTCCATCCCGAATCCCAATCTATGCCCCAAAGCAGAACTGAAATAATATATTTTGTATTATTCAAATTGTGAAAAATCTCTGAAAATGCTACAAAAAAGTATCCTTAGAGGAGGAAAGAGTGTGAAGATTGTTGTACTTCACCCAATGGCCATTAAGCCCTTCTATAAGAGACCACTAACATGTTATTAAAAGTAGAGCCTTGTGTGCGTTTATATATTTGTCTGTAAAAAAAAAATATTTCCCGAGGCTGGAGCAATAGCACAGCGGGTAGGGCGTTTGCCTTGCACGCGGCTGACCTGGGTTTGATTCCCAGCATCTCATATGGTCCCCTGGGCACTGCCAGGGGTGATTCCTGAGTGCAGAGCCAGGAGTAACCCCTGTGCATCGCTGGGTGTGACCCAAAAAGCAAATAAAAATAAATAAAATAATTAATTTTTTAAAAAAACTTAAAAAAATAAAATATTTCCCTCTAAGACTGGTTGTCTCCTACTGTGAACCCCATCAAATGTGGTGTAGTTTTGGAGTACGGGTAGGGTGTGTGGTATGTCCAGGAATAGGTTCACTCATGGGTGAGGCTCGGTCTGAGTATGTGGAGAGGGGCTGTGAGTATGGCGGCCGTTGAGTTCTGGAGGCAAAACCAATTTTTTTAAGGTACCAGGTCACATATAGCCAGAGAAGAAAAGGAAGGTTTGTTTTATGTAATGCATATTAGACATGATCTAGTTCTTGGGTCTTTGGATGGATCTGAGAATGTTGGGCGGGGGGTGTCCAGTGTTTTCCTTTCCTCTTAGCTTCCCACTGTCACACAGGCTAAATTTACGCAGTGAGAAGCTAAATTCCAGCACCTATTTATTGTACAGGTATATATTGTATAAATGCCCAAACCTCCCCACGTCCTTGGTTTCTTCTCCCTCGATCTTAATGAAGGGGTGAGCATGCCCTATTTGAAACTGTGTTCAATTTCAGGATTTGGTTTACTGGGTTGTAGAGTTTCGGGGAGTGGGGGATAGATATAGAAAGATAATTTGGGTAACTTGTCCCTGAAGCACATTTCATGATGTTTGTTTTAGACTGACCCAGAGATCCAGAAGAGCAGGACACAGGGCTATTTTACCCCCTCTAAAGTGTTCTGGAAGCTTCTCACGTTTCCCACCAGGGGTCAGTGAGACTTGCAGGAAGCACTTGCTGGAGTGCAGAATAGCTCCTGTGTGTGTGTGTGTTGGGGTGGGGGCGGGTGTGACCTGTGCTCTGTGTACCACCAGGGCCCAGCAGGTGCTGCCCTGGCCTCTGAGACACCAGAGCAAAGGAAAAGCGAGCAAGTCCCAGGGAACAGTCCCTTCCACTTGCAATGTCCCTCCAGTGCCCTCTGCTGACAGACCTTAGGGTGCATCAGCTGGCAAAGGAGAAAGGCATGGGGGTGGGGGGGGAGCTCCAAGGCCACAAAGCAAAGCAAAAAGGAACGCATTTGGAGCAGAGAAGCAATGAACTGAGATAGGGCATAATCAGGATTTAGATACTCTGTTATGCACCGTATTAAGAGATGAATAAATGTGGTCCTTTCCCTTAAAGAGATTATAGAACTGCAGGAAGTGGAAATTGACTTGTTCTATTCACTTGAAAGAAAAATGCTACTTCCTTTTTAAGCCTTCTGAATTTCTATGAAGACTACCATGATCTCAGGGGCCAGAGCGGTAGGACAGCAGGTAGGGCGCTCACCTTGCATGCAGCCGACCCAGGTTTGATCCCAGCATCACATATGGTCTTCTGTGTACAACCAGGAGTAATTCCTGAGTGCAGAGCCAGAAGTAACCCCTGAGCATCATTGTGTATAGCCCCCCAAAAAAAAGAAAAAAGAAAAAAAAGACCACTATAATATCTGGGGTAATTTATTTAGATAGCATTATTCAATGATTTAAGAACAACCAAAATAACTTGCATATGTATTTGTGTGTCTGTTTAAGAAAGAGTTTGGGAGATGGACCGGTAACTCCATTTACTGACTCTGTAACTTTAGGTAAATTACTTTAGTCTATCTGTATCCTCATCTCTATAATACGAACACAAACATTACCAACCTCACCGGATTGTTGAGAGGATTAAATGTGATGTAGGTATGCAAGTATTTTTAACACAATATGTTATATGTGATAAGGACTAAAAGTTGCCATTATTTTTGTAATTAATATAATTACCCATATTACATAATAGTAAGGCAGGGCTCATGGCAATTTTGTAGAATTTCCTGCTTAGGTTCCCAGGAATCTGGTTACCTAGATTACCTTTGGATTGGATTTTGGTTTGGGGGCCATGTTCAGCAGTGCTCAGGGATTATTCCTAGGTCTGTGCTCAGGGGCCACTCAGGTGTGACCCCCCAAAAAAAATTGACACCTGTATATTATCTATCCCATATACACAGACCACACTTTATGAAGCAATTTACATAGAGAAATAGAAAACTGCAAGAGTAGCAGGAAGTTATACATGAACAGTATTCACTGTCCTTAGAATATATATAAGGAAGGGGCTGTAGTGATAGCACAGCAGGTTGGGCATTTGCCTTGCACTCGGCCAACCCGGGTTCGATTCCCAGCATCCCATATGGTCCCCAGAGCACCGCCAAGAGTAATTCCTGAGTGCAGAGCCAGGAGTAACCCCTGAGCATCACTGGGTGTGACCCTCCCCCCTACAAGAAAAAAAAGAAAAAAAGAGAATATATATAAGGAAAACAGATTCACTGAGGAAATGAGCTCATATCAGAAGGAATAAGAAGAGATGATTAGGTTAAAAAAGTTGGAATGTAGATTGTAAAGGACACTCCAGAGAGAGGGATAAGCATATGCTAAGGCCCGGTGGAAGGAAGGAGCACAATGCCTAATGGTCCTCAGAGGCAGAAAAAGAGGGATCATGATGTGAAATGAGCCCAGTCATCAGGCAGAGTGAGTGATGGAAGAGGGGAGTTACTTAGACATCAACATTTGTAGGTGACCATATAGATCTATGTACATGTCCAGTCTTTCCGCACTTTGCTCTCTCCACACAGCTAAATTACAACATTTTCTCTAGACTCTGCCCAAGGACACAAATAATCAGCATCAACATGTACGTTTATGGCCAGGGCTCAAATCTAAGACTCTGAAATATATTCCAGACTTGAAACTTTGGAAGCTGGGATTAAATTTGCTAAATATTTAGCTCTTTCCCTGAAGCTTTTATTCATTCCATCCAGCAGGTAGAGTATAGGAAAATGGTTTCCGTTCCCAACAAATCTCCTTAGATCCAAAGGGAAAATGAGGTTTGCCAACATAGTCAAGGGTGAGAGATGGAATAAGCAATAGGTGATTGTGTATCTGCGCGTTATTCCTATGGAAAACATGAACCAATTAGCTTCTTACTGCTCTGCTTCCAGAGATGCTGAATTTGACTTTTCTGTCCAAGTCTGGATAGCTATGCTATTAATCAGTCCCCAAACAAATGAAGCTGCTTAAAAAAGAATCACACAACCAAAACCCACATCCGTCACAAGCTTGAAAAACAGAAAGGCAACTTGAAAACTCCTCAGATACAGTGCCAGGTTTTGGATTTGGGGGAGATTTGACTGGCTGGAGGAGAAGTCTTAATCTGGGCCTGAACATCGATAACATAAACATATTTACAGAGATCTAATGAGGAAAACTCAACAGACCACATTACCATGCAGATACTAGCTTCTTAAAGCCCTATGGTCAAATAGTGACTCCTCAGAAAGAACAGAGAAACCAAGGAGAAAGCAAATTGAGATAGAATAGATGATTTCAGCATGCAAATTCTGTAACAAACCGACTGTTTCTCTATAATAACTACTTTGAATTAATCTCATTCCCTTTTGGGGGTGGGGGCTGGAAGGGATGCAGGTCTATTTTCATGAATAGTCTCTACCTTCCTTGCTAACAGTCAGAGGAGATTGGTTCTGAGACCTCACTCCGGGTAAGGGATTGAAACAGTGAAACAGAATCGGGGTGGGGGGTAAAGAGGGAAAAAAGGGGGGCTCTATAGGGGAGTTCACAACTTGGCTAGGGTCCATGTCTATAAACAAATCATCAGCATGCAATGTAGGAGAGTGCTAAGAGAAATACAGACATGGGCCACGGGAGCAGAGCAGGAGAACAAAGTGGTGATCAGGGGAAAGTTCTCTGAAGGAGAAATGTTTGATGTGTCAGAGAACGTGTGTGCCAAATGGGAAAAGATGGGAGTCTCACCCCGGCTCACATGCTAGGCCCTGGAAAGCCAGTCTGTAAAGGAGGGTCACATGGCGAAAGTCAGCAATGAAAAACCTACAGCGAGGTAGACAGAGCGTCTCTCAGGAAAGTTACGGGGAACTTTGCCACATGAACATCACGAATAATTAGACATTGTAATCACACACCCCAGAACACATCTTCCTATAGGAGGAACTATAACTCCCCTATAGGAGGTTAGAGTAGAACGGCAGGCAGATTCATTCTCTTTCTCTCCCTCCCCCGTCTCTCTTCCTCTCCTCCCCCTCACCTCCCTCCCTCCCTCTCTCCTCAACTCCACTATTTAGTATGTGACTTCCCTAGACTGTGGTTTCCACCTCCCACATATAAGGTTATGAGAATTAAATGAACTAATCCAGGCAGATTGACTAGATCAGAAAAGAATCCTTCACAACATAGGGTAAGTGGCCAATAAATATTAATTGTTGTGGGGCTGGAGCGATAGCACAGCAGGTAGGGTGGCATTTGCCTTGCACATGGCCAACCTGGGTTCGATTCCCAGCATCCCATATGGTCCCCTGAGCACTGCCAGGAGTAATTCCTGAGTGCATGAGCCAGGAGTAACCCCTGTGCATTGCCAGGTGTGACCCAAAAAGCAAAAATAAATAAATAGATAAATATTAACTATTGCTGCAATCAGAGGAAAAAGCACATGTTAGAAGCATGTGCAGAGAAATGCAAAGGATGAAGAGGAGCATTACTAGGAAGATGTGAAACTAGTAAGGGAAGTACTGCAAAGCTGTGAAGGATCTTTATTGCAGAGCTAAGCTTAAACTCCACCTTTGGTAGGAAGGAATCAATGAAGAGTTTAGGCAGGCAATTTAGAATTCCACTTTTATATTAAACTGAGAGAGCACTGGCTATGTTGTGGGCAAAAGATTGGTTAGCCAGTGAGGAGCCTGTAAGAGACACAGTGAATACAGAGAATAAGAGATACAGAGAATCTGAGTTGATGATGAAGATGATGAAAGAATTTTAAGCAGTCTAGACTAGGCATTCATTTAAATATAGGTCGCAAGGGAAAAAAATGTCTTCATGCCAACTTTACACTTGGTTGACAATCTGGTTGGGTATGAAAGTCTCAGTTTGGGGAAATGGGGCTCTTTGTCTCCTGGTGTACAATGTTGATGTGTCAAAGCTGGTTGCATTCCAATTCTTTTTTTTTTAACACATTTGGTCTTTTTTTGTTATTTTTTGCTTTTGGGTCACACCTGGCAATGCACAAGGGTTACTCCTGGCTCATGCACTGAGGAATTATTCCTGGCAGTGCTCAGGGGACCATATGGGATGCTGGGAATCGAACCTAGGTTGGCTGAGTGCAAGGCAAATGCCCTACCCACTGTACTATCGCTCCAGTCCCACATTCCAATACTTAAAGTTTTCTCTTTTACTCTCTTAACATTTCCATTTAAACTTTACCTCCAATATCTAACATTTTATAATATTATGCCAAAAACAGTAACAATAAGTCTCTCAATGAGAGACATTACTGGTGCCCGCTCGAACAAATTGATGAGCAACGGGATGACAGTGACAGTGACATGTGAGTGGGTGGATCTTTTAAGTCATCGTATTGATGTGTAGTAGGCCTGTTCAAATCTAGGAATCTTTGCTACAGGGAATTTTCTGGTTAACATTTTTATTCCTATTCATTCCATTAACCTTCTCTCCTAACCCTATCCACTCTTAGTGTTTATTTTTTTGTTATGATTTTAATGTGTTTTAAATTTTTATTTTATTGAATCACCATGAGATACAATTATAAAGTTGTTTTAATTGCTCATAGGTTTCAGTCATACAAGAGTCCATCACCCATCCCTTCACCTGCATCTTACTTTGTTTCTGTCTCTCTGTCTCTGTTGTAGTTCTCAAAAGAATACCGATTAACCTAATTTGTTAGGTACAAAATAGTAATGAATTTATTGGAGCCTTTACAGGGCTTAGAGACTCTTGCCTTGCATGCTGCCAACCCTAGGCTGATCTCTAGCACTGAATATGGTCCTTCAAGCACCACCAGGAGTGATCCCTGAGCATAGAGTCAGGAGTGATCCCTAAGTACTGCCAGGTGTGCCCCCAAAACCCATTCACATTTTATAGGGGAAAAAGCCTTAATTTTTTTTTGAGAGGTGGAGATGCATGCTAAGGAGTTTAGGCAAAGGCAAGCAAAATTTTCTCGGTGTACTGCCAACCTCCAAATGAAGATGTATCATTTTTAGCGTGCCGTGTGTTTCTGAGTACTGGCTCCCAATCCACAATTTGCTAGGGAAGAGAGTTAGCAAGCACAACACATGGTTCTGCTCAATGTCCACGAGCTGCATATCCTGGGATCGTTATGCATATCACTGAGCATAGGCCACAAAAATATTTCAGGTGCATCAACTCCATTTGCCAAAGCAACTTACAGTATGAGAAATAAAAGGACTATTGGGACTAGGAGGGAGACTTGACTTTGAAAGAAATGAAATAGAACTTCAAATGAAAAACAGAGATAGCAGAATAAAAACCTAATGGGTGGACTGCTTCCAAAATGAACAGTGAAGAGGACAGGAAGTCCTCCCTTAGATACCAATGACAAAAACAAGATTAAAAATTAAAAAAAAAAAATTAAGACCATGGAGAGAGTTCAAAAGCAGAGAGAGACAGAGGAGTGTTTAAAAAAAAATTACTGCCAGAGGATGGAGTAAAAATTGAGAGTTTATGACTTCCAGCCGGAGGGTGAGGTCCAACCCTGATGGCTGCAACAGTTAAGGAAAATAAAAAAGATACCATGGGCAACCACAGCCTTCCCAGCAAAGGTACCAGAGGTCAGAGTCGAAGGCTGAAAATGCAGGGAGAAATCTACACGGAAAATACTGGCAGCAGAAAAACCACAGAGTGAGCATAAAACTGAGTATAAACTCTGCTGGAATCCCTGCCAAGCACTGAGCTACACATGTCAGAGAGGAGGCCCTGAGGGGCTCTGGTGAAAAGGAGACAGAAACCAGGAAGAAACCTGCTTTTGTATAGCAGGAAGCGTAACTCATGTGCTAGACAACAGCTTGAGTGCGTGTGAACTATCTGTGAATTTGCTGCCTTTAAAAATATATATAATATATACACACAATATATATGTAAGCTCAATCTATATAAAAGTTATATATATGCTATATGTATACAATACATAAGTTCTATATATGTGTTATATACATACACATATATATATATACATTTGGGGAAAAGGGCTGATACATATTGATTGAACTTCCTAACAATGTGCCAGTCAGGTACCTCGAAGTTGAATCTTTTTTATTTTTTGGGGGGGAGCCACACCCAGCAATGTTCCTGGCTCTGAGTTCAAAAATTACTCCTGGCAGTGCTTGGGGGACCATATGGGATGCTGACGATTGAACCCGGGGCGGCCGCATGCAAAGCAAATGCCCTACCCGCTGTGCTATCACTCCGGCCCGAGAAGCTGAATCTTAGGTGCTTGAAATATCAGGCATAGTTCAAAGGCAGCCAGGGACTGGGCAGATCGCTCACAGGGCTGATGTGAGTTGCATGTGGGAGTCTGGGGTTCCATTCCAGCCCTGCATGGCTCCCTAAGCACCTCTGGGTGTGCCCCCCCTCCAAAATAAAACAACCAAATCACTAGAAATTACAGGGTGGGGGGCTCCTAGAACAAGAAAATCTAGAAAGAATGACCATCATCTGCTGCTGAAAGCCTTGATTAACCACCAAATTACAAAGAAAGAGAAAACTCCCAATGGGTTATGTGCAAAATGGAGCCATGGGACGTCCCAAGAACTGAAACAACAGCTGCGATGCATCACGGGGTAACAAAGTTTGCAGTTGGGGTCCTGTCCAACTAATTGCCTATTTAGGCAAAAACAAAAACATCAGAAGAATACAATAGATCTGCGGTTGTCATAATGTGTTATCTACAAAGCCCAATTTTCAACCAGAAATAACTAGATGTGCAAAGAATCATTAAAATGTTCTTCTTACTCAGGGAGAAAGGCAGCCAATAGAATCTGACTGAGTGGTTCCAGAGGTTGGATTTAACAGACAAAACTTTGGTAACAGTTCTTATAAATACAATCAAGAATTAAAGGGAAATAAAATATACTGAAAGAACCGTAGAAATGTTCAATAGAGAAACGGAAACCAAAAAAAATTAATGGAAATTCTAAAGCTGAAAAGTACACTCCTAAATTTGGCTCTGGTTTGGGTCTTTTGTTTTTAACCCTGTAGATCTCAAGCCTCAGACAGGTAAGACATGGGCGCCCCAAAACTTGAAATTTAAGATGTAATCCGAATGGCTCAACCACTTATTGGGAAGTCAGAAGAAATAAGCAATGAGCTTGAAAAAAGAGCCACAGAACACCATGGGCTCAACTCCACTGCTGCACGAATATTCTCTGCTGACACCAATCTCTGAACAATTTCAGGTACCCACTGCCTGGGATGAGAACTCTGGTGTTTGTTTTCAGACTTGGCGTGGGTAGCCTCTTCTCCACTCCCCATACTTCTGGAAGTTCCAACGGCCCCACGCACCTCCCACATCTGCGACCTGATAGATCCAGAAGTGTCTGGAGCACAGCGTATGCAGCCACACAACACCTCCTGAATCAGCGAAAGGCTTAATAAATTCTTGGAGGAGGACTTAGCAACCCAGTGATCAGATATAATATTGTTCCCATAAATGTATTTTCTAGATCTACTGATTTTAATATTGCAACCTTGTTACTTAATTTTAATCCTAGAATTGTATCGACTGTTGCTGCTTTTTTCCTACATTAAAATACTTTTAAATTTAAAAAAAAACCCTGAGGAAAAAAAGAAAAGAAAAAAGGGCAACTGAAATGCCTAGGATAAAGATCAAGGATAAGGGCCAAAACCATAGGATAGTACAGCGGGTTGGGCATTTGTCTTGCACGTGACCGACCAGGTTTGATTCCCAGCATCCCATATGGTTCCCCGAGCAATGTCAAAAGTAATTCCTGAGTGCAGAGCCAGAAGTAATCCCTGAGCATCTCCTGATGTAACCCCAAAAGTCAAAAATAAAAATAAAATAAAATAAAGATAGGGAAAAGTGAACTAAAATAAAGATAAGGAAAAATAAGGAGAAATTCAGAGACTTGAGATAACAATATCCAAATGTTTAATGCACACATTGTTTAAATTCTTGATGAAAAGGAGAAATAGGGGACTAGGAAAATATATTTGAAGAAAATTTGCCAAAACCTTTCCCAAGAGGCCCAAGGGAAACTCTGAGTGCTGTGGAAATGTTCTGCATTTTGACTGAGGTGGTGTTGCTCAGAAGTATATATTCATCAAAACTAATTTAATTGTACAACGTCTGTGGGTATGCTTTCTTCCCCTTTTTTTTTCTTGAGGTAACGTGATTTACAATATTGTTTGTGCACACGTTATTGTTCCAGTACCACATTTGCCACCAGAGTATCAGCTTCCCTCCACCAATACCCCAAAGACGACCCCTACCCAATCCACACACAGCCCAGCCCCCCTAATCCGTTAGCTCAGCGCTACAGTCCAATACTTTAGTTCTGTTGCCCTTGGCCAGTCAACGACATTGTTTAAAATATAATGATGGACTACACCTGTACTTCCATTAAAAGAAAACCCATCTGAAATGATAATGACTAAATAGAAAAATCAATCTGGAGAAATTAATTTCTTACAGCATCCCATTTCCTAAAATGCAGTTACATTGCTCAGGATGTAGCAGGGCAAAATCAATGAGAGGTTAAGAGAGAAGGGAAACCAGACTGAGAGAAGGGCTTGAGGAGAGGCAAGAGGAAGCCAAGACACAGGGCAGCGGGAGAGATCTTTGCTGAGACTTTCCCTGTTTGAGAGCAGACAGAAATTCCTTGGCTCAGGCGGCACACGGAGGCCTAACTGGCATAAATCAAATGATAGCACATCCAGACCTACAGTTGTGAAACTGGAGACATCCCCAGAAGATGGCTTCCACGGACCAGCGACAATCTGTAAGTGTTAAAGAGGTTGACGCGTAGCCAAAGAGAGTCTTAGAAACCACTTGAAGGGAAGGTCCTCCTAAATGACATTTATGCTCACAGCAGCGAACTTGTCAACACAATAGTGACTGAGAGAGGGGCCTCTGGTCTCCAAATTCTACCCGCAGAAAACAAACCCCTCCAGGCCAGTTCTGTGACCCGCTGTTGAGTCACTTCTGAACACCATCTTCTGTTTAAAGTCTTCTCCTGACCTCCACTCTCCTGGTCCATAAAATTATATCCCGTCTCCTAAGCAATTAAGGAATTTTATTTGAGTAAACAGTGTTGATGTGTTAAGGGTGTTAATGACTTAATACTATCGAGTGCCAGAGTTGACCTAGTAAGCCTTTTTTTATTATAATATGACTTAAATAGGCACAAACATATAAAACAGTGCATAAACGCTCATGCTTATAGTTTCACACAGTTTGTTTGTTTGACAAGGTTTATTTACAAAGAAATAAAAAAAAACACCCAGAGGTGCTTGGGGAGCCATGCAGGGCTGGAATCAAACCCCAGACTCCCACATGCGAAGCATGCACAGCAGCCCTGTGAGCGATCTCCCAGCCCCTGGCCGCCTTTGAACTATGCCTGATATTTCAAGCATCTAAGATTCAGCTTCTTGGGGCCCGAGTAATAGCACAGCGGGTAGGGCGTTCGCCTTGCACGTGGTGGACCCGGGTTCAATCCCCAGCATCCCATATGGTTCCCCAGGACCTCCAGAAGTAATTTCTGAGCACAGAACCAAAAGTAACCCCTGAGAATCACTGAATGTGACCCAAATACAAAAATAAAACAAAATAACCAAAATGACAATGCCAACGATGTTTAAGATGGTGACAGATGTATGATAAATAAGTGCTCTTTTCTGAGATTAAGGGACTGGAAGTGTGATCAGTAGCAGAAAATTGCAGTTGTATGACCTGTTTCACCAAGGAGCTCGAAAGGAAGGGTGGGGAGTCAAACTCCCTGAACTGCAATACTGTGTGGTCAGGGCGAGTGACAGTGCAGCGTCTCTACTCCTCCCCTATAAACAAACAGTGCGCACCTATTCCTGGGGTGCTGTGATGACTGGTGACAACAAAGAGAAGAACTGGGGCTGGAGCGATAGCACCGTGGGTAGGGCGTTTGCCTTGCACGAGGCCGACCCAGGTTTGATTCCCAGCATCCCATATGGTCCCCTGAGCACCACCAGGAGTGATTCCTGAGTGTATGAGCCAGGAGTAACCCCTGTGCATTGCCACGTGTGACCCAAAAAGCAAAATAAAAAAAAACAACAAAACAAAGAGAAGAACTTAGCCCCATGTCCAGCACATAAATAAACTATCTAAAGTATGACTGTTGGTTTTGGAATTTGTCCTGTTGGGTAGTGAACTCATTCGAGCCTCTGTTTCAGTAAGGTGAAAGGTTGTTCAGATTGGCAATGTACCTGCAAATACGAGACGCCAAGAATTCCAATCAAGAAAAAGTTCCTCAAGGTGCTGACAGCAGACAGTGCTGGCTCTCATCTGCGCCTCTGTGTGATGCAGGAAAGGACCGACCACGCCTGGCTTTCAAGGCCGGGGTCCTCTGTGAATGACCATATTGGTGACTCCACAAACCATCTTTCCTCTTCAGTCTCCCTTACCTCACGGGTGCCAGTGGGCTTCTCTGGCCTCCACGTGAACTTAACCTCCCCTGGGAACTGAGGAACCAAGGCTATGGTCATATTGAGTGGTGCATGACGGGCCAGGAAGTCCAGAAGACAGTAGTAAGAGTTGTGTTTTCAAAGATACCCCTCAAATACGAGAATATTTCACCCGCACGACAGAGCCTGGCAAGCTACCCGTGGCATATCGCTATGCCAAAACCAGTAACAAGTCTCACAATGGAGACATTACTGGTGCCCACTCGAGCAAATCGATGAGCAATGGGATGACAGTGACAGTGACCCTTCACATAAGCAATCTTTTATGCTTATAACATTATTTTTTGAAACAAGCAAACAGGGGCCAGAGAGTGAGAGAGAGAGAGAGAAAGAGAGAGAGAGAGTTCAGAGGGTAGGGCGTTTGTCTTGTATGCTGCCGACCTGGGTTGGATCCCCAGCATTCCATACGGTCCCCAAGCACCGACAGGGTCAATTCCTGAGTACAAAGCCAAGAGTTTCCCCTGAGTACTGCCAGATATGGCCCCCAAACAAACAAACAAATGAACAAATACAAGCAAACAAACAAAACTCCCACTATATTCAGCCTACTAACAGCAATCCCAGCAATAGTTATGCAGAACGAAGTCATAATTTTAGTCTTTCTAGGGTGGTAACTTGTGATAAGAAAGACTGGGCTGAACTAGCTCTACAATTCTTTATCAGAGGAAATTTAATAAGCAAACTTGCAGTACTGAGTACTGGAGGAGAAAAACATGGAGTCATTGTAAAATGATGTTAGCCCCTACCATGCACAAATGCAGATACTTAAAAATAAATCATAAACATACTTGTGAGGTCTGTTGACCTATTCCCCACTGTTCTGACAGTTCCTACTGGCCCGGTGACCAACGGTGCTAAATGGGTAAGCAAAGGGGCTAGCTGCAGTTATTTCTCCCGATAATCACAGATTTCCCCAGGGGGCAGCTGGCCTTCTTATTGCTTCAATCTTCAAGTCCTCTCCTAAACGCAAACTCTGGGATGAATGCAGTAAAGGCCAGAAAAAGAGAGCATATGAAGAACGACCCAGGCAAGCTACTGGCCCAGCGCCGGAGAAAGCTGCATACACGGAGAAGCTTGTGGCTCTGACAGGCTCCGGTCTGTCACTAAAATCCACTTCCCGAGGCTGAAATGTGATTTTCTTTCTCCTCCCCGAGAGGAGCATGGAGACTAATTAAAAACAACAATTCAAATCCTTCAAGGATACAAAGTACAAAGAAAAATGACTATGTTCATATAAACACTAGATTCTGAGAAACTGGAGACTCTACACAAACTGCCCCACTGCACCAATTTAAAATAAAAATTGGGAGGTGGCAAAGAACTCAAAAGCACAGACTCAAACAGAAACATGTACGCTGGTGTTCACAGCAATATTATTCATGAAAGTCAAAAGGGGGAATTAACCCAAGCGTCTACAGACAGATGAATGAATACATACATTGGAGTATTACTTGACCTTTAAAAAGAATGAAGTGCTGACAAATGAAACAACTTAAATAAACCTAGAAACATTTTGCTATGCAGGAAAAAAAAAGACACAAAGGACAAATATGCATGGTGCCAGTTCTAGAAAAATTCTAGAAGAGGCAAATTGATATAGAAAAAAAAGCAAATTTGAGATTAGCCATGGATGGGACAAATAGGAACTTACTGCTTAATTGATAATGTGATTTCTTTGAAGGATAATAAAAATGTCTGGAAATACATAGGAGATGCTTATACTACATTGTGAACATAATGCCATATTCAAACCATTTGAACTTTGTACTTCAAATCATTTCAGTGAAATTTTTTACCTCGTAGCTGTTTTCTAACAATTTTCTAATAAGAGACTCAAATCACTGGGAACAGCCAAAAAAATTCTTCTGAAAGTTCCAGTATACACAACTCATGGTACAGCCATTTGTTTTAATAAGATAAACAAACTCTTGTGATATACAACTTGAATAATGCACAGGGCGCAGTGCTGAATAAGCAAAAAAGAAAACTGTGTCAAAAGAGGAGCTACTGTGTGACTCGATATATAGAATTTCCTCAAAAAGACAGAATATAGGGATGGAGAACAGAGCAGAGGTGCTAGGGTTTGGGGGTTCAGGCCAGCATACGCTTCTCAAGAAACAGAACAAGGGAGTTTGTGAAGGGTGAGAGAACTGTGATGTGCCCCAAATTATGGAGATGATTATATGAACCTACACACATGTTAAAATTCAGAACTACTCATCAAAACTGTTTTTAAAGTCAAGTTTTGTTTTGTTTTTAAAAAAGTAGGACAGAAGGAGAAACGGCACTAATTGCTCCTGCTATTCTTGGAGCCAGTGATAACCACTTCCTCTTTTGAGCCCTGTGTGTCTCCCGTGAATTCCTCTATCTCTTAAAATGTTCAAGGATCACAGTCGAGAAAGAGGTTCTGTGACATTATTATGAAGAGTCCGTACTCTCTTTCCCTGCACCTCATCCATCCACACATAATCAGAGTTTGTCTTTCTGGCCTTGAAACCTTTCTTGGAGTAAACTTCCCTGACTTGGGGAACAGGAATGTAGCTGAGTCCCAGAGGTCACATCCACATGGGGGCCTGGAGGGGATTAGCACACGCATCTGTCACAACACTGCCAAGGGGGTGCTCTGAGCACTTCCTCTGAGGCGATCGGTGGGGAAATCTGTCTTCTTGAAAGCATCTGAAGGTATCTGGCGGAGAGAGACCCAGAAAATGTGGTTTCCTGAGTAGCTGGAAGCAGTCAGTCCCACAAGAACCCCAGGTGAGGGCACCACCAAAGAAACACACACACACACACACACACACACACACACACACACGATGGGAGGGGGGTTGGTGTCTGTGGGAAACTTGGGTCAAAAGCAGAGAGGAAAGGCAGGAGAAAGAAAGGGGGAGAGAAAGCTCCCCATTAGTTCGTGTTTTCATGATCATTCTTGCTACACTGGCAAGTCTGGCCATTGGAAGCCTCTGGAAGCCCATGGGACCTAATTTACGGCAACTACAGGCAGCTACAGGCCCTGGATGTGAGCTGGACAACATTGGGAGAAAATAAGACAGCGACAGACTCTGTTTTATCTCCTCATGTACTTCCTCGCCTCTCCGAGTGGGCAGGGGTGTCACCGGGGCGAGCACACTTTACAGGCAAGTCATTCATCAGGGCTCCTCATTAAAAAGCTGGAAAGCGTAACACTGGAGCTGCTCTGCCATCCTCTGACACCTCATTAACCTCGTCACTGTTCTTCTGCGGAGGGCAGGAGTTTCAGGAATGACTCCGTGAGTTCTGTCCTGAACACGCAAGGCGGGGGGAAGAGAAACCGCAATGCTTTGCCTGAAAAATATAGTGTCCCACATGCCACCATCCCCCCACATCCCAGCTCCCCCCAAATAATCATGAGAGTCGTGCCAGGTCACGAAGCAAACAGGAAGGATGTGACAAGGAGAGGGAGATCGACTTGGATTCTGCTAAATTTAGGAAGACTCACCTTTATCCAGAAGAAAAGAGAGGCGGAATAATGAGTGGCCATTTATCACAGGCCTTTCAGTGTAGCGGGGCGCTGGGGGAGGGGTCGGGTGCTACCGAGCTTCTCTCAGGAGACAGTTGAGGCGATGTAGCAGGAGATCTGTCTCCCCAAAGCTGCACATTTTGTGAAATTTGAACTGAACCCAAGCAAGCCTTCTTTTCTATTCAATGTCAAAGCTATACTTACGTTTTAAATGCATAAAACGGCTACATGCCAGCATGTACCTACATTGCATGGTTCAAACTGAAACCATGTCCATGTATTTTCCATGACTTGAGAAATAAAACATGAAGATATTGGGGGGTGGGATGCGGGGTGATAGTATAGCAGGTAGGGCATTTGCCCGGCATGCAGCCAGCCCCGGTTCAATCCCTGGCCTCTCATATGGTCCCCGAGCACCGCCAGGAGGGATTCCTGAGTGCAGAGCCAGGAGGAACCCCTGAGCATCACCAGGGGGTGGCTCAAAAAACACAAAAGAAAAAATATTGGGGTCAGGGGAGGTGGCTGAGAGGCGGCTCAGGAGCAAGAAGCACCTGCCCTGCAGGTGTGAGGCTGTAAATTTGATCCCTGGCACTGCCATATATACCAAGGGCAGTCCCGGTGGCTCTGCTGTCTGGGACTCTGATGTTAACCCATAGCGTGTGATAATCAGCATGTAGCCAGCTGCGTTAGAGCACCACAATTGAGCATGTTTGAGCACTGTACCAGGAACAAAGGCCCTGACCGCATGTAGGTGATCATCACAGCAACCGCCGGTGAGCACTTCTGCCAGAATATGCCTGAGCACCACGAGGCCAGTGAGCGTTGGTGAGCACATCTGCAGCCACTACAACAGAAGTGTGTCAGCCCCAGGGAGCACCGCAGCCAAGAGTCCACTACATGTGGCCACTGTGACAAAGCAGCCAAAGGGAAGGGGAAAGAGGGCAAAGTTCCCCCCGCTACACTGAGGCATTGATGCACTTGAACCTGTCTGTTAAGGCAAGGAGATGGAGGAAGGAGCAAGGCTTCTAACGCCCCCGTGAAATACGGGGAGCAAGGCATCAAACTCCATTTCACTCCTGGAGAGAATCTGGTGGGACTTTGAGAGGAAGATGGTCCCCCTGGTCTCCTAGATCCACAGGCAGGATCTGTGGTACTCTCACTTGCCCAAAAGAAACAGAATTCCTCCCTTTCTCGGTCCTTTATAAGAGCAAAGTTACAAAGTTCCCTCCCTTCTCCTTCTTTTTTAGTTTTTCCATCCAAATATAAAAATCAAGAGACCAAATGACAGATTCCCATGTTTACCTATTTTCTTTGGCCTCGAGCAACTTAGCAGGGCTATGATATTGCTGTCCAGTCACTTGGATCCCTTCCAAAAGTTTAATGGATCCCTTCATCAATCTGAACGGACGGAAGGGATGTTAAGTGTGGCAGACACAGCGAGGCCAGATATTTTATCTCACCTAGTTAGGAATTAATGGTGCATGTGGACAGATTGCTAGACAAGCCGGAACACTAATGTATCCTGGAAATGTTGACATCATAGACAAAAAATATTGAAACTGGTGATTTGTAGCACAGACAGAAGGCATGGCCTCGAGCCAGAGGCTGCCTCCTCAGAGAGCAGAGGACAACGATGCCGGTCTGGACCACGGCCCTGGCCATGTTTTGCAATCTCTGGATTGGCTTTTTTCTCCTCCTCCTGTGCTAGCAAGAGGGCATGTTTGACCTCAAATATTCTCCTGAGGTGCCCACGGCTCTTTGCAGGTTTCTCCCCCAGAGCGAGCCTATTCCTTGCACACACTAAGTCTGCACCTCTGCAGGGAGCAATGGCTCAGGATGTACAGCCACATCCCGTGGGGCACTGCCAGCTGGATGGTGGGCAAACAGCAAGGAGCCAGAGAGATAGTGCAGGCACACAGCTGGCACGTGGTCACACCTGGTCCCCAGTATCCAGTGATCTCCAAGAGTGACCGCAGAGCACCACAGGCTGACCCCCGAGAAGCCCTGGCACCACAGGGGCTGGAGCAGCACCAGAGCCTGGGACCCTCACCACAGACCGAGTTGGCCCAAACCTCCTGAGCACTGCCTGGGAAGACCCCTATCCCCCAATTAACTTACTGAAAAAAAATATCCATCGTCATTTCCTCCTTAGTTCCAAATCTATGAAAATTCTGAGTTAAGCAGCAAAACACATACCCAAATGATTCCTTTGATGTTTTATCTCGAAACAAATAGATTTTCCACAAGAAAGAGGAAGTTAGAGGCTGACCACGTGGTCAAGATATACCTGCTCATCTGGAGCCAAGATAGATGGTAAGGGGAGGGGAGTTCAGGAGGCCAGGGAATGAGGGACAGCAGGTGGCCTCCAGGAGACACAGGAGATGCCTGGAAAGCTGGTTGATTGGCCAAGCCATCCCCTGGGAACTCAGCGAGTTTCCTGACATTTATACTCAGTGCTACATATAACCCGTTTATTGGCGATATGATGGAAGCTCTATCTAGAGCCCACTTCAGTCCTGGGAGCTTTCAGAACTCTCGTGGCTTCTCTTAGCAACGTCAACAAGCACTTAAATAAAGTGCAAATGCTCCTAAGGAAAGAGAGAACTCTTCAAGAAAGAATGAATGTCGATTAAGTCTGATTGTTGCCTCTTCTCTGCAGTTCTTCTGCTATTCCTGCCATGTCGCTGCAGTCCCAACCCAAATCCTTCCTCTTTATTTCTACTTACAATGTCTCAGAGCAGCTGACAACTTATTTAAAGAAGATAAGCAAACACTTGTTTAAAAATAAAGCGAGGGACAAGAAAGTGATCACATACAATTCTATAACCCCAATATCTAGAATACCCAAGTCTAGAATCTTTGCCTTTCTTTTTCTGCGGGATAGACCCAATAAGGCCCTGGAGTGAGGGAGATGAAAAGGGAAAGACTACAAAACTATAGTGTGGCCATTCTCTCAAGCTATCGCCCTTCTTAAAAACACGTGTTGGGGGACTGAAGAGAGGGTCAATGGACTGAGTGCATGCCTTGCATGCAGGAGGCTATGCTCAGCCCCCTGGCACTGCCTTCTCCCCTGAGCAACACCAGAAGAGACCCCGAGCAACGCGCCAGGAATGGCCCCTGAGCCCTCCTCAGTGTGGCCCAAACTGCAACAGCAACAAACCCAGAGTCTCAATTCCTTCCTCTATTCTAGGTTTCTTTCTCCTTGGTGCTCTACTGCCATACTCCCCCCACCCCGTCTTGGTTCTATACCTCCGAGGAAGTCACTGTCACTGTCATCCCATTGCTCTTCGATTTGCTCAAGTGGGCACCAGTAACGTCTCCATTGTGAGACTTGTTCTTACTGATTTTGGCATATCAAATACGTCACGGGGATCTTGCCAGGCTCTGTCGTTCGGGCGAGATACTCTCAGTAGCTTGCCGGGCTCTCCGAGAAGGGCGGAGGAATCCAACCCGGATTGGCCGAGTGCAAGGCCCTATCCGCTGTGCTATCGCTCCAGTCCCTCCTGGAAAGTGGTTTATCCAAATAGACATGCTGTATTCAAAGTCCATCTCCAAACCCTCTAACAAACCCTTTCTTCTTAGAAACCTTTCACTCAGTGGTTTCCATTTACACAGCAGACCAGGTTGACATCAGAATTACCTGCTGATGGCCCAGTGTCCCAAGTCTCTGCCTGCCCGGGGCTCCAGTGTCTTCTTCCAGTATCTTGCTCCAGGCACTGTAGGGAACTCACCAGTGACTCTAACAAACACAGAGAAATGGACTCTCAAAATTTTTGCATATTACAATCTCGATACACTAAAGACTTAATCATATGATAACTATGTGTGTACATTCACATAATAAATATGAGTTAAAACACACAAATTAGAGAGGATTATTCTTGCTGGGGAGACAGCTCAAAGGGCTTTAGAGTATCCCTGGCATGCAGAGGTTCAATTCCTGCCACCACATGGTCCTCTGGGCACCCCTGAATGGCCCAGTGGTCCCCAGGAGTGCTGGACCTTAGCAGAACCACCAGGAGTAGCCCAGAAGGCCGCTAAGCACTGCTTGGGAGAGACTCTGAAGAAAAGTTCAAAGTAAACCCATAAAGATTATTATTTTTGCTGTTATATTTCACTGAAGACATCAACAGCTGCATCAAGCTGGAGTAAACGCTTTCCACATGGTCCCAGGATCCACCAGATGACCTTCAAAAATAAAAACAAAAACAACGAACAAAAAAAAAAAACCACATGAAGGGGCTGGAGCGATTATACAGCAGATAGGGTGGTTGCCTTGCATGCAGCCGACCCGGGTTCAATCCTCGGCATTCCATATGGTCCCCCAAGCCAAGAACCACCAGGAGTTATTCCTGAGTGCAGAGCCAGGAGTAACCCCTGAGCACTGCTGGGTGTAACCCAAAAAGCAAAAGAAAAGAAAAAAGCAAAGAGGATTTTTATACTGCACGATGCCACAAATTTGATTAATTCTGGACCACACATCATTGGAATGTGTTCCTTGTAATGTAAATTATAATGTGCTCCTTGTCCTGATTTTGCTAGACAGAACTCTGCGAGGCTCATCTACCTGACAACAAAGTATTTGGGGAATCAGCCTATGACAGCAGAAATTTTGATTCAAAGCTCCCTCACCCCAACCCAAACCTCATAGAACCACTTTTCAAACATCTTTGGCTTTCTGTGAGGATTGGTGATTGAAGGAGTATCTCAACATTTATTGGAAAATAAATAAATAAACAAACAAACAAATAAATAAATAAATAAATAAGTGGGGCTGGAGAGATAGTGCAGCTGGTAGGGCACTTGTCTTGCATACGGCCAGCCCAGCTTCGATCCCCAATATCCCATAGGGTCCCCTGAACACCACGAGAAATGATTCCTGAGTACAGAGTCAGGAGTTACCCCTGAGCATCACCAGATGCAGCCCCCAACAAAAATAGTTGAGGAGGGACAGTATATGATATGTAAGATTCCTTCCCTGAAAATTATGTATGATCTCAACTTCCCTTAGTTTGCCTTACAGAGAATATTTAGGGGACTTAAGCTACCAAGTGTCGAGACTTGTTATAAGGTTCTATTAATTAAGGCATCAGTTGTCTACAATAATTCATATAAGGTTAGACGAGCTGATAAGGAAACAGCAGGAGGGTCAGAACCCCAACATCTGAGGTAATAATGTGGGGAGAGATTTCTTTCAACTGGCCTGAGTTAACTGAATGTTCATAAGGAAAGACTAATCATGATCTCTATTTCAAACCATACCCATGAATACAATTAAAATGGGACTGAGGGAATAGCTGTCAAGGCTGTAGCACATGTCTGGCAGGCACCGAGCCAGGTTCTACCCCCAGCACCTTGGGAGGCCCCTGACAAACATACTAGAGATCTAAATGTGGAAGTTCAAACAAAGCTGCTCGAAAAATATAAAGATTATTTTCATGATCTTAAAGAAGACTGTAGCACTGTAGCACTGTCATCCCATTGTTCATCGATTTGCTTGAGCAGGCACCAGTAACATCTCCACTGTGAGACTTGTTACTGTTTTGGACATACCGAATACGCCACGGGTAGCTTGCCAGGCTCTGCCATACAGGCATAATATTCTCAGTAGCTTTCCGGGCTCTCTGAGAGGGACGGAGGAATCAAACCCAGGTCAGCTGTGTGCAAGGCAAATGCCCTACCTGCTGTGTTATCGCTCCAGCCCATAAAAGAAGACAACTTTTTTATATATTACATAAGTGTTCCATCATAAAGAGAAAGACTGAGGGGCTGAAGAGATAGTACAGCGGATAAGGCCCACCTTGCATAGGCCTATCTTGCATTATTGCCAGGGTGCCAGATGATCCCCTGAGCCCCACCAGGAATGATCTTTGAGAGCAGAGACGGGAGTAATCTCTGAGCATTGAAGGGTGTGGCCCCCAAATAAAGAACAGGAGGGTGGGAAAGGGGGGGTATACCCGGGATATTGGTGGTGGGGAATGTGCACTGGTGGAGGGATGGGTGTTTGATCATTGTGAGATTGCAACCCAAACATGAAAGTTTGTAACTATCTCACGGTGATTCAATAAAATTTTAAAGATTAAAAATAAAATGATGTTCTCATCCTAAAAAAAAAAAAATAAGAACAAATTAGAAAAAGTATTGGGGATAGGAGAAGCTGATCCACTGGATTATTTTGAGTTAATGCTTCTATTTTTTTTTTCAGAGGTTGTCAGTATTTATTAGTTAAGTCATGATTGAGGATCCCAGGGCAGGAATCCCCAGGTGCCCTGGTCCCTCTTCAGCATCCTGGGACAGAGAACAGAAGGGGTGGGGCCGATTCAGATCTTTCCAGGAAACGTGTCTTCTGCCTGGCTGTCATCCCAAGTCAACACCCAGGACAAGGGGCAGATGGACTTGTACACACACTGGTATCATTAGCACTCATGGCCTTCTCACAGTGATGGAAGTCCAGATAGTTCTGCCAGCAGTTCTGGATTTGGTTCTGGTTGGGGAAGTGGCTATCAAAAGGGGAAAATCAAAAGTTCTTGATTTTCCTCTTGATATCTTCTGCCATGATGCAGACTCCTAAAGACGGCCTCGAAGCACCTCGAAGTTCAATGTGACCCTCAGCAAAGACGCCATGATCGGACCCAATGCTTCTATTTTTAATACAAAACTAAGAAGTTCTACTAATCAAATGACTTTTAGTAATACGAAAAAGTAAGTTTTCATGTTTCATTCCAGATTGGTTAAAAAAAATTCTCACGGTAAAATGTACATGACAGTTTACCTTTTGGACAATTTTAAAGGCACAATTAAATGGCATTCAGTCCAGTCACATGATTCAGTGCAAATGAAAATTCTACCCATTGAATAAAGTTACAGGAGGCCCCGTTACTCCCTCCTCCCTTGGAAAAGCTGAATAAAGAGATCCACATGGATCAACTCTCTCTGAGAGAAATCTAGAAATCCAGAGTCTGGGTAATAACTGATTCCTACATTGTGGACAAGTAAAACACCCACATCAAAACTGTTAGGCAAGGTTTTAAGTCTTTAAAAAAAGAAAGAAAAAGAAAAGTATTTACCACAACCCCCATGCCAGCATCATAGCTTAGAACTGGAAATTTACCCCCAACTCCCAGATTTTTTTTCTGGAGAGTGAAGGTTTCAGGTCATACACTCAGTACCCCAACTGTCAGACAGCCACCTGAGGGAGAGGTCCCTAAGCACTTAGTTTTGAGGACCAACTCGACATATCCATCAGTCCCTTAGGACTCCAGGAAACAAAGAAACCGTTAAGAGGATACACAGGCAAACTCAGTGGCAGGAACAGGGCACCTCTCTCCTGCCAAGGGCATCTAGATATTTGTAACAGCAGTCAGAGGCCATTCAAAACAGGGAGATGGATGCCAAGCAGCCAATGAGAAGCACACGTGTGTGTCCCATCAGGTACCAGGGCCAGACCACGTGATTTCACGGGCTTCAGATGGTCTGCATGTCAGATGTTCCCCAGCCCTTATTATGGCTATGCTCAGTCCTTTTTGCCCAGCTCAGCAAAGAGGGATCGGACAGAACTGGGCGATCACCCCCTCTCCTCCCTGGGAGGAAACAGAACTCGCTCTGAGAGCTAAGTGAGGTTCCTAATGGGTCTTCGTGGAAGAGAGGACTAGCACCCCCAGGGAATCCTGAAAGAGTTGTTGGGTACATCTCCCACAATCTCCCCACAGTTCGTGACAATATTACAACCGAATCTCCGGCTTCTCCCCGGAAGACGCTTGTCCCTAAGTCTAGGGTCCCGGCTCTTCCAGCTGCCACTCTAACCAAATGCTCCCACACCAGCAGGCTTTGGAACTAATGAGGGTTAGCATTCACAAGTCCCCCCAATCCTCATAAAACAAACTTTTTTGGGGGGGGTGTGGTGCAAAAGTACTGCCAGCAACTGTTCTCTCTGGATCAGTAAGGTAAGTACTGCCAGCAACTATTCTCTCTGCAGCAGGTAAGCAGAAACATTCCTGTTTCCTTCTGCTAGGAAGCTGGACAGGGGTTAGACTGCACTGATTTAACCAGACTTGCCTGAATGTCAAATTTCCACTTATCCTGAGTTGAGGAGGGGAAGAGGCTAGCAATTAGTAGTTTTACAGGGGCCTGAAGAAAAAAACGGGCATTCCCTATGTTTTGGAAACACTTAGCATCTGAAACCACTGAGAACAGACAGTGGCTAGGACCACCACCCAAGCATGGTGAAGGTGGTCCTGGTGTTCCTTGGTACCATCGAGTCAGAGCAACACTCCCTCCTTGGGCCTGAGCACTGAGCTGCTGGCCAGACTGGCCAGGGATTGCCAGGAAATGCCCTGGGCCTGCTCAGGGAGATCCCCACACAATAAAACAAAAACTAAAAGCCTCAATGGTATATTTTGTTGAAATGGAAGAATTCTAAAATTTGTTAGGAACCACAAAAGACCCTAAGTAACTAAAGTAATCTTAAAAGGAAAAAAATAACAAAACTAGAAACATTCCTGACTTCAAACAATTATTATATTATTATATTACATGATGATAATATTACAAATAATTACAACAAGAACAACAGGTAGGAGCATAAAAATAGGGATACAGATCATTAGAAAGAGATGGCCCCTAAATAAAACCATGTATCTTTCATCAAGTTATTTATTTTTGAAGGGAATGTTATTTATTTATTTTGCTACTGGTGTTTGGGGGCTATTCCTGGTTCTGCTCTCAGATAATGATCCCTAGAAGTGCTTGAGGGATCAGATGTGGTTTCAGGTACTTGAATCAGGGTCAGCTTCATGCAAGCCAAGTGCCTTGGCCCCTGTATCTCTTCACCCAATGGTAAATTAAGTTATGCAAAGGAGCCAATGTACCAGTGGGGAAAAACAATCATTTCAATAAATTATATAGGGAAAACTAGATATTCACATACAAAAAAATATTTCATTGGATCCCTATTTTATACCACATGCAAGTCATTTCTAAATGGATTAAAGATTTGAAGACCTGAAGTTTACAACTCCTAGAAGAAAAGAAAGATAGTAAGCAAGTTGGCTTGGGTCTTGGAAAAGATTTGGGATTTGACACCAAATGCAAAAGAAATAAAAATAACAACAAATGAGGGATTACATTGAGCTAAAAAGTTTTTCACAGCAAAAGAAACTATCAATGAAAAGTTCCTCACACGGGGTTGGAATGTAGCAGCAGTCCTTAGTAGATGATCATTCGATATAATGAAGTTACTACACCCTGTCCTGAACTATACAAGATGTTAACATAGAAGAGAAATGAAATTTGATCGTTTTGCCCAAGTCTTAGTGAGAAATAATTGAAGAATAACATTGTGTTCCTTTAAGATGTACAACATAATGATTTGATATATGTATACATTGCAAAATGATTATCACACTAAACTCTCATGTGTAATAAGTTCCTGGAAGCATTAGATACTTGGAAGGACTTGATGAAATATGTAGGATAGGGCTTAATCATTTATTATAGACTCAGTTATGAGAATATAAACATAATTAAAGCCCACATGGTGTGGGTTGAAAGGAAACAGTGGGGAATGCCAGGTTTTCTCTAGGAGGGTTTTGTCCATCTAAATCTCATAGGTTGGTGGCACATCAATAAACTTACCATTAGAACTGGCGCTCTACTTCACCAGAGCTTTAGAGCAAGTCAGCCCTGAGGAAGTTCACTAACATCAATCAAATGCTTTAGAGGTTTACACACACATGAACCAACTAGATGGGTTATGCTCTGCTTTCATTCAACTGTGTAAGTGGAATGCTTGGATAATCAGCTACCCAATCTGCCTTAGTTCTTCTCCTTCAAACATGGTATTCAATCTTTTCCTCTGAGTGCCTCCTTAACCTACTAACAAATTCCTCTATGACTCATCATTTCAGCTCACAATGTATCACTGTAGCACTGTTGTCTTGCTGTTCATCGATTTGCTCAAGCGGGCACCAGTAACGTCTACATTGTGAGACTTGTTGTTACTGTTTTTGGCATATCGAATCTGCCACAGGTAGCTTGCCAGGCTCTGCTGTGCGGGTGGGATACTCTCGGTAGTTTGCCAGGCTCTCCAAGAGGTTCAGAGGCCCGGAAAAAAGGGACTGACCCTGCTGCTTCCCTAGCTCACAATGTAGATGGTATTATTGTTATCACTGTTTTACACATGAGATAATAGAAGCAGAGCAAGGCTAAGTGACCTGTCCATGATCGTGTAGCTGGGATTTAGACTAAAGCTCAGATGACGTTAAAGTCTCTGCTCTTTAAAATTAAAAAAAAATAATTTAAAAATTAAAAGTAAAATAGTAATAAATAAAACAGTAAACAATAAAATTAAAATTAAATAAAGTCTCTGCTCTTAATAACTTTATTGTGGTATCTCAAAATCTTACTTCTACTCACTGGGTGCCTTTATAATTGGTTAAATACAAGCTCAGAGAGGTTACATAATTCACTCATTACCACATATGGCAAATGAGTGAGAGAGCTGGGACTTGAAGTCAGGTCTATCTAAGACCAAGTCTAGATTATTTTCCATTTGGCTTCATGGCTTCACTTATCTACTGAACTAAAAATAAGAAATACCTCATCTGAAATAAGAGGCTGAGAGCAAGCAGGTAAATTTGGAGCTTGAGGAGAACATTTGCCCATTCAATATTATAGCCTTGCAGCTGTCAATTTCAACCCAAAAAACTTCAAATTTTCTAAAATGAAAGTAATGATTAATTCCGGTTATTTGATGGGGTTTTCTTCACTCCCCAGACTCACTTGAGTCTCTCATTTAGAGAGCTAAATGAGCAGTTTTATGAAGTCTGTGCAATAGATCACATCTGAAAGTGCTAATAATTGCTATTAGTGATTGTGACTGTAATTGCATTCAGTGCTATGATCTGTAAACCAATGACTCCAAAGAGCTATTGTCCTCTTTCAGTATCTGATTGCTTTTCAACCAATGATCTAGACATAGAAGAGAGAAAAATATAGAATGCTGTAGATTTTGAACTACAAGGTAGCTATGAAAACATTCCCAGGCCTTTCAATGTAAATTTGCTCTAACATAATACAACCTGAGAAGGAATAGTCCAGGCACCATGATTCAAAAGAGATTGGAAAAAGATGCCAAACTGCTGAACCATCTCAGGTGGATGGATTCCCCAAGCTGAAAACTCTGAGACTTTCTTGGGATGGGGTTGAGCATACTGTCATTCTGGGACATTCAAACTTCCCCTGATATATAAATGGTCCAGCTCCACATCCTGGTGCGTGCAGCTGCATCCTTATTTTATAGTACCAATGTCCCAGTAGGAGCACAGCAAATTTGATGGAAAGTTGCGTAGAAGCCCGCCAAGATCAATGAGGAAACACAAAGGCTCAACCAGCACCAAAAAAGCTCAGTAAATCCTCAGACAATGATTTTAGTTCCACTGTTGTAAAATATAATAATGATACAAATTGACTATTATTGATCTGTCACTGTCATCCCGTTGCTCATCGATTTGTTCAAGTGGGCACCAGTAACGTCTCTCACTGTGAGACTTACTGTTACTGTTTTTGGCATATCGAATACACCACGGGTAGCTTGCCAGGCTCTGCCTCGGGGACGCGATACTCTCGGTAGCTTGCCGGGCTCTCCGAGAGGGGCGGAGGAATCGAACACGGGTCAGCCTTGTGAAAGGCGAATGCCCTACCACTGTGCTATCGCTCCAGCCCTTATTGATCTATTTATTTATTACTTTTTATTTATATTTTTTTGCTCTTTGAGTCACACCGGGTGATGCACAGGGGTCACTCCTGGCTCTGCACTCAGGAATTACCCCTGGCGGTGCTCAGGGGACCATATGGGATGCTGGGAATCGAACCCGGGTCGGCCGCGTGCAATTCAAATGCCCTACCTGCTGTGCTATCGCTCCAGCCCCTTGATCTATTTCTTGATAATTCCATTTGCCATTTTGTTATAACAAACAATCTGAAGTTAATTGGTTTGTGTCTGCTAAGTGGAAAGACTTGGGAGATGGGTGGGAAACGGGGAACATTGGTGGAGGGACGGTCACACTGATGGTGGGATTGGAACACTGAGTGGCTACATGCTTGAAATAACCCCTATGAGCAACTTTGCAAATTATAGTGTTTAAAAATCTTAAATGTAAAAAATACTAAAAAGTAAATAGAAAGAGACTGGCCATCAAAACAGCGCTGAGTAGACAAGATTTCATTTATTTTCTTTGGAACGCTCCTACTGGCAGCCATGCCCTCTGGTTAATGGAATATTCTTGACTCATTAGACAGGCGCATTTAAAGAAAGGAGCCACTAGGACATGTGTGGGATAGGAAACCACCCTGGCTCTCCCTTGGAACATCCTCCAAAACTGGTGCCTTTTCAACAGCTCTCAAATATAGTATGTTGACACAATGGGTCTTAACATCATGATGACAGACATCAAGAAAAGCAGCATCAGAGCTAGACAGTGAGTCTCAGAGGGGAGGAAGTGGCAGAGCGGGACCTCTTCTAGCTCTTGTCTGGCGCCTGAGAGTGGGAGCAATGGAGACTTGGGCAAGTAAAGGGCAACAAGAGTCTACGTCCAGTCCCACCTCTGGGCTGCCACCGTAGGACCTGGCCTTCACTCTGTAGTCCCGCCTCCCCTGAGACTATTTATAGGAAAAGTGGGTTTGGCACATCCTCCAGGATCCCTGGGTCCTCAGTCTCACTCTGAGAGCTGGCCAGGACAGTCAGCAGAGCCCTGAGTCGGGAAGGAGCTCAGAACACTGATTCCCAGCCCCCGTTAAAGGTCTGTGGCCAAGATCTATGGCTGTCAACAATCGACTGTGAGACTTGATGCCAAACCTCTCCATCTTGTGTCTCTCACCTCTGAAATAAGAGCAAGATCATTCTCCATATCATTCTCCCCAAAAACAACCCTAAGTGTCATTTAAATGCATGATAAAACTCTTGGCAGAAAGACCAAATTCTGCGTGCAATAAATATAACTGCAATAAAAAAAATCATCTCAAACTCCTTCCAGGGTCCATTTATTTCTAGCAATATTTAGTATGATGATGTATTTCAAGTAAAACCAGAGTCTGATCATCCCTTGGATTTTTTTTCATGTTGAGTGTTGACCTACTAATGCACTGAGGAGAAAATCCCTTGTACTATCTCTCCAACCCTCAGCTAACTGTCTAACAAAGATCAACATCAGCAACATACAATTGTATAACATTTTAAGACAGTTCGTGTCAGGACATACTTTTCAATTAAATATCGTAAGAGTATTTGTGTTTACTTATCATCCCTCTGTTTCTCTAATGCCAATCTGTGCACTCTTCTCTGCCCCATGCACTCTACCAGATAAGAAGTTCCTGCACAAAATGGCTTCACTAAGCTAATCAACTAGAAATAATCACTGAAACTCACTTTGGAAGAACTGTCTGGCTCTAATGATTTCTCCTTACTCT
The DNA here is from genome assembly GCF_027595985.1 of Sorex araneus. Classification (NCBI taxonomy): domain Eukaryota; kingdom Metazoa; phylum Chordata; class Mammalia; order Eulipotyphla; family Soricidae; genus Sorex; species Sorex araneus. The sequence continues at coordinate 18,861,699 of NC_073307.1, forward strand.
GAACTGTGTATTTGGTTAGTTTAAAAAAAAAAAATCCTGCTGGTGGGGCTGGAGAGTACAAGGGGAGGGCACTTGTGTAGCTTGGGGTCCACCCAGGTCTCTGGCATCTCATGTGGTTCCTCAAGCTCAGCCAGGAGTGATCCCTGAGTGCAGGGCCTGGAGTAAGCCCCGGGTACCCACAGGACAGGTGTGACCCAACACGAAACAGAAGCCCTGCTAGGACTGGTCAACCCTACAGGGTTTACCTCATGCTCTAAGAAGGCAATTCACATGCGCACACACTCTCACACGCACATTTATATAAGAGGCAGCTTTAAATAATTGTGTGCCTCTGAGTCCAAGATCCCGCCCAAGACGTCACATAAACACATGCACGCGTGCGCGTGTGCGCGCACACATACACATACACACACACACACACACACACACACACACACACAATAAAACTAATTTCCTAACTTGAGGCAGAAAGAATAAAGTTAATAGAAAGGTGATAAGGAAGGAGCAAGCTTTTCCAAAACTAATCAGCTTCCAGAAATGGGAACACAAACAACTCTGTTCTAGAGAAAACAGTATTGCTATTTTTTTTTTCCATCCTACATGGAAGTTTTACCCCACAGTATTATAAACAAAACAAAACAAAAACCTAACCATCCACAAGGAGAAAGGGAAAACTCTAAAGAGTTTGCCATTTCCCTGTTTTGTTTATTCTACCCCAGAAAGAAGGGCATAAAGTCACATAAACTCCTGTACTCTAGGGACTAAAACTTTTTTTAAAAATTGTACTTTATGTTAAATAAACAAACTTTCTGAAGTACTGCCATTTGTTGGAGAAGAATGTAAATCTGGACTTAATGGGCCTCAGATGTCCTTTGGGCCTGTCTGAACATGACCATGAATGGAAAAGTGCTGAGCCCCAGAAGGTATTCGTGTGTTCAGCTGCAGATCTGTTCGACTGGAGATGATCTTCTTCCTTTAAAAATGAATTCTTGGTCCCAGACAGCTAGCATTTGAAGGCGTAACTGTTGGGTTATCCAAAAGGGCCCAATGGGGTGGGCTCTAGGTGAGGGATGACAGGTAGAGCTTCTGATGTCCGCCTAAGTTCAACAGAAATGAGAGTCACCAGTTCACACGCTTACCACAATATGCTAAAGTTTCCCCAGGCCACCAGCTGGCCTCAGAGTACCCTTCTGGCCTCTGTCAAGACATAGTCATGGAGAATGGCAGAATGGATTCATGGCTCTGTGAACATCACAGAGGGTAGCTGCCCTCATCTTAGTGGTCTGACCTACCACATACTTAGGCTAGATGGTACAATTTACTGAGACCACTGTGAACTATGCAATTTATAATGTGATACAGGGCTACAGAGAACCCATTTGTTCACAGCGATTTCTAGAAGGATCTCCTCCAAAGGCAGATACACAGCTTCCAAGGGGAAAGACGCAGTTCATTTCCTTTGATGAAAGTTTTCTAGTGTTGCCTTTGAGCTCACTGAACAGAAAAGGGAGGGGCTGTGGGTAGTGGCACAGAGTTTCCCATATCTACTCAAAAGTCCAGAGCTCACTCCAAAGACTGTTGAAGTGATGGGCAAATCTCAAACCAAAGGACTCTGGGGAGACAGGACAACCAAGGCAATGACATGGAGTCTCAAGTTGAGTCATTTTCGTAACCTTCTAATGTCTCTTAGTGCCTTGGTTTTGACAAATGTACCGCAGCATGTAAGAGGGTAAAGATGGGAGAAGGGGTGGTCAGGGACAGCCTCAGTGACAGAGCACCTACCTCGAGAGTGAGATGCCACAAACAGACCCAACCCCAGCACTGCCCACAGGTACCCACCATCCTGACTGCTCTGCTTTGGGGCATCCCTGGTGTCATCACAAAGTGCGTTAGCTCCAACATCCCTCAGTCTTGTGGGTGTGAGCACCACAACCAAGTGTATATGGCCTCAGGTCATCACAACAATGGCAAATAGAAAAGGGAAGGGGAATAAGAAAACATGAGAAACTGGGTGAAGGATAGGCAAAAATAGCTTTATACTTGTTTGTACCTTTTATTTAACCCTAAACTTATACCCCTCCGGAAAAGGTAAGAATGTAAATTTGATCAAATAAAACCTGAGTGGGGTAGGAGAGATAGTACAGGTGGCGAACCACTTGTCTCACAAGCAGTTCAAAGCCCTGGCATAGCATGTGGTCTGCTGAGCATCACTGCCCAGAGTACTACTGGGTATGATCCAATCTGTCTGTCTGTCTGTCTGTCTCTCTCTCTCTCTCTCTCTCTCTCTCTCTCTCTCTCTCTCTCATATGCACACAGAAAATAAAACCAAAATAATTATGAGGGCACAGCATAAAAATGATGACAAAAGCAGATAAGGAGTGTGTGTGTGTGTGTGTGTGTGTGTGTACAATGCAATGGCAGATACTGATAGAGCCTTGACAAATGGTAGATATCAAAGTCTCCCAACGATGCCATGTTGTGAATCTTCATCCCTTTTCAAAGACGAGGGCACTGGAGGTCTGGCAATTGGAAGGAGGGATAACTGGCCCCAAATCACAAAACTGTATTCAAACCAAGACAGAATAATTTCAATTTTTGACTTTCCGTGCTATAGCACCAGTCATGTCCTCCTTTCACAGGATGGAGGAATCTTTTTTTCACCCATCATTTCTTCTTTTCTCAGGATAAAGGAATCCACTTGACATGCTGCTCAGAAAGAGGAAAGCTGAGGAGAGAGGTCCTCTTTATTTTAACTATAAAATAACGTGGTAAAGCTATAAAGAGGAATCTAAAAATGGGGGATATGGGGAAAGAAAATCCCTTCCCTATAAGTCCTATTTCTAATTAGTACCATGAAGGTCCAGTTGAATTGCCACTCATAGGCCAATTATTTGAGAGATCCAGATACAGGGTGAGAAGAGTTGTAATGGCCACAAACTGGTAGGTTGGAAGATGGTGGACTCATGTCCCCCCAGTAAAATACATCTTGCCCACACAGTCACAAGGAGTTCCTGCAGGAAAAGAAAATAGGGAAGTACATTTTAAGGAAGGGTGGGTAGGAGAACTGGTGGGTACCATAGTAATCAATAATTCCCTTCTGATCTGGCCCCCCAAGGCACACTTCTGATATAATTACAAGTAAAGATTTCTGATAAAGATGTCCATCTTCTTACTCTTTAGGACAAGATAAGGAAACATTCTTGACATTTTCCACCACCCTTGCCCAGACAATCTGCCCGCTTTCGAGTGTGAAATTCGACTCTTGATTTCTTTGGGCTGGCTTCAGGATGATCAGAGTGAGAAAGAGTATGTCTAAGGACCATTAAAAAAAATCAGAGTTCATGCACACAGAGATAGAAATCTGTTCATCAAGTCTTTGAATATGAAAACCCCGAAGGCCCTTAGAACTTTATCGAAATAAACAAAGGCCATATTCTACTTGGCAGGAAGTGACCTCCTGAATCTCTCTCTCTCTCTGGGGTGCTGCTATAAGCAGAAAAGAGAAAGGCCTTCAGGAAGGTTTAAGGTGAATTCTTGGCCGCTGAGTGCTGGCAAGCAGTTAAAGGGAAGCTGGGGGCATCTGAGCAGCATCACAGTGTTTTAAAATTAATATGGAACAGGTCAGCCATGCTTCCCAGGGAGTCAGAACAGTTCAACAAAGAAACAATGAAGTTCCATTTTCGTTAGGAATGTTTTCAGCTGAAAACCAAACCAACAAACCAACCATCTAAGACACTGTCAGTTCCTCTTTACTTATCAAGAAAGTCTAGAAATGGGTGCTTTCAGAAATTCATAACTCAACAATTTTGTGAAGACTGCTGGTCTTTTTGGCCCCTGTTTAACATTAGCCAGCAAGGATGCTTTTTTGGTGCTGATCAATTTTTTACTTCATGATCACAAGACAGCTGTAGAATACCAGGAATCAGCAATCCAAATGGGAGAGACAAGACAGTGTGATAAAATCTTTCTCATCACCTGGACCTAGTAGCCTTTCCTAGGATGGAAAGAAAATGAATCCCCAGCAGTAACCAGTTTAGAGCTCATTGACCAAAGGAGGCATGAGCCTGTTGTGGACTGGATGACATTCCCCAAGCCTCAGATTGATAGGTAGAAGCCCTACCCCCCAATATCTCCCAATGTGATATTTGAGACGTGACATTTCGAAGAGTGATTCAGTTAAAATGAGGTCCCCGATCCACTCTTAAGTCCTTTGAAGAGGCATTCTGGACAGAGAAAGCCATCAGAGATATACGCTGACAAGAGGGAGGGAAGACCCTGCAAAGTCACAGCAAGAAGTGGCCTGCCATTTGCAAGCCAAGGAGAGAGGCCTCAGGAGCAGCAGATCCTGCCAACACCTTGATCGTGAACTTGTAACCACAAGACTAAGAGAAACAGCAGCTTGTGAAGCCGTTCAGTCTGTGGTGTTTTAGTACGGCAGCCCTAGCAGACCAGAACATATCCTGAGCTACACAGGTTTCAAATAGGGAGACTTAGGAAAGGAACTGGGTAGGTGCTCTCAACATATATGAAGTCCAAGTACATAGCACGTAGAGGGGTGGAGGATTGGGGAAGAGAGTTGGAGATGCTATTGGCTTAGCACCAAGACTAGATCACAATTCTACCATTGCTACTTAGCAATATTCAGAGGTAAGACACTGAACTTTCATTCAGCAAAGTGGGGATAATAATACTCTCCTTCCCATACCTAGACCTTGAAGTTCTATTTCTGTATGGGTTCTCTGGGAAAAAATTATTTCTAAGACACACAAAACCTCCCAGGAACACATAAAAGCAATATAAACCTAAAATGTAGATACCTCATAATATTTCCTGATGTTGTGTTTCAACTTTCTATTGTTCAAGAGCTTATTTCTTGAATCCATTAAGCAAACGTTAAGTCCCCATTTTCAAGATCCCACTAATGAGTTTGTAAATGCACACATGCTTCATGAAATGAGAATATGAAGTTTCCCCGTTTGATTATAAACTTCCAGAGAACAAATACTGTTTATAATCATGTTTGTGATCCCATTGTACATAATGGTGACAAGCAACACCCTGACTGAATGAATGCAAAACACGGATTCTGGGAAACCATCTTCTTATCCTTTATTTTACAAAGATTTGTCAAATAAGAGCAAATAAGAGCATTAATTAGTGCATCTTTCTGGAAGATGGGCCTCGCTATCTTTCGTGTCAGTCAAGGATTAAATGATTTTCTTGTTTAAAAAGCAGCGTGAAAAGCTCATTGTGAAATACTCAGCATGTCTTAGATAAGTTTATCTTAACTTATAAAAGATATTTTATTTTTAAAAGTGCCAGGAAAAGATGCATTAGCTAATGAACAGCATGAAAATAACCAATTAGGTATGTGGAAATAAAATACAGGTTTGTTTCTATTCTCTGATTTTTTTTAGTTGAAGTTTGGGATTTATCTGTAAAAAATTAGACAGCACTGATGATTTTTTTAAATCTTAGTTTATGAAAGCCTTTCAAAACATGTCCAGAAGCAAAAAGAGATTTGATAGTTCCTTCCATAAAAGTAATTTTCCAAATGTCATACCAAAAAAATATAAATGAAAACCAAATGCCAATAAAATGGGAAAGTAATGCTAATACCAATGACAAAAAGACCTATTTTCCTTTCTCTGTAAAAAGAGCTTTAACTCAGTAAGATACAAATAAATCATATAATGGGGAAATGGTCAAAGTTACATACACAGTATGTATGTTCGCAGGGGGAAAGACGGTTTCCTTATATGACAATAAGATTAAAACCCACTATCAAGAAAGTATCCAATTAACTAATTGTAAAATATCTTCATGTTTAAGATTGACAGTGTAAGGCTGGAGAGATAGTACAAGGGTTAAGGTATTTGCCTTGCATGCAGCCAACCCAGGTTCATTTCCATATGGTCCACATGGTCCCCTGAGCACCGCTAAGAGTGACTCCCAAGCACAGCCAGAAGGTCTTGAGTACCACTGGATGTGACCCATCAATCCTCCATCCACAAACGGATGATGTAAAAGAACTTGATTTTACCTGTATTTGTGATGAAGTGTGCAATTAGGCATTTTCTCACACTGGTTTGAAGTTTAAGAAGGCAGCAACTTTATAAAGGACAGTCTGACAACATCTTATTTGACAATTCAACATAACAAAATGTTAACATCCCTAAGATTTAAAAAAATATACGTAGCTCAATGTGCAGGTTTGTCTTATATTTATATACTTATATTTATAAATATAAATTTACACTTTTTAAATGTAGGATGGTTTGTAATAAAGAAAAAAAAACCCTAAATGCTCATCAGAAGGGAGCTGATTTAACACATTAATACATTCAGAAAATAAATGCAGTTTTTAAATGAGCAAACTAGATTTTCTGAAGTGGGAAACATCTAAAATGTGCTAAGTGAAAATAGCAAGTTGTAGAACAAGATGTCCAATCTGTTCCCAATTGTGTGAAAAGAAGAACCGTCTATACATATGTATATGTGTATAAGCTCAAGAGCCCGCCTAGGACATTTCCGGAAGCATCCACAAAATGCTATGTAACAGTGGAAATGACTCTGTTTCAAATTTGTACTGTGATTGTATGTTGTTTTAGTAATAAAAATAAATGCATCATTAAAATACAAAAAGCCCCCTGCTGCTTCCTCTGAAATCCCTCAAATTGTAAAGTTAAGCATAAAATCTTAGGACTTATCACTTCCTCCTAAAACTGGGGAGGGGGGAGGTTAAAGGGGAGAGATAGAAAGGGAATGGGGGAGGAGAGGAGGGGGGCAGGAAGAATGAAACTTTTTTCTTTTTTGCTTTTTGGGTCATACCCAGCTATGCTCAGTGGTTACTCCTGGCTCTGAGCTCAGGAATTACTCCTGGCGGTGCTGGGGGGGGGGGGGGGACCATATGGGATGCTGGGAATTGAACCCGGGTCGGCCGTGTGCAAGGTAAACGCCCTACCCGCTGTGCTATTGCCCCAGCCTCAAGAATGAAACTTCTTCAAAGCATCTTTCAGAGCTTGGTTTCCAATGCACAATTCTGAGATTTCCCATCCGCGCCTGGGGGTAGAAGGGCTGAAGTCTCCAGCCCAGACCTCCCCGCACCCCTCACCTGCCTGCCCAGCCCCGAGGGCGGCCCAGCCTCAGCGGCCAGGGCCGAGCAGCCGGACTCCATCCCTAATCTCCTCCTGACCTTAGCCCTCCAGTCCACTCTGGAGGGACGGAACTGGGGAGGGGAGGGGGGGACGGGGGAAGGGTGTGAGGAAGGCCCCCGGGGAATGACATCAAACAGCTTGGAAGCATCTCTGACCTCTGGGTCACAAGCCACTTAGAACAAACGCTCCCCTGCAGCCCACCCTGGGCGCCAGCCCTGCAAGCCACTTGCGAGTGATTTAGGAAATCGCTCCGCCCGGAGCCGGGCCCGGGGCGGGCAGGAAAGGAGCGATTAAGGGCGAGCGGGAGAAGCGAGGCTTCCACGGGAATGAGCGCATTTGGGAGCGAGGCCCGGAAGGGGGCAGGAAGCCGCGCTCATAAAGCAATCTGACAATTACGTGTCAGTCTCTCTCCGAGCGGGGCTCTGGAAATTACGGGGCTGCCGCACTCACTCCCACTCCGGGGCGCTCCCCTCCCCTCTCCGGGCCCCCCCCATTTCCTCAGGGCTGCAATGAGCTGCAAGAGGAAATTATATTGGGGGCCAGGTGTCTGTTGCTCTACGATTGGGTTCAACTTGGGACTGAGAAGTTTGCACTCACACGCCAGCCCTCCCCCCTCCCTCCCCACCACCCAAGGGAACAATTTCCCTGGTGCCCATGGAAGGCGCCGGTGGCCACAACCAATTCATTCACCCGGCCTGGCACAGTGGGCAGAGCTGCTACTGTCCCTGGCATTTGCCAAATGTTGACTCTCACTCAGCAGACCAGCTCACGGTGTCCCTGAGGTGGACACGGAGGCCTAGAGAGATCCAGCGGCTTGGAGGAACAGAATTTGCCTCCTGGCGCTGCCTGCAGAGGCTGGCGCTCAAAGTTTAGGTGAAGATGTAGCTCAGAGATTTTTCATGAGCGCGAACCGGAATCCTTTGTTACAGATGCATCTGGAGGAAAGAGGTTCCTCAGTGGACACTTAATTCACACCTAAGGATAAACTTCTCCTTGTCTCTCAATTATTCACTTGCTCCATTTATACTCAGGAAGTTCCCAGGATGTGATCACTGGGGTCCCCGTGATCACCAGACTGACTCCTGATCCTCAGAAGGACACCACTGTTAGAGTTTCATTCCTCTCCTAGATCTTCAGGGGGGTGGGGACGGGGAGGGCACACCCAGCAGTGCTCAGGGCTTATTCCTGGCTCTGTGCTCAGGGTTCACTTCCAGCAGGGCTTTGGAGACCAGATGGGGTGCCAGGGATTGAACCTGGGTCGGACACGTGCAAGGCGAGCGCCCTGCCCACTGTCCTGTCTCTGACAGCTCCTGGATCTTGGCATGATGCTTTGTGGCCCGTTCTGGGTTTGCTTGGAGCAGACGCTCTCCAAATCCCCAGGATGACGGAGCACATGCTGGTCAGAGAGTGAATCTGGACAGACACTGGCCCCACTTCCCCCTCCTTGCCCAGCCCCCACTCCACTCCACGAGGATCTTTCAAGAAGCCAGAGGACCCTTAGAAAGGGACCAACACTGAACCTGACTGTTCCCACATAAACTTAGTATGGTCCCCAGAAGCCCTCGGGTGCTCCCTGAGAGGACACCAAGAGAACAAGTGGCTGAGTGGCCCTACTCCTCTTAGATCAAATGTCACAGGGCCAGCTGCATGGTCCGGGGCACGCTGCTCCGCCTTTCTGAGCCTCTTCTGGAAGGTGAGGTTGTCATGAAGATCTGCAGATCCAGCACGTCAGGCTCTGGGGGAGCTTCCTGGAACACTGTGAGTGGCAGGTCTTGGCTGTCCCGCCGGGGTCTGTGCTGTGTCTGCTGTTCGAGAGAGTAAACCGTCCCGCCCTCCAAGCCCGTTCTATCAGCAAACACGCTTGAGACATCCGAAATGCTTTATCACCTCCTGGGCTCAAATTTGTGATGCTCAAAGCACATAAATATTTATGTAAAAAAAAATACCTGAGGACACGATTGTTTCTTGGGTTGCTTAGTTGAGCATTTACCTATCTGCTGTCAAAGCCAAACCCTCTCTTGAGAGCTAGACGTCTGAATCCAGACGCCATCCTTAACTCGTGGGAAAGTTCTCTTTGAACCTTAATTTCCTCATCTGGCAGCTAATAAATAACAAGGATAGTTCTTATCATGCAGCAGTACACGTTAGATGATAAATAAAATAAAATTTACATAAACAAAACTTTTAGGTGCCTAACTTCAGGTAAAGACTCACTAAATACTAATACTATTATCCCCGTTTTTCATTATTGCTGCATCAAAACATGACTTAGGAAAGCAGATGTAATGCTGGACTCATGAGATAAAATAACTAATGGCCAGGGTCTTTGGCATGTCCAAGACTCAAGTCGATTAGAATAAATGCTTGGACAAACTAAAAACTAGAAGACAGAATAGAGTTGAGAGGACACCATTAAAATCTCTTTATTTCTGGCGATTTAAATGAGAAGCAACAGGAGATGGTGGAGGGCAGAAGGCGGTGGCAGGTGGCACAACGTCCTGGAGGCTCATGATCTGCAGTGACCCTGAACTGCTTCAACGGGAGCCCTGCCCCGGGAACTCCTGCTTCCGGAGGCTCCTCTCAAGTGTGAGGTTTCTGGGCAGCTACTTGCTTTGCATCTGCTATCTCATGAAGAAGCTGCCAGGTAACAAACACCCCCCATAGCTCTAGGAATCCTGCCATACAGAGGGCCCGCAGCACTTTGACTATTTTGTAATGGTTCTACAAGAACTCTACAACTTTGTAACATCGCATTTTGCAAGGCCGGGAGACACTTGAGTGGTTGGGTCATGCATGTGCCCTTCCTGGGTTCAATCCCTGGCTCCACAAGGCTCTTTGAGCATTGCCAGGTTGAACCCCGAAGCCCTCACCCACCCTCTAGTATCCCGCCCGAGAACCACCGGGGGCCCTGCACCATGGGGCCTGACCACCACCACATCCTCAGGTACTTGCACTACCCTGGCAGTCCAGTGGCCAAATGTCACTGAGAGGTCCCCAGGCCCCTGAGCACACTCAGGAGTCCCCCCTCTTTCCTTCACCAACATAAAACAATACTGCGTGCATGTTCGGTTCTTTGTGTTCACATTCCTAGCCTACATTGACTATAAGCTTTCTTGGAATCATTTTCAACCCCCCCCCCCACCCGCCACCACCACCACCACCACCACCACCAAGCCCCCTATTCAGGAGCCCTGCTCCTAGTTAAGCAAAAATAAGTCCTTGTTCCCTTCCTTGACATGGCTCATTAATTACGGCTTTGAATTTGCAAACTGTCCAAGGCAGTGTTCAAAGAAAAACAAAAGGGCCATGAGGGGGCAGTGATGGGAACAGAAATGCCGGGCATTATCCAAGAGGAGCTCGGGACAAATAAAAAACATTTGGATTTAGCCCAGGAGAGGGTGCTACCTACTTCCAAGACAGCCTCGCCAAGACTGCTTGGCAGAACCTGGCCCTGAAATGAAGCTGGTATTTGGGTTTCTGAGTCGTTTGTTTGCCAGTACAGGGAAAATGCTCCAGCTCCATCCAGTAGCCTTCCTTTGATACAAGGAACTCTCTTTTTTTTCTGAATTAGACAAGCCACAGGCAGGAGGCTAGGGAACACGAAAATGTAGAACAGATACAAAGCTTCTGCTTTGAAGCATTTGTCCCAGTAGAGCCTGGGCACTGGAGATAAAATGGGGGGTGGGGGTGGAGTGGGGGGGAGAATCTTTGTCACCGCTGTCCTACAGATGCAGTCCCTAAAATTGTTTTCAAAAGATTCTCAGAGAAGAAGTTTTGCATATAGGGATGAGTGATTAGAGATCCTGGAATGCTGAATAAGTCTTAAATCCTTTTTTTTGGTTTTGTTTTGCTTTGTTTGGGGGTCACACCTGGCGATGCTCAGAGGTTAGTCCTGGTTCTGCACTCAGGAACTACTCCTGGCAATGCTTGGGGGACCAAATGGGGTGCAGGTGATTGAACCCGAGTCAGCTGTGTGCAAGGCAAACGCCTTACCCTCTGTACTATCTCTCCGGCCCCCAGAATAGGTCTTAAATCTGGACCTTCTCCTGATCCTTATATAAAGTATCTTTTTATTTTCACTGGGAGTCGAAATCCCCTTGTCTCTGGAATGGAAGAACTTTTCTAGGGCTCTAAAAGATTGACCTTTATATTCTGAGTTGCATCTCTGATCCTTTCTTGGAAAAAGAACTTCAGAGAACTTCAGTAGGCTCCTTCATTTCTTAAGATCTCAACATGTCCATACCTTGAATAGAAATAATCGCTAGCATCTTTTCAAGAAGCTGGAACTTTTGCTCCGAATGCACGTTCAACAATACACAGCATTCTGCTGAAGCAGATCACTCACCTGCTTCTCATTTGTCCTTTGAAAAGTCAGATATTAATGCGTTTGCTAGACAGAAAACCAAATAACAAAAGCAGTAAGTGAATAGGAGACTAGAACAGCTCAACTGCAGCTGCTGGGGGGAACCTGTGCTTCAAAGCTGCTGGTGGGGGCGGATGTGTAGATGATGTGACTCACATATGTATGGACCGCTTCTCCCAGCCACTCCAATTCAGCAAATCACTCCGACAGATCTATCAGCGTGTCTGCACAGAGGAAACCTGTGCAAGTGAATCGTACAGCAACATTATACTAACAAAACTCTGGAGACAAACGTTCAGGACAGGAGAAAGTAACAGCCATGGGGCACATCTACTGTATAATGAGACAGAAGCACGTGTGCACGGGTCCTGTTGGGAAGATGACTAGAATTACTATTCCATCTTAAATATATATCTAGATAAGGCCAGAGAGACAGTCTAGGGGTTAATGTGCTTGCCATGCATGCAGCTGGTCCTGGCGTGATGTCCAATACCACATGGTCCGCCAAGTACTGCCAGGAGTGATCTCTGATCCCTGAACACAGAGCCAGGAGTGATCCCTGAGCACAGAGCCAGGAGTGATCCCTGAGCACAGAGCCAGGAGTGAGACCTGAGCACCATCAGGTGTGGCCTAAAGACAAAACAGGCTAGAAGGTTATCAAGAAAACTTTGTCTTTATAAGTGAAGTAAATGGCTTTATTTAGAAAATATTAAAAGAGAGAGAGAGAGAGAGAGAGCTAGAAAGAAAGAGAATAGGGTACCCCATAAAATACGAGAATGAAATTCCGCACCCTAAGTTCAAATGCAGGTGACTCCTTAATGAGAAATTCCTGAAAGTGCTCTCAGTGGCAGACTAGAGAAGGGCACTTGGAAACATCATGTATTTTGTCACAATTTATGTATTTTGTCATAATGCCTTGTTACCTTTGTAATCACAGTAACCAGATCCGGGTGGGGCAGATGGCTCAAACTTTGTGTGCAGGTGGCCCAGGTTCAATTCCTGGCACCACACTGTCCCCTGAGCCTGAGAACATGTCGCGGGGGCATCCTGGAGCCCTTTGGCTTAGGGACTTTGAGCTGTATTAGCTGGGTCCAGCTGCGAGGACCAGAAAATCCCACAAAATGGTATCTTACGGAGCTCAAAGGTACTTTTCCTTCCATGTGACATCCCTGAAGACAGGGCACAAGGGTGCTGCTTCTCTCTTGTTCATCATGCCCAGCTCTGCCCCCAGGGGCCACGGTGGTGGCTGTTACATTTCAGAGAGGATGCAGGAGCCATGAAGACAGGACAAGGTGCGGATATGTGCTGACTACAGCAGTTTCTGGGGGCTGGGAGACAGCTCTCGAGCCAGGTGCACGCCTTGCTTGCCCACCGCCGGGCCCCGGCCGCCCTGCTTGGCCAGGCCTGAGTACTGACCCATGCAGCCCGCTGACCAAGCATCGTTTCGAGTCACCCCTCCATCCCTGAGCATTGCTTAAGAGAGCCAAAAACTCTGCACTGCACTGTGGCACCGTCATCCCATTTTTCATTGATTTGCTCAAGTGGCCACCAGTAATGTCTCCGGTGTGAGGCTTGTTATTGCTTTTGACATATCGAATACGCCACGGGTGGCTTGCCAGGCTCTGGCGTGCTGGCAGGATACTCGGTATCTTGCCTGACTCTCCGAGAGGGATGGAGGAATCAAACCTGGGTCAGCCGTATGCAAGGCAAACGCCCTACCTGCTATGCTATCGCTCCAGTCCAACCAAAAAATCATCTGAACAAGAATGTTTATTTAAGAGTTTATAGAAGCTTCCTTCTCTATATTTCTACCCACCAGTATTGAGCAGAACTGAACTCTGCCTGGCTTCAAGGGAAGCTGAGGAAGTATAGGCTCAATGCCAGTGGCTACATGGGCAGTTTTATAAAGAGGGTCCCATATGATTGCCCCAGGAAAAGGCCAGAGTGGATACTGAGAGAGGAATGAGTGGCCTCTGCAATGCTGAACTAACCTACTGACCCAGCCCCCAACCTACATCCCAAAGGCGAATTTATCATCCCAGCAAATGATACGGGCAATCAGAAATAACTTGGTCCCCGCTACAGACACTTCTTTTATAAGTTTAGAAAAATACTTAGAGAAAAACAAATCATTTCAACAATGGAAAGGTGTCTTGGAATTCCACGCTCCTGTATTTCCCTGCTCTGCCTCAGTTCAGTTACTTTGAACATAAATGGCATTTTCCTAGCTCTGGGAGGGGACAGGACCCATGTCATCCCCACAGGAGCTCTCACCATAAACGTCAGCAAGATACAGTGGGAACTGGCCCGTGATGTCATTCAAAGGCGATTTCCTGGGAATGAGACAATATGCACCAGAATAGCGGGCTATTTATGCTATGGGAAAGGCCCAGGGGGGTCAGAGTTAGGTTCAAGGGAAAAGGAATTCACTATCTGATTCAACCGGATCCCTGGAGATTAAGGATAGGAGGGTTAGCAGTCAGAGAGGAATTGGGGCTTGAGAAAAGATGAAATCCTGTCTGGGGGAGACGGTGGTACTCTTTCTGGTGATTCATCAGGCCTCTGTCCAGAGGCACGTGGGCTCTCCCTGCCCCCACCGCGCCCACCACGTCCTGTCCATCAGGTTCCTCACAGGATGCTGAATTGTACTCTAGTCTGGGGATGCTAGTGACCAATTAACAAAAAAACAAAACAAAAAAAAGTCAAATTTTGAACCCTGACGTTAACCTTCCTTCAGACAGGGAGACCCTCTCTCGTTAAAAACCACTTTGTGGTTCTTGGATCACAAATAGTACAAAGGTATACAAAAAAGACGAGCAGCATGAACATGACAGGTCCAGCAGGCCCCTGCCAGCTGCCTGGGGGAGGAGAGAGATCAAAGGCTCCTTGGCAGATTTCCGGGCTACCTTGGAGGAGGTCCGGTGCAGCCTGAAGATCTCTCACCCGCTGGTTTCGGCCTCGAGGTGGGTCTACCCACTTCGGTCCTCGGCATCTCGGAGATCAGGGATGCTGCGTGAAGCTCTCAAGCTAAGGCTCCCAGCTCACACACAACTACCTGGTTGGCTTGTCCCCACCCCACAACTTCCCCAAGCTGCTCAAACTCAGGATACACTGCCTGGTAGAGAGACAATAAATACCTGGGGCGGGGGGAAATGTGGCATGGCACAGTGTCTACTTACTGTGCTGCATGGGGCTAAACACAATAATATGGCCAAGAGAAAACTCAGTACAAATATGTTTAAGACAAATCTGTACAAATATGCGTATGGTCTTTTTTAATAGCAACCTATTACTTGGTTTGTTTGTAACATTAAAAAGCAAGAGAGAAGGAAAGATGCTGCAGGTCCAATGAGGAAGGAAGCCCATTTTCCGAATCTTGGCATTATTCTAGGTCCAGAGGTAGAGAGTCAATAGACAGTTCCCTGCTTCTTACAGGGAAACAGAAATGGAGGTATAGGTGAAGATGCTGGAAGGAATGCAATGAATACGCAAATGAGAAAGTTTCGAAACACTCCATAATAATATATACTTTCAAGAAATCCTACTCAAACTTAGCAATAAAAATTCACTAAGTTTACATCTATGGATTTGCCTGAGTCACTTTGTTCACCCACCAAAAAACTCCTGTACTTTTTTTTTTTTTTTTTTTTTTTTTTTTTGCTTTTTGGGTCACACCCGGCGATGCACAGGGGTTACTCCTGGCTCTGCACTCAGGAATCACCCCTGGCGGGCTCAGGGGACCATATGGGATGCTGGGATTTGAACCTGGGTCGGACGCGTGCAAGGCAAATGCCCTACCCGCTGTGCTATTGCTCCAGCCCCAAAACTCCTGTACTTTTAAGTGAGAAACATGTGCTTACATTTCACCTAATATGATTAATTATTAATATTTTGTTATTAGTATTAATATAGGATGCTCAACTCAGAGAGGTTACTTTATAACTTTCTTTTTTGGTGGTGGTGGTGGTGGTGATTGTTCCAGGGATCAAACCCAGGGCTTCATATATGAAAAAAATCTACTGAGCTAGAACTCTACGTCCTTTTACTTATTTAAGTGCTGACAAATACCATGTCAAGAAGCAGTCTCTCTTGTAACTTGACTTTGCAAGGAATGTGGTACCTATGGTGGACATCAGGTTACCCACTAAATCTTCACTTCATTTCTCACAGATCCTTAATGTAAACGTCTCGATTCGTCCTGACGCATCACCGAAACTTTGTGGGTATCACAGCACCGCTGAGAAGTGGTATGCTTTTACTTTAGCAGAGTTGTTGAAGATTCCATATGGATTCCTCCGTTCACAAATGAACTGAGCGAAAACACAGACTCCTCGGAATAGAGACATGCTTGAGAATCACAAGGGAAATGTCACTTACTCTCCGAGCTTTCGGCTTCTGCTATCCCCAGGGTGAGAACCTACACTGTCATTCCAATTTCCTATAAACTTGGCAGGACTCTCTGTCCATTTGGAATTGTAATAGCCCGGATTTCAGTTTGAGGAGGAAGGAAGGAGTTATTGCATTCCACTAAAGAGTCCACAAGCTGATTCCCAAGAAGCCAAAGCGGAAATGTCGATGTTCTCCCAAAGGAAAGAGATGGCTCCATTTAATACGTTCACCTGGTTAAGGCGCTATAAAACACAGTTCTGGGAGGTTCTCTTTGCCTGTCCTACCCGGACAATGTTCTGCAAAGTTACTTATTGCAGAAAACCCTGGTGCGTGCAGTAGGGTGGGGAGGGGGGGATTGTTGTTCTTTGTTTGCAACTATTTACAGGTTTTTCACATGAAATCCAGGATATACATACTCTTAATGCTTATTTCCCCCTAAGCCTTCAAGCTTCCGGATTTAGGACATGGAAACTAAAAGAAAGGCCGGGCACTTGGCAAGAGACAGAGACAGAGACAGGGGCTGAATCCTATTATGGCCAGGGCAGGGTCAACCTTCAGGCCGGAGATGCTTCTCACAGGCTTCTGAAGGGCCCAGGTGAGAGGCGTGTCATAAGGAGCGGAAAAAGGCAAAGGTCTGCTGACAGAGATCCAGCCCTCAGCCTCCGGGCCCTTGCTCCACTCTCTTCCCACTTTGGGTTCCAGATAAGCGATTCGCGTGCAAACATTCACATTCCACAAGCAAGCCATTTCCCTTTCCTCTGGGAAGGCGGCTGCGAGGAGAGGAAGGAAGACGCGCACAGCCCTGCTGAAAAGCAGGTCTGCATTAAGGCCTGCCGAGGGCCCTGGGCTCTGCATCTGGGCTCTGCACATGCTCCAAAACATGCATAGCCCCGGTCAGAATGCCTGTTTCTTTCTCTCATATCTTGTAGCAGGACTTTAATGTTCTCTTTTCAAGTTATTTGATTCCCAAGAACTGATGTATAAACAATGTCTGGGGAAGGAGAAAATCCAGTAAGTAAATTGTTTTCAGATCAAATCAGGGTCTCAGTGGACACTCAAGAACTGACTTAGATGGCATGATGCTGGCTTTTATTTTATTTTTTTTTTAATTTTATTTATTTTTTATTTTTTTTTAATTTATTTATTTTTAATTAGAGAATCACCGTGAGGGTACAGTTACAGATTTATACACTTTTGTGCTTATACTTCCCTCATACAAAGTTTGGAACCCATCCCTTCACCAGTGCCCATTCTCCACCACCCGTAAACCCAGTGTCCCTCCCACCCTCCCCAATCCCATCTCCCCCCCACCCCACCCTGCCACTGTGGCAAGGCATTCCCTTCTGTTTTCTCTCTCTAATTAGCTGTTGTGGTTTGCAATAAAGGTGTTGAGTGGCCGCTGTGCTCAGTCTCTAGCCCTCATTCAGCCCGCAACTCCCTTCCCCCACATGGCCTTCGACTACAATGTAGTTGGTGATCGCTTCTCTGAGTTGACCTTTCCCCGGAACGTGAGGCCAGCCTCGAAGCCATGGAGTCAACCTCCTGGTACTTATTTCTACAGTTCTTGAGTGTTAGTCTCCCACTCTGTTATTCTATATACCATAGATGAGTGCAATCTTTCTATGTCTGTCTCTCTCTTTCTGACTCATTTCACTCAGCATGAAACTTTTCATGCCCATCCACTTGACTACAAAATTCTTGACCTCCTTTTTTCTAACAGCTGCATAGTATTCCATTGTATAGATGTACCAAAGTTTCCTCAACCAGTCATCCGTTCTGGGGCATTCGGGTTTTTTCCAGATTCTGGCTATTGTAAACAGTGCTGCAATGAAAATACATGTGCAGATGTTGTTTCGATTGTACTTTTTTGCCTCTCTGGGATATATTCCCAGCAGTGGTATTGCTGGGTCAAATGGGAATTCAATATCTAATTTTTTGAGAGTCGTCCAAATTGTTTTCCAGAAGGGCTGAACCAGTCGGCATTCCCACCAGCAGTGAAGAAGGGTCCCTTTCTCCCCACATCCTCTCCAACAGCGGTTGCTTTTGTTCTTTTGGATGTGTGCTAGTCTCTGTGGTGTGAGGTGGTATCTCAAAGTTGTTTTGATCTGCATCTCTCTGATGATTAGTGATGCAGAGCAGTTTTTCATGTGCCTTTTGGCCATTCGTATTTCTTCCTTGGTAAAGTTTCTGTTCATTTCTTCGCCCCATTTTTTGATGGGGTTGGATGTTTTCTTCTTGTAGAGTTCAACCAGTGCTTTATATACCATTGATATCAACCCCTTATCTGATGGGTATTGTGTAAATATCCTTTCCCATTCTGTGGATAGTCTTTGGATTCTGGTCACTGTATCTCTTGCGGTGCAGAAGCTTTTTAGTTTAATGTAGTCCCATTTGTTGATCTCTGTTTTTACTAGATTGCTTAGTTCCGTGTCACCTTTGAAGATACCTTTATCTTCAATATCGTGGAGGGTTTCGCCGACCTTGTCTTCAATGTACCTTATGGTTTGTGGTCTAATGTTGAGGTCTTTAATCCATTTTGATCTGACTTTTGTGCATGGTGTCAGGTCAAGGTCTAAACCCATTTTTTTGCATGTGGTTGTCCAGTTGTGCCAGCACCATTTGTTAAAGAGGCTTTCCTTGCTCCACTTCACATCTCTTGCTCCCTTATCAAAGATTAGATGGTCATACATTTGGGGTTGTGTGTAGGGATATTCCACCCTGTTCCATTGGTCTACGGCTCTGCCTTTGTTCCAGTACCATGCTGTTTTAATTGTTACTGCTTTGTAGTAAAGTTTGAGGTTGGGGATGGTGATGCCTCCCATCATCTTTTTCCCAAGAATTGTTTTAGCTATCCTTGGACGTTTGTTATTCCATATGAATTTTAGGATTGCTTGATCCATTTCTTTGAAGAATGTCATGGGTATACTTATAGGGATCGCATTGAATCTGTATAATGCTTTAGGGAGTATTGCCATTTTGACAACATTGATTCTCCCTATCCACGTGATGCTGGCTTTTAATAAGACATGGACTAATTAAAGCTTTGTGAACTTCTTTTTATAGGTTGAAAATACATTCTCTTTTTCTGTCTATTATATACATATATACAGATATATATATATATATATATATATATCTCATCATCAAACTGTTGATTGTCAAATTTCTCAAGCGGTCTCAGTAACATCTCCATGCATCCTAGCCCTGAGGTTTTAGAAGCCTCTCTTTACTCGTCCTTTCCAACAGTGCTGCATTGGAGGCTCTTTCAGGGTCAGGGGAATGAGACCCATCATTGTTACTGGTTTTGGCATATGAATATGCTATGGGGAGCTTTCGAGGCTCTCCCATGTGGGCAGGAAACTCTCAGTAGTCTGCCAGGTTCTCCCAGAAGGAGAACTAGGCTATAAGATGTCCAGGAGCTTGGTTTTATAGTCTCTGGATGTTGGCCGTTGGTGGGATTACACTACGCTGGGGGAAGTCCCTGGGTGTGACTGCCTAGCTACTGGAAAATGGGGAATCTGAGCGGAAGAGGCTCAGTCCCAATCTGAGCAGGCTTGGAGGTCTAAGCCCCGGGTCCCACACACCTGGGTTCCTCTACCGGTTCCTTCATGCGTGAGGCTCATCTGAACTTGTGGAGAGCGGCCTTGAGCATGGCTATGGCTAGGTTCCAGAGGTCTTCGGCCATGGGAGCTCTGCTTGGGGAGGGGAGGGAAACTGAAACCCAGCCCCTCCGAGGGGCCCTGGGGAAGACAGCCAGGCATGGGGGCAAGAGACTTTCTGCGATAGATAGATAGATAGATAGATAGATAGATAGATAGATAGATAGATAGATAGATAGATACTCTTGGAAGCTTGCCGCAATATATATATATATGTATATATATATGTATGTATGTATGTATGTGTATATATATGGAGCAATAGCACAGTGAGTAGGGCGTTTGCCTTGCACGCGACCGACCTGGGTTCGATTCCTCCATCCCTCTCAGAAAGCCCAGCAAGCTACCAATATATATATATATATCTGTATATATGGAGCAATAGCACAACGGGTAGGGCGTTTGCTTTGCACACGGCCGACCTGGGTTTGATTCCTCCATCCCTCTCGGAGAGCCCAGCAAGCTACCAAGAATATCCCGCCCGCATGGCAGAGCCTGGCAAGCTACCTATGGCATATTTGATATGCCAAAAACAGTAACAAGTCTCACAACGGAGATGTTACTGGTGCCTGCTTGAGCACATTGATGAACAATGGGATGACAGTGCTACAACAGTGCTACAGTGCTATACATATATATACATATGTATACATATATAATTACAAATATACTCAACAGGTTACATTTTTTTAGAGTTAAATATGGCCACAAGCTCTTAAACTCTGCCCGCCCTAGAGTCCTGCGCCTATAGACTTTAATGGCTATAGCAGATGGGGAGATTGGAAACAAAACAGTTTTATAAAAATGGGCTACAAAGGTGGGCCAGTGAATGGCTTAACATGGCTAGAAGGCCCACTCTGTTGATGCTCTTTTGCTAAGCCAAAGATTCTTCTAGAAGCCCTGCAGTTTCAACCCTGTCCCCTCCGGTCTTGCCCTAAGAAGCAGTGAGCCCACCACAGCAGTTTCTATTTCAGACCCCCTGTCAGCCCCCGAAGGATTAGGACCCAGTCGGTCCTTCCTAAACCACTTGAATCTCATTTCTCCAGCAGCTGATTTTTCCCCCCTCCAAGATGTTAACAATTTCTGTGGAACCATCTGGATGTTATTAGGAAAGTGTCCCGGGTCCTCTGAGGCAGCTGGCTGCTGCCTCGTGCCTTGTTTCCTGTGTCCTGGATGTCTAAGTTGACTTTCATAAGAAATTTGGAATATTAGCTTAAAAAAAGAAACAGTCAATATTTTTCAGGCGTTGAGCTCTTGCAGCTTAATTTCCCCCGGTTGGGACTTCGCATTTTGAGTTCTCATTGTTGGCCCTTGTTCTGGGAAGGATGAAGCACGTCTTGTTTTAAAAACAGAAGGCAACCGTGGTCAGGAGTGAAGCAGAAATCCAGCCCTCTCCGGCCTCCCCAGTTCTCCTCACAAAACCTTCCCGCCCTGTAGCTGCTGGGACGTGTGTGAGGGAGGGCTCTCTATGGCTGAGAAAGAGCTGAGAGTGCCCCCCACCAAATCCGTCCAAGGCCAAACATGTGTTGGCTCACCTCGCTCAGATTCTCTCTGAACATCCTTGAGGGGAAAAGGAACGATGGAGAACAACGAGAAAAGACAATAAGAGCACCAAAATAGCCCATTTTCTAAACCACCAGTCAAGCGCAGCTGGGGCCCGACCAAGGAAGTTCCAAGGATCCATTTGACCATTCAGAGTGCGCAAATGCATCAGGGCCACTGCCTCACTGAGCTTCCTGTTTATCACTCACACTCAAGGGCCAGCTTCCGCTGCCGGCCCTGACCATTTGCCTCCCCTCAGGTATCCATGCCCACCCCCTTCTGCCTTCTTCTACCCAGGGCTTTACCCTGCAACCAGCTTGCATCTCACCACCCTTTTAATATCACTGCTAAAGTTAACACTAGTTATCTGGAAGATTTTTAAAGCTCCGAATGAAAGGGACTATCTCAAACCAACAGTCAATGCTCTGGTTTTACCTGTGATGCCCAGATAAAAAAAATGACTTTCCAAGAAGACATAAAACTTGACTATCAAGGCTGGAGCGATAGCACAGCGGGTAGGGCGTTGTGATAGCACAGCGGGTAGGCCTTGCACCCGGCTGACCCGGGTTTGATTCCCAGCATCCCATATGGTCCCCTGAGCACCACCAGGGGTAATTCCTGAGTGCAGAGCCAGGAGTGACCCCTGTGCATCGCTGGGTGTGACCCAAAAAGCAAAAACAACAACAACAAAAAACTTGACTATCTCTGTTTCTGAAATCAGTGAAAATTTCTGAAGGAAATGTATATACGTCATGCTCCAGCGAGGGTTTGCTTGGAAAGGGAAGAGGACTTGAGCTCAACACTCTTTGTTCTCCTGAAATAATCCTCTGAAATCTTTCATGCCCTACTTGGTATGCAAAGGGTATTTGAAAAATTGGTCCCCTCTTCCAAAACGTTTTATATTTTTAAAAAACTGCAAGGGGCCGGACAGACAGCAGGTAAGGCATTTGCCTTGCACATTCAATCCCTAGCATCCCATATGGTCCCCCAAGAACCATTAGAACTAATTTCTGAGCTCAGAGCAGGAGTAAGTCCCGAGCACCTCTGGGTGTGGCCCCCAAACAAAAAAATTAAAAATTAAAAATTTACTGTCACTGTCACTGTCATTTGGTTGCTCATTGATTTGCTCGAGCGGGCACCAGTAATGTCTCCATCGTGAGACTTGTCATTACTGTTTTTGGCATATCAAATATGCCACAGGTAGCTTGCCAAGCCTTGCCCTGTGGGCAAGATACTCTCATTAGCTTGCCAGGCTGTCCAAGAGGACGGAGGAATTGAACCCCGGTCGGCTGTGTGCAAGGCAAACGCCCTACAGCTGTGCCTTGAAAAAATTTTAAAAATACCTATGGGGTAGGAGGATTGTGGACTGATGGGGACAAGGGGACAATGGTGGAGGGAAACTGACACACGGTGCTGGAATGACTTAGACAAGAAACTCTACCATAACAGTACTGGAAACTGCTCTGCCTAACATAAAGCAAAATTTAAAAGCATTTGTGTGTACAGTGAATCCCTTCTATTCTTTATATAAATCTCTGATTGTTTACATTTTACCACCTCAGCCCTAATTTTTTGGTGATTCATTTAAAAGTAAAGTGCAGGGGCCGGAGCGATAGCACAGCGGGTAGGGCGTTTGCCTTGCACGCGGCCGACCCGGGTTCGATCCCCGGCATCCCATATGGTCCCCCAAGCTCTGCCAGGAGTAATTCCTGAGTGCAAAGCCAGGAGTAACCCCTGAGCATCGCTGGGTGTGACCCAAAAAGCAAAAAAAAAAAAATAAAATAAAAGTAAAGTGCAAGTATGACACTTTATCCCTAAATACATCATACTTCAACACATTCATAAATATTTCCTACAAGTAGAACAACCCTCTATAGAACCAAAGTACAAGAAACTTAACACCGAAAATATTATTTGATAGCTCATGTTTAAATTTTCTCAAGTGTCCCAATCAAGTTTTTATAGCCTTTTAAAATATCAAGGTAAATCCATGTGGTATCAAATTCACTCTTTCAAAGTGTACTTAAGGTTGAAGAAAAAGGTCTTCCCCTGCCCACTCCTGCCCCTCCTCCCCCCTTTTTTTCTGAATACTCAACTGTCTGGGCAATCAATATTATTAGGAGAAATGAAGAGATTTAATCATATATGTGGGAGAATCTGCATAGATGCTGCTTCTAAAATAATTGAGGCAATTGAAAGTACAAAGCCTGAGCTAGGAAGGGGAAGAGGCCAGGGGTTCAAAGAGACAGGTTGAGGCCTTGCATGACAAGAAGAGGAAGACTCCTTGTGAGGAAGATTAGATTCTCTATGTTAGAAGCTTTCCCTGCCATTTAGATAGGTTTGTACAAAGACTCTGATTTGAAAAAATCCTAATGTTAGGTAAAAACCTCAATTTTCATTCTTCTTGATGGAAAAGGAAGTGATAAAAATGTCTTGTGGTTCCTATAGGGCTTCAATGGTCTTAGCTCAAAATAATCCACCGGTCCAAGTGACGCATCTTGATGAGTCCAATCCTTCACTACAATTCAGATTCTAAATGCATTCACGAGGTTGAGCCACCATCACCACTAATTTCAGAAGATTTTTTCATCATCTGTTATCCCAGAAACTTGGTAACTCACTAGCAGCTAGTTCTGGTGTCTCTCCCCAGCCCTTGGCAACCACTGACCTATTTTCTGTCTCAATAGATTTGTCTATTTTGAACATTTCCCAGAAATGGAATCCAAAAATATGTGGTTCCGTGTCTGGCATCTTGCCAAGGTGTGTCCAGGGCTCATTTTGTTGCAGCATGCATCATACTTGCTTCCTTTGTCTTTATGTGGACATACCACATTTTGTTTACCTAGTCATCAACTGATGGACATTGCATTGGTTTCACAACCTGTTTAAAAATTCAGGATTCCACCAAGAACTGTCTGTTGCTATTCATTTCTTTGTCATGTGTTTAATTTCCCCTAATCAAGATTCTATCATATTAAATCTAGAACCTAAATAGAGATTCTTGAACGCTCCTCCCATTGGTTTTCTTCGTTTGTCTTTTTTTTTCACTTCAAAGAGCTTTTTTTTTTATTTTAGTGAATCATCCTGAGATAAAGTTACAGACTTACAAGTTTTAATGCTTATGTTTCAGTCGTGCAATGATCGAGTACCCATCCCTCCACCAGTGCCCATTTTCCACCACCAATGGTCCCAGCATCCCTCCCACCACCCCCACCCTGTCCCCTTCACCCCACCCCACCTCTGTGGAAGGGCATTCCCTTTTGCTCTCTCTCTCTCTTTTTTGGGTGTTGTGGTTTGCTATAGAGGTATTAAGTAGGCATCATGTTCAGTCTATAGTCTATTTTCAGCCCATATCTCCCATCCATAGTGGGCCCGCCTAGCACCCTTTGCTTGGTGATCCCTTCTCTATCAGAGCTGCTTCTTCACCTAGCATGTGAGGTCAGCTTCCAAGCTGTGGAGTACTCCTCCTGGTACTTATCTCCACTATTCTTGGGTGTTAGTCTCCCATTCTGTTACTTTATATTCCACAAATGAGTGCAATCTTTCTATGTCTGTCCTTCTCTTTCTGATTCTTTTGTCTTTTTTTAACAGCAAAATATTTGGAAAGCACTGGTCAGGGAGAAAATGTCCTTGTGAAATTGTCTAATTGTTTCCTATTATTTAACCTATGCTGGATAATCTGGACACTAAGACTCCAGGGTGAGGCTGGATACATCCGCTGCATCATGTCAGAAGCAACGGTGAGTTGCACTGAGTGAAGCTAAGTCTGGTTATTTGGTTAGATGGCATTACCAAAGCTGCACACAGGAAGGAAAGATGTACTTTTCTCCTCAGACAACATGAAAATACACAGTGTTAATATAAGTAATCTTTTTTTTTAGCCAGGTGGTGGTGGGAGGATGGGGGAGGGGGCACACCCAGGCTCAAGGATTACTCCTGTTTCTGTGCTCAGGGGTCACATCTGGTAGGGCTCAAGAAACCAGAGCGTTGGTGCTAGGAATAGAACCTGGGTCACTGAACGGACATCTCTCCAATCCCCAAAAGTAATCCTTTAGATTATGTGTCTATCTTATTTCCCAACAACTTTAACAAGCTTCTAGCCTCCCTGCCTGAATTCATTATGAGAAATGTGTTACAAAATAGTAATTTCCTGATTTTTCTTGCTCTATGATTCCTTCTATCGACAGTCTGATGGCATTTTGGCAAGAGAAAATAAAAAGGGAAGAAAACTTTCTAGCTCTACCTTTTTCATTACCACTGTGAACTAACTCATAAACCTTTAAAAAAAACAACCTCAATGTCTTATAATCAACCTCATTTTCATTATTTTTCTGCTGCTAAGATCTACCCCAGATTGGAGAAGAGGAAGCAAGGTTGGGTCAACAACTCTCTTTCTGACACGGTTCCATCAGACACACCCACATGCTCCAGATCTGCCTTGTACCTTCCCGCCTCCAGAACTCAGATCAGCATCTCTCCAAGATCTGGTTTCTTTTAGTGAGAAATGGTATTTAGAAGCCGAGATTAGAATGCTAGATGTGCTCGCTGATGCCAGATTATCTCAAGTGTTTGTGTCTGGATGACTCAGAGCATTTATTTAAATCTTCCATGTGTAACATCTGGTGATATTTATCTGGTTTCAATTAGTTGGTAACACTATTGCATATTTAATATGTCCGACATACTACAGGTAGGATGGCTGACTTTTCTTTTTTTTAGTGAGTTACTAAGCGCGCAAAATCTCTTTACTTGGTTTTTTACAGTCACTAATCTTTGAAACAACTCAATGACGTAGGCACAAATTACTCTTATTTAATAGATAAGGTAATTGAGCTGCAGAGGGTTAGGCAACCTTGTCAAATTCACATCTCAAGTGAGTTGCAGAGCTGGGATGAGATTCCAGGTCTGGCTGACTTCAGATTTCTTAAATACTAGGTATTATACCACCGATCAGGATGCCTCCAAACTTGCAATCCACTTGAGGCCCATGAGACCACATTTATAAAATGGATGTGGTCACTCCACTCCACTCTGAAGGGCACAAAACTCCCCACCCATCGATCTGGTCAGCCCCTTCACCTTCCCAGGCCTCCATCTCCTGCCCTCTGTGAGGGTGGAGCAACGGTACTTAGCTTGCATACCACACCGGGTTGGAGTGGAATCAAACGGTAATAAGCAGAAGCCACGGCAAGAATTAGAAAACTCCAATCAAACTGGACACAAGAATCACCTGCAGTGGGGCCAGAGCAGCGTTTCCAGTGCTTTCCCGCACACAGCTGACCCGGATTCAATCCTTGGCACTGAATATGGTCCCCTGAGAACTACCTGGAGTGATCCTTGAGCACAGAGTCAGGAGTAAGACTGAGGACTACAGGGTGTGTGGAGGGAGGGATGGAGAAAGGGAGGGAGGAAGGAGGAAAGGAAGGAAGGAAGGAAGAAAGGAAGAAAGGGAGGGAGGAAGGGAGGGAAGGAGAAAGGAAAGAAGGAAGGAAGGAAGGAAGGAAGGAAGGAAGGAAGGAAGGAAGGAAGGAAGGAAGGAAGGAAGGAAGGAAGGAAGGAAGGAAGGAAGGGAGGGAGGGAGGGAGGGAGGAAGGAAGGAAGGGAGGGAGGGAGAGAGGGAGGGACGGAGGGAGGGAGGGAGGGAGGGAGACAGGGAGGGAGGCAAGGAGGCAGGGTGGCAGGGAGGGTGGGGGGAGGCAGGGAGGCAGGGAGATACACCACCTGCAGGGAGTGTCAAGGGCTAAGTTTTAGTTCTGATTGCTGGATTTACTCCTAGAAATTCTGATACAGTGTCTGGTGTGAGGTCCAGGACTCTGGATTTTTAATTTGCTTCCCAGGGATCCTGATGCAGGTGGCTTATACATCACACTCAGAAATACTTCCATGGAGTTAAAAAAAAAATGAGCAAAGAGATGCTAAGCCCGTGCTGAAAACCACATCACCTCCTCACAGACATCCTTTGCACTGGATTCTTTTGCCTTTCTTCTTTCACACTCAATCCTTTCCCTAGCTTGGTTCTGGTCATCCTGGTTTCTGCTCAAACGTCACCTGCCCTGCCCCCTGGACACAACCTATTTTCTCCATCATCACCTCCTTCAAGTTACCGTAGCACTCACCACCCTAATTATTGCGTGACTTCAGTTTGAAATCAGATATTCACCATCTTTCTCTCTTCAGAGCGCAAGCAGCTGAGGGCAGGGACCAGCCCCGTGTCCGTATCCGCAGGCCCAGGACCCGACACACACGCAGGCACACGGAGGCCATCATGAACACCTTCCTTTCTGAATCACAAGGGAAGGAACAAAGGCAACCGGAACTTTCCTCCCGAGCACGGACTGGACTAAATGCTGGATTCATCAATAATGAATACAGCACCGAGTTCCTTAACCACATGAATTATTGGATACTCCACTTCCTGTTCTCATCATCCTTCCAGGACAGCAAAGGCTGTTTTCATAAAGGAAATTACACTTTTAATGACAAATTTGGGGACAATCTGCCCAGGATAGGCAGGAATTCATAATGCGGCGATGGCCCTCTGCTCCCACCTCCTTCCCCTTTCCTGCCCCTCCCTCTCCAGCTGGCCCCCGTGAAATGCAGCCCCCCCTTCCTCTCTCTTAGGGGAGGGTGTGCTGTTCAGAAGTGCTCATTGGGGGCACCAGGGAGCTGCCCGCCTGGGGAGGGGGCCTCCCTCGGGGCCGTCATTAATTGTGTGTGTTCCCCAAGTCCTGTGTGTTTTCATTTGGGCATTTATCTCCATCCTGAATGGTGCCCATAAAACTCCTTTATGATTGAGCCTCGGGCCAAATAAGCATAGAATTTCACAACCAGAGTTTATGCTTGTGTATTTATGGCAAGGTGGGAGGCAGGCAGGCGTTGTTTTGTTTTAAATATTTGTTTCTCCGGAGTGTCTGGAAAATCTGAAAGAGTGGATGTGAAAGGGCGAGAAGAGGAACCCTCTTCTGGCGGGGAGGGAGTTGTTTTTACCAAACGACAGCATTCCGGATATGCTGCCTCAGGCACCTGGCCGTCCTGATGTCTTCAGCGGAAGGCACTTGAGGAAATGGCAGACACAGGGGAGGCTCACCTCTCCCCATCCTTCCCGCAGGATGCAAGGAAAGGAACAAACAGTCGGTACCCAAGACAGACGGACAACGCAGAGGATCCTGAGGCCCACGCTGCCTTATTCCCCCTGTCCTACCCGATTGCTCCAACTGCTGCAAGGGATGCGTGTGAAGAGATGAAGTGGTTTTAAGCATGGGCTCAGCGTCTCTTTTCTCATCTTCTTTAACCCCATGGAAGCATTTCTGAGTGTGCTGCATAAGCCACCTGCATTGTAAGCCAGCAGGCTTCTGTTCTCACCGTTCTTTATGGCTGCACTTCCTCCTAACCTCCTAACCGCTCCCACAGGGGCAGAACTTAGAGAAAAGAATCCACATGCTTTTCTCCTCCTGATCAGTCGGTGCAGGCTCTAGATGCTGCTGGGAGCCTCAGGAGATGTAAGAGATCATTTCCCCTCCTCTACGCCAGTTTCCGGAATGTTAGCATGACCCTGGACTGGAGGCCACAGCACTGCCCAGTGAGTGCCCCTGGGAACTGACTTGACCCGATGCTTCTCTGTCAGGACCCAGTTCCCAAGCATCTGAGGGCGCAAGAAGACCCACACTGACATCAAATCTCCCATTTTTAAAATAGGGATCTCTCCAGTGGTGCTCGGGGGTGTAGGCTGAAAGCTCTGTGTTTAGCTCAGCCTTGCAATGCAGGGGTGAGGGGAACAGCAGCTGTGGTACTGGAGATCCAACTCTGCGCCCCGGAGGTACAAGGAATGTGCTCCACCACTTGGAGCTATCTGGTCCCTGAATCTCCATGTGAGCGGAAATAAATGGCCTCAATTAATAGAAAGGAAGAAGTGGGGAAAAAAGAAAGGGCAGGGGGCGACCATCAATAATAGCAATAGCTCTAAAACCTTGGGGTTGGGTATGGTGAGGTTTATTTGCATTCAGAGATGCGAAGCTGTCTCCATGTACACAATGTTATAAACAAACTGTAGATACAAAAACTTAAGTCAGCAAAAGAGGACCCTACTGCCTAATAACTATTAACAATAGTTATTCTTAAGAACACACATAATGAGTCTTCCAAATGTGATGACCACGATCATTTTGACTATGATCATTTTCTCATCGATCCCTGGCATCCCATATGGTCCCCTGGGCACTGCTAGGAGTAATTCCTGAGTGTAGAGCCAGGAGTAAGTCCTGAGCATTATAGGTGTGGCCTAAAAGCAAAATAAATAAATAAATAACAATAAAAACAAACAAAAACAAAAACCAAAGAGTAATAACAGAAAGAAATGCTTATGTCCCTCCGTTTTTGGCTTTTAGTTTTTTTTTTTCCTCTTCATAATTCAGACCTTCAGAACTCAGTGCCCGCACTGGGCAGCACTGGGGTCTAATACACTCCACAGCCCCAAGCAGAACATTTCCAGGGGCACTCTGGGCTCATGGCCAGCACGTACTAGCTGGGTACTGCCGGACCCAATGCTGTCTCTCGAGTCCTCCGTTTCTTGGGCTGTAGGACCCATCCTACAGTTACTGCTACGCACTGGGGTCCTACTAGAGGCATCACAGAATTCTGAGGCCCAATGAGAAAAGTGTCAGTCTTGTTCAGACCTGGCCCAGCGCGAATGCTAGCAGCGATCATTTCAGGGGGGCAGGGGGATTGCTCCAGGGGCTGAGTGGATGATCTGGTCCCGGGAGGCTCAGTTTGGATCAGTGTCATGGCACCGACCCCCAGAGCAACACAGGTAGTGATCCCCCTGAGTGTGGAGCTGGGGGTCGTCCATGAGCCCTGCCAGGGGTGGCCCAAATCCCCACCACCACCACCACCATCAGAAAAAAAAATGCAGATCTCAACTTCAGTGTAAGTGTATGACCATTTTTTCTTACAGAGAGCCAGAAGGCTTTCATTCAAGGGTAACAAGCCTTGTAGTAAGGGTGGTGGGGTGAGCAGCTGGTGCTTGGGGGCCCCCAAGGGGAACTCAGGCATTGAGGCTGGGGGATCGTAGCATGAGCTGACAGAACAACCTGCAGCTTCTCAGAGCGGCACAGAAATGGGCCCCGGGGCCCATATTCAGCCGCGAAGCCTCCGTTAGACACTCCTAAGCCCTCTGAAGAGTCTATGACCCACCTTTAGTATATTTCCATTTCTGTTCCAGAAAACCTAAAGTGGGCTCTAGGGCTGGCAACTAAGAACTTCTCACATCCCTGTCCACTGGGTTAACTAAACATGGAAACAATGAACATCCAAAGCCACCAAAGCCCTATATAATTAAAAAGAAGGGTCAGGGTAATGATTGGATTTGGAGAGAAACATGGAGCATTAACAGGGAGCTAGAAATCTTCTTAAGAGGATTTTCAACTTTATGGCATCAGTTATACCTATGTCTTTTCATTCTAAAGGAATAATGGAGGAACAGAGCTAAAAGGGCCTTTAAAGATAGTTGAGGTCTCTTCAAAGAGAAAATAAGATCCAGAGAGAAAAATCAATTTATCCAAAGTCACATAGCAACTAAGTGTGAAGGTCACGGGCTGAGAAATAAAATCCTGGCTGTCGCTACTGTTTATTCCCAATCTCATCATGTAATCCCTGAGTCATTTTGCTGGGTCTCATCATTTGTAAGGAAAGTAACAGTCCACATTCTCTAAGTTATTATGAAGAGCAAAGGAGAGAGTTCATCCAAGGCAATTAGCAGAGAAGCAAAAGTTCTCAACAAATTGCATCCAGCACCACATCAACAGAATTTTATCCATCATGACTGACCAAATGGGATTCATTTCCAGAATGCAAGGATGGTTCA
Source organism: Sorex araneus (assembly GCF_027595985.1). NCBI lineage: Eukaryota > Metazoa > Chordata > Mammalia > Eulipotyphla > Soricidae > Sorex > Sorex araneus. The sequence goes on from NC_073307.1 coordinate 18,892,668, forward strand.
ACATATGTGTATCAATTACTAGTTATCACAGCATCAACAAAAAAGGTAAAAATCTAGTTGATGCTGAAAAACATGACAAAATTCAATACTTGTTCTTGATAAAAAAAATTCTCAATACACTGGGATTCAATAACTAATTATATAGGCCAAATATAACAAACCTGCAGCTAGTATAATAATAATATTATAATAACATTATAATAATAAATGGTGAAAATTTGAAAGTTTCCCCCTAAGATCAGTAACAAAACAATGAGGTGCACTCTACTTTTCAATATAGTTTTAGAATTCCTAGCAGGACCAACTAGAAAAAAATAGACTGGAAAAGAAATAAAATATATTACTATTTACAAATGACCTGGTAATATATTTTTAAAAAGAAAAGAAAATATTGAAGTTTGCACCAGGGCCAGAGAAATAGCATAAGAGGTAAAGCACTTGCTTTGCTGCAGACAATCCACGTTTGATCTACAGCACTATATATGGTTTTTAGAACATAGAACTAGGAGTAAGCCCTGAGCACTGCTGGATGTGGCCTCAAAATGAAACAGACAACAAAAAAGATTGTATAAGAAAACTAGAAATTGTAAATGAACGTAGTAAAATAATAAATTAATGTAGATAATAATAAATGAAGATAACAAAAATAAATATAAAAATCTGTTGCCGTTGTATATGCAAATGGTGAAGATAAAAGAAATGAAAACAATCCCTTTACAATTTCATGAAAAAATGATAAATTATGGGTGTGTGTAAAGAAAAACTAAAATAACTTAGGAAAGGATGTGAAAAACCTGTACACTGAAAACTAAAAGAACTGTTTAAAGAAATGGAAGCAGGGTTGGGATATGGATCAATTGGCAGAACACTTACCTAGCATGGGAAAGTCCTGAGTTTGATCCCTGACACCACTTGGCACTACCCCAGGAACCACTAGCTAAGGTTCTGGCGGTGCCAGAGCACCTCTGGGAGTCCCAGGTCCTAGAGTACTGCTGGGTATTTAAAAAAAAAGAAAAGAAAAAGATAAAAAGAAATGGAAAAATATCTGAGGTCCGAAGATTAGAAGAATAAACAGCACTTGAATGATCTTATTAACTTACATAAACTATGTCTCTTGGGCTGGAGCGATAGTACATCGGGTAGGGCGTTCGCTTGCCTTTCATGCAGCTGACCCATGTTCAATTCCTCTGCTCCTCTCGGAGAGCCCAGCAAGCTACAGAGAGTATTTCACCTGCACGCCAGAGCCCGGCAAGCTCCCCATGGTGTATTCGATACGCCAAAAACAGTAACAACAAGTCTCACAATGGAGACGTTACTGGTGCCTGCTTGAACAAATCGATGAGCAATGGGATGACAGTAACACTGAAGCTATGTCTCTTATGGCACTTGTACCAATGTAATACCTATCAAAATCTCAATGGCATTTCTCGCCAATATAGAATAATTATTTTTAAATTTTCATGGAACCACAAAATATCTCAAATAACCAAAGCAATCCTGGGCAGGGTTGGGGGGTGGGTGCAGAGAGAAAAATAGAGACATCTCACTCTTTAATTTCAAAGTCTACGACAAAGTGATAGTAATCAAAACAGTGTGATATTGGAACAAAAACAGGTAAGCAGCCCAATAAAATATAATTTAAATCCCAGGAATAATCTCACACATATATAGTGTTTAAGACAAAGGAGTCAAGGCCACACAAAGTAGAAATAAGAGTCTTATCTACCAATATTGCGGGAAATCTGAACAACCATGTGCAAATAAAACTAGATCACCATTTAATACCACACACCAATGAACTCAAATGGATTAAAAACCTGGACCTTTACTCATAAAGAACGAAAGCAAAAAAAGTAATTTACTTACTTGTAGGAGATATTTGCATATTTCACATGATACTAAGAGTTAATGACTAAAATATGTAAAGAGTTCAATTTAGGGCAGAAAGATTGCACAACAGATAGTCCTATGCCTTGCATGTGACCCCAATTCAATCCCTGGAATTGCACAAGGTGCTCCAAGTACCAGGAGTGATTCCTGAGTACAGAACCAGGAGTAAAATATGAGCACACCATCTCCCCCAAAAGAACTTAAAAACAAAATTACAAACCCCCAATCAAATAATGGCAGAGGATTTGAAAACGCAATTCTCCAAAGAAGACATAGAGATGGTCAACAGGAATATGAGAAAATATTTAACTCATTTAAATTAGAAAAATGCTAATGAGACAGCATCTCAGCCCTGTAAAACAGAAAAGACACAAGAGTTAATAAGTCTTTAAAAACTCCTGTTTATGGGGCTGGAGAGATAGCACAGCGGGTAGGGCGTTTGCCTTGCACGCGGCCGACCCGGGTTCAAATCCCAGCATCCCATATGGTCCCCTGAGCACGGCCAGGGGTGATTCCTGAGTGCATAGCCAGGAGTAACCCCTGTGCATCGCCAGGTGTGACCCAAAAAGCAAAAAAAATAAAAAATAAAAAAAAAATAAAAACTCCTGTTTATAACCACAAGGAATCTAGTTCAGTATCCTAAAAACCAAACTGAGAAAAGAAAGCATTTGCCCTGCCTTGCCTATATGAACTGTGTGCCACTATGTGAAGGCATCATAGAAGAGATTCAGCACCGCTGAGATAAAAGTATTCCAGCAAATTAACAACAGCAACAAAAAGGACTTAGAGTAGTGCCTATTTATAACTGGAATGAATTAAGACCTCAGCAACAAACATCAATGGCTACCAACATTAAAAACATAGACACAGATATTATGTGTCAACTGATGAAAGAACCCAGAACAGTACCACTTACAGTCTTGCCAAATGTATCAGACACAAGTTTGATTAAACCTCAAGGCTAGTTTCAGGGAACACAGGAACAAAGGAATAAGGGAAAATGCCTCATGGAGTCATAGTCAGCCAAATCCAGACAGAAAAAACTATGGGTCAAAACCTTGAACGGTGGGAAATGTGTAGATTAAACACATAGGCAGGGGGTGAAGGGATAGAGTGCATAATCTACGGGGCCCCAGGTTTGATCTCTGACATCACAGACAACAGATACAGGGGATGGAGAGACACTAAAAGGTTAAAGTCACTTGCCTCCCAACCACCTGATCCCAGTTCAAGCATGGGTCCCCTGAGCACCGCAAGGAGTGACCCTTGAGTACAGAGCCAGGAGTGAATCCCAAGCACCACTAGATGTGGTCCCAAAACAATATATTTATTGATAATTACATAACACATTTACTTTTAAAGACTGCTTGTCTAAAATGTCAACATATGAATATTTGAGTGGCAAAGCTAAAAACTAAAGCAATAGTTATCATCGTCAGGAGAATGTGTGTTTTTGAGAGGAAGGGGGACCCAGCATGGGAAAAGGTGCTGGGGGCTTGTGGAGTGGATGGCCCAGTTCCATTTTGTTGACCCAAGTGTTTGCCTTAGAAGAAATTCATCAAACTAAAAAATCTGTTTTGTACAACTTTCTATTTATTACAAGAAGAGATTTTGTTTTATTTTTGGTTTGGTTTTGTTGGGGGGCCACACCCAGCGATGCTCAGGGCTTACTCAAGGCTATACCCTCAGGAATTATTCCTGGCAGTACTCAGGGGACCAGATGGGGTGTAGGGGATTGAGCCCAGGATAGTTGCATGCAAGGCAAACGCCTGCCCGCTGTCCTGTACTCCTGTTCCACAGGAAGACATTTTAAAGAAATAGTGCAGACAAGCAGAGAGAGGGTGAGGAAGTGAAAGCATTCCAGCTAGAGAATATCTCCCTCCCATCTTTGAAGGTTGGAAGGATGAAACATGAAGCTGAACAGTGCTAAAGACAAACAATATGAGCTGCTTTTCTAGCGTGATGGGGGAAAATTATAACAGTCTATTGGGGGCACTAAGTAGATGAACTAAAAAAGGCTTGAAAAGAGAATGCCCTGCCACAGCTTCATGGGCTGTGTGGGCATGTGTGTATATATACATATATGCCTATGTTCACTGCAGAGCTGTTTATAATCAACAAACTGTAGAAACAATCCAAGTATATCTTAATAGATGGATGAACGCAGACAAAGAAATTATGAGTATATGTATAGAATACTACTCAGCTATAAGAAATAATGAGATCTTGCGTTCTGCTATTACTTAGATGGAACTTGAGAATTTCAAGTTAGGTCTGAGAAAGGATTTTTAAAAAGTCAGAGAGAGAAACAAATACTAGATGATCTCACGTGGTATATAAAGAAACAAAACAAGGGCTTAGACAATGGTTCAGTGGGGTGGGGGGTGACCTTCTGGGGCTGGAGAGATGGTGCAGCAGGCAGGGCACTTGCCTGGCATGCAGCTGGCCTGGGCTTGATCCCCAGCACCCCATATGGTCCCCCAAGCCTGCCAGGAGTGATTCCTGAGTGTGGAGCCACAAGTAAGCCCCAAGTATCACCAGGTGTGGCCCAAAACTGAAAGAAAAGAAAAGAGGAAGGAAGGAAGGAAGGAAGGAAGGAAGGAAGGAAGGAAGGAAGGAAGGAAGGAAGGAAGGAAGGAAGGAAGGAAGGAAGGAAGGAAGGAAGGAAGGAAGGAAGGAAGGGAGGAAGGAAGGGAGGAAGGAAGGAAGGAAGGAAGGAAGGAAGGAAGGAAGGAAGGAAGGAAGGAAGGAAGGAAGGAAGGAAGGAAGGAAGGAAGGGAAAGAAAGAGAGAAAGGGAAAGAAAGAGAGAACGAAAGGGAAAGAAAGAAACAAAGAAAGAGAGAAAGAAAGAAAGAAAGAAAGAAAGAAAGAAAGAAAGAAAGAAAGAAAGAAAGAAAGAAAGAAAGAAAGAAAGAAAGAAAGAAAGAAAGAAAGAAAGAAAGAAAGAAAGAAAGAAAGAAAGAAAGAAAGAAAGAAAGAAAGAAAGAAAGAAAGAAAGAAAGAAAGAAAGAAAGAAAGGAAGGAAGGAAGGAAGGAAGGAAAGAAAGAAAGAAAGAAAGAAAGAAAGGAAGGAAGGAAGGAAGGAAGGAAGGAAGGAAGGAAGGAAGGAAGGAAGGAAGGAAGGAAGGAAGGAAGGAAGGAAGGAAGGAAGGAAGGAAGGAAGGAAGGAAGAAACCCTTAGACTATAAAATCAAACTAGAAATGAATTGGTCAAACTGGGTGCAGTGGCGAGTGGAGAAGAAGATGCAAAGCAGAGGGACCGAGACAGTGGTGAAGGGACACTGGCATGTCGGTGGTGGGTACTCGTACAGCATCATTATTACCACTGCTGTAAATCATACAGCAGAAAAATATAATCACACATTTTAGCAGAATAAAAGTAAACAAATAAGAGGCTACCATCGTAGGGTGGACGGGTCCACAGCACAGGAAGCTGGCTCTAACATGGAGATTCTTCCACATCTTTAGCTCAGAGCTGTTTGTGGCTTTGAAGCCCGGAGATGGAAGCCCTGAATCTAAGCAGATGGAATGACGGTTCGTTTACAAACGCACAACCTGCGTCATTCCTGTCTCCCAGAGATTTACAACTCGAAGGCTCAGAACTGCAGCACCAGAAAACCTGAGTCTGATTCCACTTCTCTTGTCACTGGCCAAGTGACATGGGCTACAACACTTAACATCTCCCTATCTAGGTCTCTCCTTCTGGAAAACAGGAGGGCCAAAGAACAAACAGTTTGTAAAGATGAATTTTAAACAAATCACTTAAGGGGCAGAGCAGTAATAATACCAACAGAATGGTGTTTTTTTTAAAAAAAAATATTATTGTTCTCATCCACAAAGTCTAGTTGTGGCTCGAGTTGGGCCAAGGAAGATTCATATTCATTTCTCACTTGCTCATTGGTTTCTCCCGAGCATTTGCTGTGTTTCCACCATGGTTCTAGCAGTTAATAAACAGAGAACCTCAGTGCCATACTAGTATACACTAGTATGGAAATCTGTTAAGTCACTGGTTAAACAAGAAGTACACAGGAAATACACAGTGCTGCATAAAAACAGAGTAAGGTGTAGTAGGTGTAGTAGGATTTCATCAGGTTTGGGGAGTAGGCCCTCATTCATGCAAAGCCTGTGCTCTACCAATCCCCAGCCCGTGTGTGTGTGTGTGTGTGTGTGTGTGTGTGTGTGTGTTTGTGTGGTGCCAGGGACTGTATCCATTTTCTGTTGGGGGCCACACCCAGCAGTGCTCATTATTTATTCCTGCCTCTGTGCTCAGATATCATTCCTGGTAGGGCTCAGGGAGACCTATGCAGTGCCAGGAATTGAACCCAAGTTGGCTGCATGCAAAGCAATAATGCAAAAACTTATCCACCATACTATCTCTCTTGCCCCTGTATCCATTTTATTTCATTTAAGTTGTTGTTTGTTTGTTTTAAATTTTAGGCACAGTGATTTACGAACACTGTTAATGGTAGTTTCTCATGCATAAAACATTCCAGTGTCCACTTTCCTCCACCATTGTCCCAGTGTTCCATAAACCTCCCCCCTACACACACACACACACACACACACACACACACACACACACACACACACACACACGGGCCTATTCTCTTCCCGTCTCCTCTGTAGTGATATGCTTCCTACAAAATACCACTTCTTGGCATCCACCCCAAGGGCCCAAAAACTATTCAGGAAAGACATTTGCACTATATTCATTGCAGTACTATTCACAATAGGCAAAATCTGGAAACAACCCAAGTATCCAAAAACATACAACTGGATTAAAAAAAACTACGGTACATGTACACAATGAAATACCACTGGGTTGTATCCATTTATTTTTAATCTCATTGTGTAATTATACTTAAAATAGGTTATTTATAGAGAACATATAGTGGGATATTATATTTTTATCCAGTCTGTCAATCTCTGCTTTCAATTGGGACATTTATTCTTTTCTGTTCCGTTGGTTTATTTTTGAGTCACATCTGGTGGTACTCCGTGGCCACTCCCAGCTCTGTGCTTGGCGGGGGAGGGGTGTCACTTCCAACAGAGCTTAGGGGACCACACAGTGCCAGGGCTTCCATCCAGCCCTCTTGCGGGCAAAGCACGGCAAGCGCCCAACACAGTCAGCTATCTTTCTGGCATTCTACCTACACTTAGTATAATTATTTATATAGTTGAATTGAACTTAACATTTTAATATTTTGTTTTCTGCCTGTCTTCTGTTTTCTCTTCCTCTTTGCCCTTCTTTCTTATGGTATAATCCAACAATGCTTAAGAATTCTATATCATTTACCCATTTGGTTTTTAGATATACCTCTTCTTTGCTCTGTCTAGTTACTGTTTTAGAGATTATAATAAATATCTTCAACAGCTCCAAGTCTATTGAGGGAGCATTATGCTATTTCACTAGATGTAAGAAACTTGTATGAAAGTTCGTTTTATCCACTTCCACCCCTGCTCTTTATACTCTACTTTATAGAGAGGTTGGACATTAACAAATCTCAAAACAAAACTAGCATTTTTCCCTTTAACTGTGATGTGTATCATGAGGAAATTAGGAGGAAAGTAGCTTGTCCTACTTATGGACGTGTTCACTGCATCGGCACACTTCATCTGCTCCTAAAGATGGAGATTCCCCCCACCCCCCCGTAGCTTCTTCCTTCAGTTCCAAGATCTGAGCATTTCTTCCAGTCCAGTCAGTTGGCAATGAATTCTCTCAAGTTTTGCTTATATGAAAATGTCTTCTCCCCATAGAAAGATTGCACTCATCTATGGTATATAGAATAACAGAGTGGGAGACTAACACCCAAGAACTGTAGAAATAAGTACCAGGAGGTTGACTCCATGGCTTCGAGGCTGGCCTCACGTTCCGGGGAAAGGTCAACTCAGAGAAGCGATCACCAACTACATTGTAGTCGAAGGCCATGTGGGGGAAGGGAGTTGCGGGCTGAATGAGGGCTAGAGACTGAGCACAGCGGCCACTCAACACCTTTATTGCAAACCACAACAGCTAATTAGAGAGAGAAAACAGAAGGGAATGCCTTGCCACAGTGGCAGGGTGGGGTGGGGGGGAGATGGGATTGGGGAGGGTGGGAGGGACACTGGGTTTACGGGTGGTGGAGAATGGGCACTGGTGAAGGGATGGGTTCCCAAACTTTGTATGAGGGAAGTATAAGCACAAAAGTGTATAAATCTGTAACTGTACCCTCACGGTGATTCTCTAATTAAAAATAAATAAATTTAAAAAAAAAAATGTCTTCTCCCTGCTGCCTTCAGACTCAAAAGCTACTTTTGTTTCGTATAAGATTCTGGGTTGATTGTGTTTCTTTTGGCACTTTAAAGCTATTGTTCCATTGTTTTCAGGCTTCCAGAGGTCATGAAATCCAGTCTTTTGTATCTTCTCTCATGGCTTTCAAGATTTATTTTTAACTTTTTGTTGGCTTTCAAAATTTATTTTTAACATTATTGGTTGTTTGTGGGTCACACCTGGCTCTGCTTGGGGACTGCCACTAGACCTAGGCTCAAGGTTGGTACCTGAGGGTGCTTGGGAGATCGTGAGGGGCCAGGGACCGAACCCAGGGCTTCTCACAGGCAAGTGCTCTGCCATTGAATCATAACCCAGATTTACTTTTTAATTTTCTGTGTGTGTGTAAATTTGTATTTTATATTAATACATATTAAAGCTTTGCTTGGGCATGGTTTCTTGGTGTATCCTATTTAGGGTTTATTTGGTTTCATATATTATCGTGTACATGACTTTAGCTAAATATGGGAAATTTTCAGGCATTATTTTGTCAAATATTGTCTTGTCCTAGTTTCCCGCCCCCTGTTTCTGGAAGTCCAATTTAAATATGTTGAACTTCATATATTGCCTATAAGTGTGAAGTTCTACATTCTTTTATTTTCTCGATTTCCTAGCTTAGATAACTTCTATTTACATAGTTTTCATTTCAGAGTTCCTTCTTTTATGACTTCCAATTTCCTGTTATGTTCATCGAGCAAGTTTTTCCAGATATTTTATTTTTCAGTTCCAGAATGTTTGCTTTGTCGTTTCTCTTTTGCTGCTGTGATTTCCATTTCTCCATTAATTGTGGGAATACTTTTCCTTACATATTGAACAAAGTTATAGTAGATGCTCTAAAATCCTTGCCCACTAATTCAGTCCATTTGTCCACTAATCCTTGTCCACTAACACGGTCCTGTCTAGCGATGGGTATACAGCGTGCCTTCTCTTGAATATAAGTCACATTATTTAGGCTTCTTCATATGTGTTCATAATTTTGAGTGGTGTTCTGGAAAGACAGAACCAAGTGCAGTAGTCGCTAATAGCGTTTGCTACTGTCCCGTTGTTTCAGGGGGCCAACTGGCTTGTCTACCTTGAGACTGCATGGTTTCCCTGCAGTGCATGAGAGCCGATTGCTCTGTTGAGTTCCGCCTGCCATATTCTGGGCTGCTTGGAGTCTCCCCCACGTAAACAGAATTCAGAATTTTGGCCACTCCCTCTTTCCTCCATCCTGTTAGTCAAGTATAGACTCCTTCCCAATTGTGTCTGCTTTTGATTACTCACCAGTCCCTCAGGGCAGTTGTTTGTCTATTTTCCCCCCCACAGTTTATTGTTGTTATCTGTGTGAGGGCTGGAGTTGGTTAGATATTACTGGAAGTGGTCCGTTGAAAATTTTTAAACGGGGGAGTGACATGAACTTATTTATTTCTTAAAGAGATAACTTTGGCCGCTGTGTGGGGGAACGAATTGCAAGCAGGGATAAATAACAGAAGCAAGGAGACAAGTTAGAAGGCCACATAATGGCTCAGGAAAGTGGGGCAGGGGGAGGTGGTGGGTTGTGCAAGGGCGGAGGGAGCAGAAGAAATGAAGAGAAGCAGACAGAGGCATTCTCAGAAAGCAAGTCCACAGAGCTTGCTATGGGACTGGTGTGGGGGGCGGGGGTCTGGCAAAGGGGGAGGAAACGGGTTAAGGCTCGGGCCCAGTGACAGAGGCCACACCAGGCATGTGTGAGGCTCTGGGTTTGATCTGCAGGATTCAGAGAGCTGCAGACTTGAGAGTGTGCGTGAGGGGTGCATGTGAGGGAGTAGGCAGAGGCTTGGGGTATATTAAGACAAATTAATTTTAAGGTGCCTATTAATGACCTAGAAAGTATCAAGTAGGCAGTGAGACAGCAGGCTCCGGAATGTGGCAGAGGGTAGAGTTAAAGGCATAGGTTTGAAGATGTGAATTCATATGGTAGGTGACAACCAATGGGCTTGCGTAAATTGAACGTGAGGAAGGTAAAGATGAAGAAAAGTAGTGGGAGGGACAAGTCATAGGATTTGCCGACGTGTAGAGGTTGAGCAAAGAAGAAGACAGACAGAGCAAAAAGGTATAGGGCAAGTCATAGTTAGAAAACCCCCTCGAAGGGGGAGGGCTTCAAGAAATGATGATGAGTTAAGCACTGGTGTGATGTGAGAAAAAAAATGAACAGAAATGACTCCTTTTAAATTTATCAGTGGTGGTGGGGTGGGAGCCTGGGGATCAGCAAGTGAGAGTTTGTGGCCCATTTGCAGTGGCTGTGGAGAAAACTGAAGGAGGAAGAAGAGGAAGAGGAGGGAGAATTCAGATGATGATTCTGCAGAAAGTGCCACTCCTTTTAATGGTGAGGTAGCCAGGTGGGTCTTGCCAATAATCCCAAGAAGTGATGTACAATCTAGGGATGAGATTCGAAATATTAGGCCAAAAGACAGCTCAAAGAGCTGGCCCTCCAGGTTTGCTCTCCAACACCGCCAAGAACTAGGAACTACCCAAGGAGCACAGAGTTGGGAGTCAGCCAGAGTACTTTTGGGTCTGAGCCGAACAGTAATAAAAGCATAGATTTTGATGCTTCTGAGATAGTACAAACAATAAAGCACTTGCCTTGCATGCAGCTGACCTGGATTCAATTTCCAGAATCCCATATGGTCCCGCCAAACACCGCCAGCAGTGATTCCTGGGTGCAGTCAGGAGCATGGCCAGGTATGGCTCTCATACTCCTCCCAAAACACAGATTTTGGTCTTATTCGGACACCTATACTCAAATTCTGGTTCTGCTTCTTCAGGCTTTGCATGGAAGAAAGAAAAATATATTCCAAATATCTCCCCACTCTGCACCCCTCCCCAATTTCCAAAATAAATGGTGTATGTCATTTTAATAACAAATATAGACCATTAGCTAGGTATTTGTGTGTCCTTCTTCATTTATATCATCAATCCATCTGCCTTTGCATCTTAATACACCATGGCTGCTCTGTGCATATGCGTCTAGGTAATAGAAATTGCAGCCACTTTGAAATCTATCTCGGCATTGGAAAATGGGACATAGCAACCGGAGCTCACATTCAGTATTTGCATTATGGATATGAAGCTCGTCCACACGTCCAAGAGTTTCCGGCCATAGGGATCCCTCATTGCATAAGCAGGTGTCTGTGCAAAGTCCAAGGTTAATAATGAACCACTCTATTTTATCTGTGGCTCAGGAGGTAAACTCGGTCTTGTCAAACCCCAGGCAAACAGAGCATTTCCCAAAAAGATCCAGAGAGATAAGTCAGAGAGAAATGTACCTGTTAGAAAGATTACCACTTTCCTGGGATTTACTACTGGCTTTCCAACAACTGGTCATATTTGTCCACATGAGTCATTCCCTTTCCCTCTGCCTTACTTATCTGAGCTAATAACTCTCAAAATAAAGATCAAAATTTTGTTCCCTTGCAAACAAAATGAAAATAAACCAGGGCACCTTAAGCTTCAGGAGAAAGAATCAGATTTCCTGTCAAAAGTCAAAAGCTCTGAGAGTGATAAAAGCATTTGGTCTCTAGACATTGAGTCCAAGCTTATATTTCCCATTGTTCTCATTTGGGGCAGGTGGTGGGGGTGGGGAGTTCAAATGTACCTGAATATGAAGCAACAGGGAGAATATATGTCTCCTTGAAACTTGCATATATTTGGCTTGCTGTCCTGTGATACTCCCAAAGCGTCATACTATCCAAGTCATAGTAAAATGTGGTGTGAAAAAAAAAGGTGCCTTTCTTACAAGCAACACACACACACACACACACACACACACACACACACACACACACACACACACATGCCCCTCTATATATTTACCTGAAAGATAGGTAAGGCTTTGAATGCTCATCTAGTTTTACATCCCATCCTGAGGACCCCCATCCTCTGGCACTCAAGGAAAAGCAGCTCCTTCCCTAGCCTCATTAAAAAGGTGCAGACAAGCCTTTGTTCCCAGCAGCAACTCGTCTACATTGCGGCCTGCCCATATATTTGCCAGTAGGAGAAACTCAATCTTCCTGCTTCTCAAACATGAAAGGCTGCCTGGGCCCGACGGTGCCGAGAAGTCTCGGTATCCCACGAAAGGGCTCAGATCAGAGGCCACCCAGTCCCTCCCCTGGGAGAGGAGCAGCAATAGACACCACCACCCCAGGTAGAGATTTGGGGGTGAATTATGACGATTTTAAATTGTCTGGTTGGAGACCGGAGCAGACAGCAGAGACTGCAGAGAGGCGTCGAGAGCGTGAAATAAGTCAGATGGGGGCTGGAGCGATAGCACAGCGGGTAGGGCGTTTGCTTTGCACACGGGCGGCCGACCTGGGTTCAATTCCCAGCATCCCATATGGTCCCCCGAGCACCACCAGGAGTAACTCCTGAGTGCACGAACCAGGAGTAACCCCTGAGCATCTCTGGGTGTGACCCAAAAAAGCAAAAAAAAAAAAAAAAAAGTCAGTGGACAAACTGAACAGAAACCCAGAAGGCACTGCGGCTCTCTGGACTGCTACTAGCAGTTCCTTTTCACCTAAAGTTATCTGGTTCTCTTAAGAGAATGAAACTGCCCAGACCGTCAGAGAATGCAGTGCCGTCTCATTTTCATTCAGGGGCAGGTGAGAGCCCTTTAGTGGATGAGTTGAGAGCGTGTGCACTTAGGAGAGAGAGTGTGCCCATTTTAAGTGGTATTCCCAAGAAGGTGTGAAATATGCAGGGGGAAGGGTGGGTAAAACCGCACTTTCTGGGTTTTCTGCGTGTTTCCACCTTCATCGGGAAGCATTTGTTTAAGGTGCAGAGTCTTAGGCTGCTTCACAGATTGGCACTGTGCTCTGAGGGGCGTCCTCAGATTCTGCATGCCGACATTTTCCCGAGTGATTCTGAGATTCCTGGGAGTCTGAGAACCACTGGCAGAAGAAACAGGAAGAACTCTTAGGGGGTGGAATCTGTGCAATAAAACAAACAAGGTTCCCTGATCCCTGTTTTCAGACAGGCCAAGGTTACAGCCTTGCACCTAGGAAGGAGACATAATAAATGTGAAACTGCCCAGAGCACAGGGCCACGACAACTGGCCATTCTTCTGGAAACAAAATCAACACTGAACTCAATCCCTGCCTGCAAAACTTACACAAAATTCATTCTAGGTCAATGAAAAGACCTCCACGTGAAAAACTCAGCCACCCTTTGTTTTCTTCCCTTTACTTTTAGAAGGGAAGAAAAAGCGAGAATATTTTTTTAATTGTGGAAGGACATAATGTTTTGAGCAAGGTACATAAAAGCAGAAAGCATGAAGGGATGGTTTCTCCATTTGACTGCACAAACAGGTTTAAGTATTTATACAAAAGACTGGAAATGTACCCAGCTGCGCTGGGGCCAAGTAGCAGTGCCGAGCTGAGCTGCCAGGCCGAGCACTTAAGAGTCCAACCTGGTTGGCCAAGGGTAGCTAGAAGTGGTAGCTAGAACCTGAACACTGCTTGGAAATGCGCCCCCCCACACACACACATCACTGTCACTGTAGCACTGTCATCAATTTGCTCGAGAAGGCACCAGTAACGTCTCCATTGTGAGACTTGTTGTTACTGTTTTTGGCATATCGAATACGCCACGGGTAGCTTGCCAGGCTCTGCTGTGCGGGCGGGATACTCTCGGTAGCTTGCCAGGCTCTCCGAGAGGGCCGGAGGAATCGAACCCGGGTTGGCCGTGTGCAAGGCAAACGCCCTACCCGCTGTGCTATCACTCCAGCCCCCCCCCCACACATAAATAAATGAAATATAAAAGATAAGCAACTAACTTGGAGAACCTACTTGGAACTCTCAAGTCGGACAGAAGATAGTAATGGATAGTAACCCATAGTTAATCAAAAACTTCTACAAATCAGTGGGAAATCAATAACTGGATGTAGAGACAACACATGTTACAGACCAGTCACTCACTGAAAACTGAAATAAGCAGATGAAAAGATGTGCAATGTCATTAACAATTCAGAAAATGCAAGCAAAACAATGGCAAGGGTCAGAGAGAGAGCACAGCAGGCTGAGCACGCATGCTTTGCATGCAGGAGGCCTGGTTCGATGCCAGGCACTGCATAATTCCTGAGCACTGTCAAGAATGGCAATCAGAAAGAGAGGGACAGACATAGAAGGACTGCATTCATTTGTGGAATATAAAGTAATAGAATGGGAGACTAACACCTAAGGATAGTAGAGATAAGGACCAGGAGGATTGCTCCACGGCTTAAAAGCCCACCTCACCTGCTAGGGGAAAAGGCAGCTGAGATAGAGAAGGGACCACCAAGCAAAGGATGCTTAGAGGCCTCACTCGGGATGGGAGATGTGTGCTGAAAGTAGACTATGGACCAAACATGATGGCCGCGTATTACTTGAATTGAAAACCATAACACCCAAAAGGAGAGAATGAGAGTAAAAGGGAATGTGCCTGCCACAGAGGCAGGGTGGGGAGGGCTGGAGGTGGGGAAAGCAAGAAAGAAAGAAAGAAAGAAAGAAAGAAAGAAAGAAAGAAAGAAAGAAAGAAAGAAAGAAAGAAAGAAAGAAAGAAAGAAAGAAAGAAAGAAAGAAAGAAAGAAAGAAAGAAAGAAAGAAAGAAAGAAAGAAGAATGGCATCCCATACAGCACAGAGATGGCCTTAGCTTCCATTACCTGTGAATACTAGTTCCACATATAAAAGACTGGAAATGTATTTTTTTCCACATATATGCATAACAATATTCCTTGGGGCTATGATTATATTTGAAATTGTGAAAATTAAGGAGAATACTTTCCTTAAGCATTCATATTCATTAAGGAGGATACTTTCCAAAATATTCATCAGTGGGATGGGTGATGTGACTCTATTCGTATTCAAATTGTGGATTACTAGAAGCAGTCACAACGAAGTAAGTCTACTGAATGAACAAGGATAAGTCTGCAAAACATAATGTCAAAATAAAAACATATTCCAAAAGACTTGCATACAGAATAAGGCCACGTAAGTAAATTACTAACATACAAATTGTATTATATCTTGTTACATGAACAATTTGACCTAATGGAGAGTGCAAGGCATGAATCCAACAATAAACATCAGCTTTCGTCGAATCACTTCTGTTGGGGAAGAACTTCAGTGCTAATGTTTTTATTTATTTATTTATTTTGCTTTTTGTGTCACATCTGGCTATGCACAGGGGTTACTCCTGGCTCTGCACTCAGGAATTACCACTGGCCGTGCTCAGGGGACCTTATGGGATGCTGGGATTTGAACCCGGGTCGGCCGCGTGCATGGCAAACGCCCTACCCGCTGTGCTATCTCTCCAGCCCCTTCAGTGCTAATGTTTTAAAGAGGGCTGTGCAGGGAATGTGGCGGAGCATCCGCACAGGCTAGTCTGAGTGGTGCGTACCCAGATGTCTGCTCTCCTACTTGTGCAGGTGGGAATGTTTCATCATTCTAAATATTAAGCAATGAAATCAAACAGAGTCCAAGCAAATCACAGAGCTGCTGTCAGACTAGATTAGGTAAGACTGGTGTCATCCATGTGATGCTGAGAGTGGGCAAGAGGAGTCAAGGGTTCCAGTCTTCTCAAAAAAAGAAAAAAATGGGCAGAACTGGAAAGCATTTTTCAGAGACCAGTGAGAGAGTTCAAAGAACTGGGGCTCATGCCTTGCATGCATAAGGCTCCAACTTAGTGTCATCCTTATGTACCATCCTTAGCACAGTCGCGGTCATCCTGGTGACCCCAGTACTGCCAGGTGTGGCCCGAGCAGCACTACAGGACACTCTACAGAGGCTCCTGTGACCCCGTGCTCCACTGGGGAGGCATCCCCCGAAATGAAAAGAAAGCTCTTATCAGTGGCTACCCCATTTGGGTTTGGTTAAAGCAAAACCAGGGAAGTGGCATTTCCTGGTGAACAAAGGAAGGGAGAAGCTGAATGTACAAAATGTATCAAATGCTGCCTTGAAATAAAATGGCTTGAGCAGAGGGGACCCAATGTGGCCACGCTTTTCTTACTACTTAACGTTGTCACGATGATGGCACCAAAGAAACTAAAGTGACGAGGATGCTTTTGTTAGTGTGAAACCTAGGAAGCGAAGGGATCCTTTGTGACGGCCTAGAAAAAACACAGTTGGACAGGCCACTGAGCTGAGATGCAGAGATGCACACTCCCTTAGGGGTGTGTGCCTGTGTGTGTGTTTGTGTGTGTGTGTGTGTGTGTGTGTGTACATATTACGTATAACCTGAGCAAAATCTCTCCCTTGAAGTCATAGAAGAAGAACCATTCATTTAAGGAGAGCGATCTCTTTTCTCTGGAAATTTTTGAGAGCACGCGCAAAGTGCATTTTCTCTATTGCACTCAACTCGAGGTCAAGTGCAACGCTGCTGGAGGAAAACGAAAGATTTCTGGATTAGAATACGTAGGAGATGCTCAGTATTTGCTGCGCTGATGAAACTGTCACCATAGAGGACATCAGAATCAAATAACCAGAAGAAGCCAGGAGGCTCAGTACTCATGTAGGTGACGTTCCATCATCATGAAGCACAGACACTCTCCCCTCTCCTCCCCTCCTCTTCGCCAGAAGCCATGCGTTGGTTAAGTCGGCCCTGGCAGTTACTTCGGCCCTGGGCCTCTGATGTCACCAGCTATCATTTGCCCCCTGTGCGAGTGAGTCGGGCTGTGGGGGGTTGCTGCAGTCAGAAAGGCTTCCCGTTTTGCAAAAGCACATGTTGCTCTCTGCGCACCTGGTTCAGGAAGGGCCCAGCAGGCCACACCCAGCCCCTCCCTGGTGCCAGGGGGGATGAATTTTCCTCAGTTAGCGTCAAGCACTGCAGGATTCCTCTTGCCAGTGACTATCTCAGTCCTGATACAATTCTGGTCCCTACCAAAGGAAAAGACACCGGAACCCTCCTTTTTGCTGTTTTGCGGTGGACTGCAGTGACCATTCTGGGACACACCAGGCAGTCACGTATACAGAAGGGAGGTGGGGGTGAGTGCCCCTAGGCCTCATGACGGATCATTACCAATGGGGGGCACAGCCCCTGGCTGGGCGTGCTTCTTAAATGAGTCTGCGAATAGCCTTTTGGGTTCAACTCCTTCCCACTGGGTTTCCATCTCTTGGCACAGTAACACTCCTAAGTGCTTGGGGCCGAGTGACAGCTGCCAGATTTCACCAGGTGAGCTCATGGCCAGAAGCATCTCTGCGGACATTGTTTCAAATCAGCCCCCCCCCCCCTTGTGAAAGCAGTTCATTCCCTGATGGTCTTTTTCCCAAGTCCTGGGCAGCCTTTTCAGAAAGCCCGGCAGCTCTGGGAAGCACTGGATGATTTGTTCAGGGGACAATGGGGCGCTGAGCTGGCGCTATTTCAGAAGTGTGGAGGGACCCGGCGGGCAGGCAGTGAGCCTAAGCGCAGAGGAAAGCCTCTGGCTTGCTGGGTGAGAGGCAGAGCCACCCCAAGATCCAAGTACCAGGAGGCTTCACCACACGCTGTCCTCAGGTTCAGCGGCTCAGAAACGCTGGGCACCTCCTCTGTAAGGGGAGAGCCTGGCCCGCACCCCTGGGGGTGGGACTGAGCCTCTGGAGACACAAGCAGGGGCTGAGGGGGCTGGGCCTGGGCTCGGGGCCTCTCCATGCTGCTGCCCTTCTGCAAGGCTGGCCAGTCTCTGGAAGGGAGATGTGGAATGTGACATATTCCATTGTCATGAGTGCGCATGTACACACACACACACACACACACACACACTATCTGACTTCTTCAAGTTCACTGTCCTGTTCGAGGCAACAGGACAGTGAACTTGAAGCAAAACTTTCCGAGAGAGGGAGAAAGAGAGAGAGCAAGAGAGAGAAAGAATATGAGAGAGAGAAAGAGAATATGAGAGAGAGACTGTGAGAGACAGAATGAGAGAAAGAGAGAGAATGAGAGAGTATGAGAGAGAAAGAGAGAATATGAGACACTGTGAGAGAGAATGAGAGTATGAGAGAGAGAATATGAGAGACTGTGAGAGAGAATGAGAGAGTATGAGAGAGAAAGGGAGAATATGAGAAACTGTGAGAGAGAATGAGAGTGAGAGAGAAAGAGAGAGAATATGAGAGAGAGTATGAGAAAGAGAGAGAGAGAGAGAGAAATTAGGTCAGGGCTCTGGTGCTGGGTCGCTCTCTGGACTGGGCCAACTCCAAAGGCATCCGCCCCCTCGGAGGCCTCTGTGGAGCAACGAGAGTGATGTCAGGGGCAGGGGCCTGACAGCCCCCCTACCCCCCTGAACCTGACCTCCCCGTGGTTTTCCTGGTAACTTTGTAAAACCATTCCTTCCTGCCTTGGGCTTTATTTATCCCACATGTTTATTTTCTATATCGTCTATTCCCAAACAGAGCGCTGTGTGCGTTTCCAGGTCACCGGGTCCCGGGGGGTTTCCCAGATGTGGGATGCTCCAGGGGACAGAACAGACGGGCACCCGCAGCAGAGCACATGTGGCACGAGGGAAGCTGAGCTTTCCAGGGGCCCAGCCGGCCGCGGCTCTGACGCCCGTCCTGGGCATAGGGAGGGCCGGGGGGGCCCCCAGCGCAGCCCCCAGAGGGTTCCTCGCTGACAGGCTTAAGCCCAGCATGGGGGTCAAAGAGATGGCCAAAGACGCGGGCTTTGGTTGCTTGGGGTTTGGGGTTTTTGCTTTTCACAACCGAGGGCATTGGCCATTTCCTTCCACTTAATTTGGTTTGGGGGAGTTTCTGGCAGGTTCTGCAGCTGTCCCGGCAAGCGGGGCCAGCAGGGCGGGCCTCTAAGGTGGATGTGCCCTCGGCTTCCCAGGCCCGTGCGCCCCCCCCAACCCCCAAGCCTGGCCCCCGGCAATTTGGCACCACCACAAAGCCAAGACCCGGCCGTCAGAGCCGTTTTAAACCAGATTGGAAGATTGATCGTCCTTGTTCCTCTACCAGATACCAACCATTTCTTTTCTTTTTTTTAGAAAAAGAAAAATGAAAGCTCCCTAGAAAACCAAACCCCAAACCTTTGAACTCAGTTTTACTAAAGCTAAAATTGATCTTCCATGCTTCTGAAACCACAAGCAGAAATTTGGTTTGGGCTGTGGGCTGTTTTTTTTTTTTTTGACCTCTTCTGCGTAGGAGATTTACCCTGCCTCGTCCAGGGAGGGGGGAGCCGGGTACACGAAGGCCCCCACAGCGGCCGGTAGAAGAGGATGCCCGCAGCCCCCGCTGCACACCACTGGGGTATACACACGCCTCTCTCCCTTCATCTGGTCGGTCAAGGGCATCTCTGCAGATGATTGGCATCTCAGAACCAAGCCCCTGGCCCCCAGGAGCCCCCCATGGCAATCTGCTCTGTGAGTGCATGACTCCCAAACACCAGTGCTCACTGCATAGCTGGCATGTCTGTCCTCTGACGATGCACACACACTTGACTCTGCTTTCACTACCACACTGTGCGGGGTGGGGAAAGAGTGCTTGCATCACTGTCACGACGCATGAGACACTTGCATGGAGTCCAGCAATGATCACGTGCAGGGCCTGACCCCCAGTACCCGCATATGTGGCCTTATTTTGGGTCAAGGGTCTTTGGATTAAAGATCTCAAGATCTGGGGCTGGAGCGATAGTATAGTGGGTAGGGCATTTGCCTTGCACGCGGCCAACCCGGGTTGGATTCCCAGCATTCCATATGGTCCCCCAAGCACTGCCAGGAGTAATTTCTGAGTGCATGAGCCAGGAGTAATCCCTGTGCATCGCCAGGTGTGACCCAAAAAGAAAGAAAAAAAAATCTCAAAATCTCAAGATAATCGCCTGGGATTATTAGGCTAGTCCTCAATCCAATGACAAGTGTCCTAAGAGAAGAGAGAAGAGGAGACACAGGAGTGGGGGCCGGAAAGATAGTACAGTGGGTAGAGCATTTGCCTTGCACGCAGTTTTAACCCTAGCTTCAACCCCTGGCATCCCAAATAATCCTTTGAGCACAAAGCTAGGAGTAATTCCTGAAAGCAGAGCCAAAAATAACCTCTGAGCACTGCCAGGTATGCCTCCCATTCCCCTAAAAAAACAGTTAGGGTCCTGGAGCCCCAGAGGCTGGGGGAGCAAGAGCAGATTCAGCCCCAGAGCCCTCTGACCCTAGGGTTTGGGACTTCTGGCTTCCAGACTAGGAGAGAATGTGGTTTTGTGATTTTTCAAAAACACCATGTTGTCATTTCTTAGAGCAGCACTGGGATATGCATATGACTCTTATCATCCCAGAAACAGAAAGTTAAGAGAGAAAATGAAGCCTTGCCCAAACGCCCAGGAAGCGAGAGAACTAGAACTGGTTCCCGGGCAGCCTGGTTAAGAAGTGCCTACTTGTGTCCGGAATATACTTACTGAACATCAACGGCTGACACAGGGAGGCAGCCTTAGGGAAAAAAGACCAGGGAACCGGGGCAATAGTAGAATTGGCAGGGCACTTGCCTCACATGTGGCCTACCTGGTTTCGATCCCCAGCATCCCAGATGGTCCCTCAGGCATCACCAGGAGTGATCCCTGGGCACAGAGCCAGGAGTAGCCCTGAGCACCACCGGGTGTGGCCCCCAAACAAACAACAAAAAAACTTGACTTCTGCATAGAGCTTGTGCAGGACCTACGGATTAAGACAAAGGGACAAAGGGGCATTTCCCACAACCGCACCATCGGAGGGGCGGAGATCTGAACAACAGCGCTCCACTGCAGGGCCAGCCTTCTCTCGAACCCTGACCTGCAGGCCTTGGTGTCCTCGCTAAAGCACACCTGAAAGGATGGGGATTGCAGTGACCGTCCCCTTACCTCTTGGGGCAGAAGCCGACCTAGTGACCCACCAGGAAGTGACTTCTCTGAGTCTCCCCTGGGCCTGGAAGACAGACTTCTAGGGACAAGATCTGGAGGAGGGGGTGAGCAGGAGGACGTTGCACCTCCAGATTTGGGGCAGGCTCCAACTTAACTCTCCCAGCCTCAGGGTCAGCCCCGCTGCTAAGCCTGCATGGAATAATCTAAATTCCACCTGGGAACAGACTTAAGTGAAACTGACTTAAGTGAAACCAGACGTTATTCCCCAGGTCCAAGGGCTGAGAGAGCAGAGCCGGGCATCTGCACTTTCCATGAGGCAGAGATTGTTGTGTTCTGGGACTTCCGACACCTAAAGACAAACACATTGGAGAGGACGGAGGGGCCAGAAAGGGCCGGAAATGTGTTTTTTAAATTGTTTCTTCCTTGGAGTGGGGTGGGGGGGGTCAGGGAGGGAGTTGGATGGGGGGGGGAAGAGAACGAAAGGAAGAAAAAATACATATAGGCGAGCCTGCAGAACTCTGCTGCAATTTCCCATCGTGAATTGAATTTAACTGGATCAAAAGCAAAAGCTAAGAAAGGAAAGGGAATAAAATGAGAGGGGGGAAGAAAGGGAAGGAAGAACAAAGAAAAAGGTAGACAGAGACAAATTGGGAAGTCAATCCATTCAAGAAGACCCGAAAAACAAGATTTGAAGGTTAAGTGGCAAGAGGGCCAAAAAAAAAAGAAAAAAAAAACATAAGGGCAGGGGCCAGAGAAATAGTACAGTGGGTTAGGCAGGTCTTGCCTGGCATATACCCAGCCCGAATTCTATCTCTGGTACCCTATAGAGTCCCAAATGCCACCAGGAGGGATCCCTGAGCACAGAGGCATGAGTAAACCCTGAGCACTGCTGGGTGTGGCCCCCAAACAAACAAAACCAAAAAAATACACAGATACAAATACAGATACATGAAAATGGACTGAATTCAGGCAGGAAAGCTGGAGGCAAAGCAGAGCAGGGTGGTTCTATTCTGTCAGTTTTCCAAATGACCCTCCACCTGGGCCTCTGGCCACCCCCCCCCCCCCTTGGCTGTGGCTCAGGGGACTCTCTATCAGTCTACTGAAGAGGCTATCCGCTTACAAGAAGAGAGGAAGCAGAGGAAGAGGAAAGCAAGCAGACAAATTACTAAATGAGGAAGCCAATTACCCAGTGCACCATACTTCAAGCTGTCAGGAGGCGGCTGTTCCTCAGGCACCTTGGAGCAAAGTGGGACTTAGAAGACTCGCGTTTGCTGCCATCTGGCCTCTCCAATAAGATCATCTCCGCAGACTTCCCCCATCCGTGTCCAGTTGCCAGCATCCTGCCTGAAAAGCCGTCCAAGCCAGAGACCACGGTGACAGGACCACGGCGTCCCAGGCCGCCGAGGCCTCCAGAGAAATGCGTCCAGGTTTCCTATTTGGACAACTACCGGGCTTATTTGGAGCCTTCGACCGACTTCTCTAATAGCAACAAACACTAAAAAGGCCAAAAGCAATAGACATTTGCTTCGGTCAAGAAGCCAAGGACGGCGCAGGGTGAACGGTGCGGACGCCAGGGGCCGGGAGACCAGCACACAAGCAGCACGATTGATGGGACATTTTTGCTTTCGCGCTGAACAGTTACAAAGAAGGATGGAGAGTCAAGCAAAGGCTGCCTCACGCCAGCCACGCAGGCGAGCATGGAGCACTGCCTGCACCCTAGAATTTCACGTGGGATGGTGGGGGTCAAGAAAGGTCACCCCAGGGGTGAGAGTGGGGGTGGGAGGAGATCCTAACTTCCGGGGGAAAGAATCCCATTCACCAGCCAGTGACAGGCTCTGCTTTGCAAGAACTAGAGAGTCACGGAGAGGAGCAGTTACATAACCTCCCCATCCTGCGGACGTAGCTAAACAAACTCCAGCCGTGGGGGCTGCTGCAAGGTTGACATTTATGATGCACTGTATTTTCTTGTTCCCTGAAGAAAGTCATGTGGCAGAGCTGGCCTGAGACTGAAGGAAAAGGGAAACACCAGGTTGGTGGGGAGAATTACCTGTGAGACAGAAGATTCTGACTGCTGTCGGGGTGTGTGGGGGGGGTCACACACACACACACACACACACACACACACACACACACACACACACACACTCCCCTACCAGCTGCTGCTTAACTCTGGAAACTCTCCTTCTGGGAGATTGATTAATCTCAGGGAGGCTGAGACACACCCGCAACTTCGTGCTCAACAGGGCAGAACTGAGGAGGTGCATTCAGTTTCTGTCACTGCATTTCTCGGGTGCATTTGGTTTCTGTCACTGCATTTCTCAGGGTGAGGTCTGTGGACTGTCTCCCTGGGGCAGCAGAGGAGGGTGCGGGAAAGAAGGTGCAGAGGTGAAGACACAT
This sequence comes from Sorex araneus, assembly GCF_027595985.1. Lineage (NCBI taxonomy): Eukaryota > Metazoa > Chordata > Mammalia > Eulipotyphla > Soricidae > Sorex > Sorex araneus. The sequence continues at coordinate 18,916,038 of NC_073307.1, forward strand.
GGCTCATAAACGCATCCTTGGGCCCTCACTGAAGCACCAGCAAGAGAAAAGCCCCAAGAGGGGCTCCTGACCAGGCTTAGGAGATCCCCCGACCACCAACACAACCCCCCAAAAGATCACCAAGGGGGGAATATTGAAACTATAGCTTGATAAAAGTTTGGGGGCTTGGAGTTTAAGAATCTGCATTTTCAGTGGGGCTTTGCTGAAAAATTTGCATGGATTCATTCCAAAATCTGAAAACACCTCTTCAGTCATATGCGATCAGCGGAGCACCCTGACCCCTCCTTTCCTTCCCCCACTTCATTCTTTTCCTTCTTTCCTCCCACTGTCCATCCATCACGAGCCTTCGCTTAAGGCCCACGGGTAATGCAAAGTAGAATGGACAGGGCTCACCAAGGCTAGTGGCTGTGAGAATAAAGCTCTCACTTCATTCGTGTTCCTATAACTCAACTCTAAAAGCTTGTGGCCATCCAGGAGAAGATGGGTTTGGCTTCGTTTTGTGAAATTCAGGACTTTTAACATATAAATATGTTTGAGGAAATGAAAACATCCCCTAATGGTTGCAAGACCTAGTCCATTTATTAGGGCAGCTCTTGGGGGAAGAAGTGTGTAAACATAAACGTGTTTGTCATACTTGCCAGTAATTCTTTGCTGCATACATTGCCCTCATTTAGTTATTTGACTGTGCCATACAGAGGACATTATCTTCACTCCACATGAATAAGAATGAAATTTGCTTAGGTCTGTGCCAAAGGCGTAACCATCTGAATAAGTAAGTTAGCTGCTGGCAGCAGATACCTGCCACGGAGGCCAGAGACTTCTCAAACACGGGCAGGAGTTTCTTCCGAGCCTGCCACTATTCACTCTGAGGCCACGAGACAAGAGGGGCGGGAACAACGACAGGAAACTGATTTTGGAGTCGGCTGCTAAGACAGACAGTTTTGTTCATCTTCCCATCTCGTCCCGCCAACTTGCTCCAAGTGAAAGTTCATACAGTGGCTCTTTCCGATGTCCAAGCCCAAATGTGGATCTTCATGCCTTGCCCCCGGCAATGCAGACCGGATATCAGTACAATTGAATGGACACTGACAGATCTCATCTGTGCCTCCCCGAGCAGATGTGCCTTTTCCTGTGCGTTCCCATAATGCTCTCCACCTTTCCGTGACAACTCAGTAGGCCTCCCTTGCCTTCCCCTTGCATGAATTCAGGATTCCATCTCTAGCCTCGCCGGGTTCAAGGCCTCATTTCTCTTTTCCACAACCGTACCCTTGGTTTTCCCACCACCACCACCAACCCCCCCCCCTCCCTTCCAGCTTCTTTTCAACCACCAGAAGCTCTCAAATGAGAACAAAATAATATTGCTTGTCCAAGTTTTGCATGTATTTCAGCTCTGCAAATAAACAGGAGGAAAGATCTCCAAGAATTTCATGCTAACCATAAAACATGCTTATGCGGAATCTGGGTTTCCTCCTAGACAAAGAGAAGGAGAGCGGGCACATAGCGTACACCAAGAAAGACTCAGGAGATGGCAGCCGTGTGGTTTCAGCAGATCCAACTTAAACAAGAGAAGAATGGACCCAAAGGAAACCCTGTCTGATAACCATTAAAACATTCCACTGCTTGGTAAGAAACAACTTATTTCCTGTGAGGTAGGAAGTTATGCATGCCATCAGTGGAGCTGTATAGCTAATCCACCTTGGAAAAGAACCCAAGGGTCCCATGGTCTAATGCTATCATATTTCTGCCTCTCTGGACTTTGGATAAAGCCACCCATCTCACTAGTTTGCAAACAGTGTTCTATGTGTGGTCCCTAGGTATCTCTTCCACCACCTCCGGGTCCTGGGATGTCCAAACACACAAAAAAGCAACGAACAGGAAACTCAAAAAGTTTAAAACCACCAGCATCACACAATAGTTTCCATGGGTTTTCAGGTGCCAAGGCAAAAGACAAAACGGAATAAAGACAGGAAATCACTCAACCTCAATACCGCTGTCGACCACATCAGGTTGGCCTGGATTCTTACAATAGATGATGTTGACTCTGGCAGACACCAAATATTTGGGTCAGGGTGGGGCGGGTTAGAGAAGGCCCTTTTCAGGGATACATTTTCATCCTGTTTCTATGTTCTTGAGTTATGTAAAATTATTTCTCAGAAAAGTTGTAGGCGTTCGTTCAAAAAATGGGGAAACCCTCCACAGAGTCCTGGTGTCAGTGGCTCTGGCTGAAGCAGCGATGTCACTGGTGGCGAGTTCCTGGTTATTTATAACTGCCTTAGCTGGTCCTCTCCGAGACTACTGTCAACAGTTTATAGCCAGTCAGTGGACTTGAGAGTCTGTTCTATTGAAGCAGACCCAAGAAGCTCTTTGGAAGCCAGGAAGTTGTAGGGTTTTTTGGCAGGGATAAGGGATGGGGGTGAGGGTAGGGGGTGGGCTCCATGCATATTTCACCCAATTTATAAAGAGAAATCTGATTATTTTCAGAAAATCTCCACTATGATTCTTGACCTTAAAGCTTTTAAGGATGCAATCAAAAATCATCAAAAGGATAAGCTCAGGGCTCACAGCTTATACACATGTAAACAGAGAGTAGCTTATACAAAAGTGATGGAGGTGAACAGTAGTACGCATTTTCCACCCACGCTGTCCCCAATCTCTCCTTTCAGCATCCCTAATTTCTCCAAACTACTCAACATCATTGTTATCATTCCCACCTACAAATTCCTAATGTATTGTACATTCATTCTATAAATTACCTCTTTAAGCCCCACAATACACTTACATTTAAGATATTGCATTATTTGGGCCAGAGAGATAGTACAGTAGGTAGGGCGCTTGCCTTGCATACAGCCACCCTGGGTTCAATCCTCAGCATCCATATGGTCCCCCAAACACTTCCAAGAGTAATTCTTGAATGCGGAGCCAGGAGTAACTCCTGAGCATTGCTGGGTGTGGTCCAAAAACACTTCCTGCCCCCTAAAAAAAGATATCAGCACCATCAGCATTTCCTGGGGATAAATCTGAAGCACAGAAATTTCAGTCATGGCCCAAGTTCAGAGGGTGAGTGACATAGCCAGGCTTCAAAGTTAAGCCAAACCAGCATATATGAGAAAGTTGCAAAAGCCAACTACACTCAACAATTAAGACAAGAACACAGGAGGCTCAACTAGCAACAAACTCAGTAAATCCCAAAGACCTGACAACCTCCTGGTGAGATATAACAATTTTCACAAATTGTCATTTTTGGGGGGCCTTGGGGGGGTCACACCTGGGGATGCTCAGTGGTTACTCCTGGCTCTGAACTGAGGAATTACCCCTGGCAGTGCACGGGGGACCATATGGGATGCTGAAAATCAAACCTGGATTAGCGACGTGCAAGGTAAACGTTCTACCTGCTATAGTATTACTCTGGCCCCTCACAAAATTTCTTTCACTGAAGTATTTTTGATGATTCCTTTAGCCACTTGATTGGAACAAGTAATGCGAAACAAATTATTGTGTGCCTGCAAAAAAGGGCAGTCTTGGGGAAATGGGGTCAACAGTGGAGGGACAGTCACTCAAGTGGTGGGATTGGTGTTGGAACATCAAAAGCCTATAACAACAAAAACACCCAAAAAGAGAGAGAGTAAGTGGGAATGCCCTGCCACAGAGGCGGGACGGGGTGAAGGGGACAGGGTCGGGGTGGTGGGAGGGATGCTGGGACCATTGGTGGTGGAAAATAGGCACTGGTGGAGGGATGGGTACTCGATCATTATATGACTGAGACGTAAGCATGAAAACTTGTAAGTCTGTAACTTTGTCTCATGGTGATTCACTAATTTAAAAAAAGCCTTATAACAACTGTATTATGAGCAGCTTTGTTAACCATGGTATTTAAATAAAGTAAAAAATATATTAGTATAATTTGAGATGATCTCCATATAGAAGAAAAACTTGCATGACCACAGATTCATTGAATAAAAAAATGGGAAAGGAAATGTCAACTTCTTTAATCACAAAATACTAGGAAGCCTTTTCATTGAAGGTACCCGGGCCTAAGCAGGACTATGAGAGGCAAGTAAAAATGAGTGGAATATCAGAGCAGTCCTCTAGAACTCAAAAGTATGTTTGCCTAAGAGAATTGTCAAACTCAGTAGTGCCCAGTCTGTCAAAACTGACTAAAGAAGATGGGGAAACTGATCATGTACGCTGTGGTGTCACCTCCGCAGACTTTGAAGAATCTGTAAATGGCATTGTTCAAAGCAAGCACAGAAGAGTTTCCGCTAATTTTTCAAAAATATTTCTTATTTTATTGAATCATGTGAGATAGAGCATTACAAAGCTGTTCATGATTGGGTTTCAGTCATACAATGTTCAAACATCCATCCATCCACCAGTGTAATTTCCCAGCACTAATGTCCCCAGTTTCCCTCCACGCCAAGTCCCCCCACCCCAGCCTGCCTCTTTGGCAGACACCTCTCTTCTCTCTCTTTCTTTCTCTCTCATTTTATGCATTACGGTTTGCAATACAGATGCTAAAAGGTTATCGTGTATATCCCTTTACCTACTTTCAATACTCAGTTCTTATCCAGAGTGATCATTTCCAACTAATGTTATAATGGACCCTCCTCTATTTTAACTACCCTCCATTCCCCATACCCTTGTGGTAATTTCCAACCATTGATTAGTCCTCCTGGACAGTTTTCCATGGCCTTGGATACTAGTTTCATACTATATTTTTTATATCCCAAAATGAATGCAGTCATTCTCTATCTGTCCCTCTCCTACTGACTCATTTCACTCACCATGTTGATATGACTTATATATCAACATTCATCTGTAAACAACACCACACATTGTAGGTAGTCACAAAAACAAGTGTATCTGCATATGAAGTTTAGCAGGGCTGCGCACCAAACTAAAAATCCCAGGTTCTCTGAAGACTATGGAAGAAAGGCTCTGGGATGAAGAGTCATAAAGGAGATTCCGTCTCACCTCAAAATTTTCCAACCTTGTTTATGAGAGCACTGTATTTATGCAGCACTTACATGATGAGAAATACTACTAAGATGTTGTAATAGACAGATCTTTCCTAGCACTGTATCTTTCCCTTTGAACAGACATGAATGCACTCACACAAAACAATAATACAAATCAAAATAACTCTCCTCTACCCCAGGAGACTGCTCCCTTATTGAAAATAAATTGATCAGATACCTGAGGGTTGGTCTCAGGATATTCAATTCTATTCCACTAATCTGAGGGGGTCTGTCTTTATGCCAGTACCATGCTGTTTTAATTACTATAACTTTGTATTGTACTATTAGTTTGAAATTGGGGAAAGTGATGCCTCCTATATTCTTTTTCTCAAGGATTGATTTAGCTCTTGGGGGATGGGTGGATATTATTCCATATGGATTTCAGGAAATGTATGATCTGTATCTTTGAAAGATTTTATGGGTTTCCTTATAGGGACTCCATTGAATATGTACAAATACAGGAGATTGCTATTGTAGTTTCTCCATCCATTCATTCTCTCCTTTGACAAATATCCCCTACAGGCCAACTACATCGCCAGGTCTTGTTCTGTATACTAGAATCCCCACTCTACACAGAGGCTCCTACTCCTTAAGCCATTGAAAAACTCATCCCCCTAATCCCAAACTTTTCTACCAGGGTTTTCCAGACTTATGAGCTCTGGTTTCCAAACTTGAACTCTGAATTTCAGCCCTCTTGGGGAACCATTCTTCCAAGCACTCGACTCTTCCTGACAAATAATCACCTAGTCATTTGCTGTGGTGCCAGCTTTACTCCAGTATTGACTGATGGGGAGCACTCCCAAAGGAGTCTTCAAAGGTTAGAAAGAGGGAGGGATGTTCCCCAAACACCAGCCCTCGTAAGTCTCGTGATAGAAGGATGCAGAGTGGAACACAGATCTTCCTCTACACGCTGCCTCCGCCCCCGAGTCACTGCTCTACAGGAGAAGAACAGATTGTGATTCTTCTGACCTCCCAAAAGACTAGGGAGAAAGACATTGACATTAATGAGATTCAGTTCTTATTCAGCTTTATATCATTTCTGCCATGAATATTCTCTAGGTAAAAGCTCTGCCTTGCTCCTCATGCCTGTGTGTGTGCACACACACATACACACACACATACACACAAACAAACACACACACATGTTTTCCAAAATGTACTATAGACTTTCTGCTAAAAGGTCAGTTTCTTTCAACTTGCGTTTCTCCAGTCTGCCTCCCAAATGAAAAATATTAAAAAGCAAAATCCCAAACATCCTGGGGGTGGTTTGGCAAGTGGCAAATTTCTCCCCAGGGCAAGGAAGGGACTTTGTGCGGAAAGGGTTAAGCATTAACACATTTCCCTGGAAAGTCTCTTTCACCCCCTTAATGGAACCCAAGTGCAAACCTTGGCAGGAATCACGCATTAGCTCATGACAGGTGTGGGCTTCGTGCTGGTTGTTGCTGCATTTCCAGCAAAAAAAAAAAAAAATCAGGGACACGGGGACCACTCCGTGACACAGTAGGCTAGAACAGATTGCTCGGCAGAGATCTTTTCTGGCTGAAGTAATTCCTTATAACAACTTCCTTGACACGCTGTCACGATGGCCTGTTTCCAAGGTAATGGCTGGTGCATGGGGATATAATAGACATCGTCTGTGGTCTTCCAGAGATGAAGTCACCAGAACAGCTCTGTCACACGCTTCCAACAGCCTTCATCCATTCCGCAATGTTGACTAAATGGGGTGCCCTTGTCAATACTTCTCGGCAGCCTCCAGCTCTGGCTGCCTCCTGCCAGTGTTTGCTTTTAGCTCGGGGCATAAACTCAAATTCAGATATGAACCCAGATAATAGAAATGACCAAAACAGGCAACTGTCACCCAGAGAGTTCCTCCTGCCTGTGTAAAGGGACCGGCCTCTCTCAGCTCCGGTCTATGGCTCTAACTTCAGAATGCTTTCCTGGAAGACTTCTTGGCCGATCTCTTCGGGCTCATTAGACAATGTCCCGAACAGTCTGCCATAAACACGGTCATAAACACCGTCAGGATGGCCTATTCTAGTTGGCTCTGAAAGTCACGTCCATCGGAAACCTCGGGAGGGGAGGGAAGGAGGTCTTTGCAGTTGTGATGACTTGAAGACGAAGTCAGGAAATGACTGGTGTCCTCAGCAGCGGAGGGGATGCAGAGGGGCCCAGACCCAGAGGTGAAGATGCCGTGAAGACAGAAGGCAAGGCTGGAGTGGGGAGGCCTCAGTGCAACCCAGTGCCAAAGAAATGCCAACTAGGAGAGAGACATGAAACTATGGGGGGAAACAGGGGAGGTGGGATCTTATACTTATCTTTCATTTAATGAAAGTGATGTCCTGCCGCAGAGGCAGGGTGGGGGGGGTGGGGGATGGAGTGGGGGTGGGGGGTGGGGGATGGGGTTGGGGGGTGGGAGGGATACTGGGATCATTGGTGGAGGTGAGCGGGCACTGGTGGAGGGATGGGTAAACGATCACTGTATGAGTGAAATGCAAACACAAAAGTTCATAAGTTTGTAGCTGTATATCACAGTGATTCTCTAATAAAAATTTTTTTTTTAAAAAAAGAAAGTGAACAAAAGAAGGTGTGGACTCTCTATCACGGACTCTCCCCGAGGCCAGACTTCCGATGTGTTCTGATTCCTTTCATTCTGCTCTCTATACTGTAGACACAGGGATTTAAAAAAAAAAAAAAAAAGGTCAGATGATGTCACACCCCTCCCCTCAAATCCTTGAATAATCTCACGTGGCTCTCTTAATAAAAGCAAAAACACTTCCCAGGGTCCACACAACCTGCTAGGGGGTCCAGCTCGCCCTCCCTCTCTGCCTCACTGAGGCATAAACTGTCTCAGCTCCCTGGGGACTCTTTAACGTGAGGCTCTTTGCAGTCTTGTCTCCCTGTCCCAAGTGTCTGCCACCATGTTCTCAATCCACTCAAAGAATGAATGTCATGTGCATACGCACGCACACACACATACACTCTCATGAATGTATAGACACACACACACAGAGACTTATCCACATTTCTTTCAGAGGGCTTATGATGATTCATCTTGTAGCTTTCTAAAAATCTAAAATAGGGCCAGAGAGATAGGACAGCAGGTAGGGTGTTTGCCTTGCATGCGGGCAACCCAGATTTTATCCCCAGCATCCTATATGGGGCCCCCAAGCACTACCAGGAGTGATTCCTGAGTGCGGAGCCAGGAAGAACCCCTGAGCTTCACAAGGTGTGACCTAAAAAGTAAGATAAATAAATAAATATATCTAAAATAAAAATCTAAAGATCTCTTGTGTTCACTGAGCACTTCCTTCCCGAGAATCTTTCCCTTGCCTGCATCTCACCCCAACCAAAGCTAACCTAATCTCTTTCATAGATCCTCATGGTAGCACGTCCCTGTAATACTTAGCATCTCCCACCTAAACATGTGGGGGGTGAGGGGTGGGCATCTGATTCATTTCTGTCACCCCCAGTCCCTGAGCATAGTGCCTGCCATATAGGCACACCTTGGATGGTCTCCTAAGATGTTCATAGCGTTACAACCCCAGGAATTTCCAGGTCTGATGTTCTCCTGTTTCTGGCCAAAGGGTCCATACAGTATCTTCTCTAATAGTCCTTAGTTGGTTCACTTTTTGTTTGTCTGTTTGTTTGTTTGTTTGTTTGTTTTGGGGCCACACTCAGTAGTTCTGAGGGGTACTCCTGACTCCACACTCAGGAATCACTCTTAGTGGGCTCAGGGGACTATATGGGATGCCAGAGATCGAACCCAGGTTGGATACATGCAAGGCAATCGCCTGACCAGTTGCATTATCACTCTGGCCCATGTTCCTTTTATCTATTTATTTTTCTGGGAGGGAGGGTTGGTTCTTTTATTATGGTAACAACCAACTTTTAAAAATAGTTATTGGAGTGCTGTGACTTATAACAGCGTTACAATGATTTTGCGTACAATACTCCAGCACCACGGCCATCACCAGAGTACTCACTTCCTTCCACCCAGGTGGCAAAGACATGCCCCATCCCCTGCAAACTCAGTTCTCTGAGTCAACTCTCCAGTTCCACTGCCTTTGGCCCGTTTGGTTCCTTACTGTGTATCTGTCAGCCCCACATAGGAGAAAGATCATTCTGCCCCTCTCCCTTTCCTAATGACCGGTTCCACTCAGCCTGGCGCCCTCTAGCTGCATCCAACGCTGTGCAGTGTTCTCTGATGTTCACATCCCTTTACCTCTTCCGACCACTCATGTCTTGTCCAGAGTGATAATTTCCAATTATTATTGTCATACTGCAGAACCTCCTGCCCCCTCTCCAAGCTGACTCCACTGGGGCCCCTCAGAGGGAGGCGGGTTGAGTCTCCCTCCCCACCCAAAGCAGAACCCCAGCAGCCGAAAACCTCCAGAACCCAACCATAGCCATGCTCCAGGCCACTTTCCACACGCTCAGATGAGCTTCACGCATGAAGGAACTGGCAGAGGAACCCAGGTGTGCGGGGCCCGGGGCTGAGATCTCCAAGCCTGCTCGGATTGGGACTGGGCCTCTTACACACATACACACACACACACACACACACACACACACACACACACTCACACACACATATACATATACATGCATATACATATATATATATAGTTCTATGTTATATATAATAGTTATATATATAATAGTTGATGATTCTAGTTGCCAAAAGCAGAAGAGGAGGCAATAAAAGGCACAATCTGGGAGTAGAGTTTTGGGGGCAGCTATAAAAACAATTCTCCATTGAGGAAGACTTCATCAGAAACCGTTTAACTAGGAAAATGGCTGGAGTGCTTTGCATGTGGGATTCCCCGCATTTGATCCCAACACCGTGTGGTCCCCCAAGTACCTCTGGGAGTAACACCTAAGAACGGCTCCAAGATGAAATTTAAACAACAGCAACAACAAAACACAGGTTTCCCACTGCAAGATTTCTGCTAATGAGGGGGGGGGGGAAGAGACAGAGAGAAAGGGAAAATGTGCCTGCCAAAGAAGCAGTGGGAGTGGGAGGAGAACTGGGGATATTGGTGGTAGGAAATGTACACTGGTGAAGGGATGAGTGTTGGGACATTATATGACTGAAACTTAATTATGAACAACTGTGTAACTGTGTATCTCACTGTGATTCAATAAATACATTTTTAAAAAGATTTCTGCTCAAAAGTTTTACAATTATTTCTCAATCTGGGAGCTATTTTGTAACCTGACCCCCCACCCCCAAAGACACTGAATACTGCCTGGAGACTTTTCTTGTTCTGACTTGAAGGGCGGGGACAGGTAGAGGGAGGAAGGGTCACTACCAGCATTCAGGGTTGAGGCCAGGGATGTTGCTAGCCATCCCTCCTACAGTGCATAGTAGAGAACACTTTCCCCTGGAGAATGAATGATCTTAGCCAAAATGTCAGCAGTGCTTGTTCTAGGCCACTGCCCTTTAGTATCCTCAGCATCCTGGGTCCTCCGCATCCTGGGTCCTCAGCATCCTGGGTCCTCAGCATCCTCAGAGTCAGCGGGATGAAAAGCCGGGCTCATTTAGCCTCGGTGGCTTTTTGAAGATCTCTGCTAGGAAGATCCTTCAACAGGAATCAATGTGTTTGAAGACTTGGTAAACCATAAAGTAGCTCGTCTTAATCCAAATGAAATCTTCCATCTCTTCCACTGGGGGATGGCGACCCCCAGCTTCACCCCCGCTGCCAGCACCCCCTGTTGTGGGCCTTTCTCTCCCAGGGGATCAGGAAGCCTCAAGGAACTCAAGCTGCTCAGCGCATGCAGGAAATTTGTGGTTAATCACTTCAACCTGCTTTACTTTAACAGCGATTTTCTGAGACCTGTTTATTGTTCCGCTGCCTGGCTGCTCTGGGGTTTATCTATGACCGAAGTCTTACATTTATTTGTAGAGCAGAAGAAGGTATATTTTTACTCTCACATCCCTTCCAAGTCCCTGAATTAAATTAGTGTGAACTTTCCAAAATAAATTCACCTTTGAGCTGAAACTAAGCATGGAAAGTTTCAGGCCAAAAGGATACCTTACTGGAAAGTTAGAAGGAAATGAAAATGGGGATTAGAATGGATATTTTAGTGTAACTTCAGCACTTGTACTTACAAAGGGCAGAGTATTTGTTATATAAAGATTCCCTAACCGACTTGATGTATGCAATCCAGGATTAACTTTCAGTTCCCTTTTCTTTCAGAGTCTAAGAAAAAACAACTGGAAATAAATAGAATGGAAAAATCAGCACATGTGGATCTAATTCTGCACCATGTCACTGGTTAAAACCCAAGGAAAGAATGTTTTATCAGAATGAGAAAAGGGGAACAATCAATAATAGCAAAGAAGACCTCTGGTCCTTCACTCCACAAACATAATTTGTTGGACTTTGCTGTGTAGTGGTGTTTGTCAACAACTCAAAATGAATATTTTCTGTGGATGGCCACCCTGATCTTTCCTGCAGGAAACTACTGTCAGAGCTCTAGGAGATTTGTAATATGGGTAAATGTTAGGGCACTGAGAACTTGGTTTTTCGCTCTTGATACTCAACATAGAACACTATTTTCCAATCACCTCCAACTCCTGGAAGAGTCATAATCCATATGAACGTGAGCCAAGTAGTTTTCAAAACTCCACTCACAGACATGACTGGGACTTTGCCCACCCACCTCCCCAAAACGGCCCAATGAAAAAATATTCAGCATTTATAATAAATATTAGTCACAGCATTTTTACTTATGGGACTCTAAGGATTGGGTCACAGTCTGAGATGCTCAGGGCTTACCCCTGGCTCTGTCCTCAGATGATCGCTCCGGGCAGTGCTCGGGACCATACGCAGTGCCAAGGACAGAATCCTGGTCAAGAGTGTGCAAGGCCAGTGCTGAAATCCCTCCAGCCCCAAATACTACCTGTTTAACACTGCAGAAAGTAAGCTATCTTCTAGATAAAACTGGTTAGGCTGTGTGTGTGTGTGTGTGTGTGTGTGTTCCTATAGCTTTTCAGTAGCAGTAGGATGCTACTCTCCATGTGAACGTTCCTTCTTCCCCGTAAACACACATGCTTGTACAGACCGTGAATATAACAAAGCATATCAGGAGGAATTGCTCTCAACAAGCCAGGATCCCAAGAGCTCATTCGTAGCTCCCCTCAATAACTTTCTACTGAAAGTTTAGACAAATAAATGTGGGGGAGAAGGGGAGTTACCAAATAAATCTTTTTGTTGTTTTTCAGTGGACTGTTGGCATCATCATGAACTGAAGCAATAGCACAGCGGGTAGGGCATTTGCCTTGCACGCGGGTTCGATTCCTCCGTCCCTCTTAGAGAGCTCAGCAAGCTACCTAGAGTATCTCGCCCACACGGCAGAGCCTGTCAAGCTACCCGTGGCGTATTTGATATGCCAAAAACAGTAACAACAAGTCACACATGGAAACGTTACTGGTGCCCGCTTGAGCAAATCTATGAACAACAGGATGACAGTGCTACAGTGCTACAGTTGGCATCAGATAGAGCTAGTCCTTGTGGAGGCCACAGAAGTCTGAAGTAATTCTAAATTAATTTTAACAGCTTGATTAAATCATAACTACTGGAAAATATAATTTGAGCAAGTTGACTTTTGGTTTTATTTTCCTTAATTCTGCGTTATTTGAACTTTTATCACTTGCCCCTCCCCCAAATGCAAATTCTTCAGAATAAAGATCTAGAAAATAATCAAGTTACTATTTTATCAAGTTTCTGTTTTGTCTTTTTGGTTAATGATTCTTTTAAATGGTTTATATGATGTCAATTAGAAAACTTCTTTTTCACTTATAATGGAGTCAAACTCTGCCATAGGCCTACAGACACAGTGAAATGGTTACAGACTCTAGTTCCAGATTCCTAAGCACAAACACTTGTACATTCACACTTAATTAGTCCTTATGGACATATGATGCTTGAATTGCGATAGCATCATCCAAGAATGATTAGGGATGATTCTGGGGATGCTTTTGTTGCCATGTTTACCCTTATCCCCTCTCCTGGCCCTATGGACACACTTTCATTCCTCTCACTGAAGAAAGCACATTCCCAGTGAAGGAAAATGATTCTTCCTATATTCAAGGCACTTCATTTTTCCAAAGGCATGTCCTTGATACAAGTTAATAAGATCATAATAGACATAAGCCTTAAGTATATATGCATATTGGATAATTTATAACTTTTTGGTTGTTTGGGAACCACACCTGGCAGGGCTCATGGGTTATTCCTGGCTCTGCAGTCATGAATTACTCCGGAAGTGCTCAGGGAACCATATGAGATGCTGGGGATTGAACCCAGGTTGGCTGCCTGCAAGGCAAACACCTTCCCCGCTATGTTCTCTCTGGTCCCTAATTCCATGCTTTTTACTAAAAACCTTTATTAAACATTCACAGGGCCTTGAGTATATATTAGGAATAAGAAAACATCTTTTAAATTCTTTTTCCTCAGAAAAAAAAACCCTCCAGTGGCAAATTATCACCAAAATGAGAATCAACTCCTGAAATTTGTCATCCTACCTAAGAACCAGTTAGATGACCGGGGTTTGCAGGAGCTAAAACTCCCTGAAATATCCTAAGCACTCTTCCCTCCAAAGCAAGAAGAAATTAGAGCAACTGAAGTTGTAGCATTTTCCAGGTCAGGACTGAAAAACAGTATCACCAAGCTGATGTATCTTATCTTGGCGTCTTCATTTCCAGGGAAGCCCAATGCAGAAAGTGCATTTGGATTGGCACATGCTTTGAACTATTTTCTTTTACTTAGAGACAGGGAGCGGGAAGGAGCAATCCTGGAAGCTTTCCATATTCTTCTTTAAAAAAAATTTTTTTTCTTAAGTTCCTCTTGAAAACTAGTTACTACTTTGAGCAGGAAGAAAGGGTCTGGAACAGATGTCCCTGGGTGAGCAGGGAGACTGTTAATCACTGTCCCTTCTCTCCTCGACTCAAAGATTAGCTCACATCCCAGCCCTGGAAAAGGAAACTGCATACATTTAACTTCTGAGACGATCCCGAGGAATATTTCTGTAACAGTAGTAGCATGTCAGCCGGATCTCAAAGACGCTCAAGTCCGGAAACATAGCCCAAGGCAGCGAGAGCCCAGAGGGTCAGCAGAGGGCTGACTGGACATTTGAGAAAGCCATTTGTTTCTTGACTTAAGTTCCCTAGGAAAAAAGTTCAACTGAACAAAAGCACAAAAAATGTGATTGCCATTGAGTCAGAGATATGCATAATAAAAGCCTCATCTTCTCCAGCGGAGAAGACTCTTCACCAATCTTCACCAACCTCACGTGAGGATAAAAAAAAAAAATTAAAAATTTTAAAAAAGAAAACTGCATTAGATGCAATTTCTCTTACACCTTGTGAAGTGTGGAGAGTGAGACCTAGGGACACAGATCATATATGATCCCACTGCAATAAACAATAACTCCCTGCTCCAGAATAAAAGTCTTTTCCTTTGTAAACTCAGGATACAGGGAAGAATGGAAGGCTATGTAAGTCAGTAATATTCACAGTACAGGAGAAAGCAGCAAAAGAAAAGGCTAATTTAGAAAAGATTGTTGGGTAGAAAAATGAGCATGGCAAAAGATTGTGGGAAACTGCAGGTAAAAATTAATGGTTTTCTTATAAAGATGAAAAAAATGGAATACTTTCGTAGACAAGAGCTGGGAGGTGACACAAAGGGAAACGTACAGGCTTTGAGGGAGATATCAGTGATGAGTTTCTTGATCTGTACAAAAAGGTATTTGAATAACACAGAATGTGATCCTCTGACTTTTGATATGCCCACTGCCTACCAACTCTGCGTAACATACTCGTTAGCTACATGATGACATGGGGACATACGTTTAAGGGGCATCTCAAACGAGGGTCTGAGACCCCATGAAGACCAACAGTGGCCCAGGCCATCTGCTAGAAGCCATCCACACCCAGAGGGTTCCTAACGCTCGAACAAATGGGGAGCGAAGTAAAAACGGTCCTCTCGGCAATGGATTTTTTTTCAGGCACTGGTGGTCTCGAGGCACTGTGAGTTCAGAGAGAGCTAGAGACCACCACTACAACGCCACCCGAGACTGGAGTGAGAAGCTAAATCCCGGGCAAAGGCATTAAAAAACGTGTCTTGGAGTCTATCAATGTGGCGTCAAGATGCTGGCTTGAAACAGGAGGTAGGAAACTGATCAGAAACGAAAAAAAAAAAAATAGAGAGAGAGAGGAGGGTGGGAGGGAGGGAGGGAGGGAGAAGAAGAATTAAGGAACTAAAATATTAAAAAATGTAAATGTGACGGAAATTATAAACAGCCTAAAGCTCCTCTCTCTTCGGGAACAGCTGTGTCTGCTAATCCCTTGAGGAGTCTCCCTGCGATCGCCCTTCCTTCCTTCCTCCGTCTCTCTCTAATAGCTCCCTTGTTCCTGCTGGACAAAACTAGCCCTTTGTGGCTGCTCTCAGAACAACATTAAAAACAGGAATCGGGAAATGGTGAACAGGAGGCTTCTGGTTCGCAGGCGAAGACGCACACACAGGCCTCTGAGGCCTACTTCATGCTAAGCAAAGAAACAGATCTTTGTTGCTAAAGGGATTAGGGCTGCGGGATTTCGGAGGCACTGCGGAGGCCTTCAGCTGGCCTGAAGTGGGGGCTTTGTAAAGAGATACCTCCATTAGAGGTCTGTGAGCGGAAATCATTCATACTCTTTATACAATCTGGGTAATGTGATAGTGTTGGACTGTGAACCGCCTCTGGTGAGACAGGACCCTATCTCCTTGAATGGTAAATTCTTCAGCAGCTAAATAGATGGTGGGATAATTATCTTCACTCATTTTTCTCCCTCCTCCCCACCCCCAGGGGTAGGGGGCGTGTGGGGGGGGAGTGGGGGTGTCTTCTATCTTTAACCCTTTGGTGGGAGGACAGGAAGGGATCTCTCAGAGCCAGCGTGGCCACCTTCCCACACCAGCTCAGGTGGCTTTGGGGCCTTCTGGTGCTGACAAGTGAGTCTGAGGCCACCGAGGGTGCTTGCCGAGAGAACTGGGAACTGAGGGTGCAGCGCAGGGGAGGGGGTCCTCGAGGGGGAGGTATCCTGATGCTGCCCAGTGGGGGTGGCTAGCAGCCCTGCTAATATGTGACTACTGCAAACCATACGTTGTGTTTTTAAAAAATTAAAAAAAAAAAAACAATGGCATCCTCTGTACCCTCTATACAAAGCCAATGACCACTGCGTCCCCCGGTTAGCATGATGACAAACTTGCCCATAATTGCTTCAGTCTGGGTTACCACGGCCTGAAATGGTCCCTACCTGCCACCCACCCAACGCCTCCCTTCGCTGTGCGTGTTTTCCCCTACCAGTCCATCCTGGTCTGGCCTGTGGCCGGCTAGGAAAGCAAACTCAAGCAGAAGACAGGCAGCCTCTTCCCTCTCTGGATCACCTGGCGGAGGCTGATCCGACCCCCACCCTGTGTGGGGTGAGAAAGCGTCACCAGCAGAGCAGCGTGTGCTCTGGGGCCAGACTCACTGCATCTGCATCTCTCTCTGCTGACGCTCAGAAAACGTCTCCGACCCCCAACTCGGAGAGGACAGAGAGGGAAGAGAAGCTCGGCCCAGCCCTCCTGGTGGCTGGCAAATTCACCCTGGGGGAAAGCCTGGCTGGAGCTCAGCGTGGGGGGGTTGCAGTCATTCCCTGGGAGAGGGCCGTGGGTTCGGGTACAAGCCTGGCCTGGACGCGCAACCACGCAGGGAAAGCTGGTGCCCTCAATTCTCCGGGATGAGCCTCCATCCGAGGTGGCCCAGGGTATCATTACTTGCTTGCTCTTTCCATCATCCACAGTTTTTTGTCTCGATTTCCTCTCTCTTCTTGCCATTTGGCAGATGGGACTTACTGCTCTTACATTATTAACAGCACTCTTTGGAAAACAACAACAACAACAACAACAACATAATACCAATCAGTTAAGTATGGGCAAGAGGAAACAGGAGGAGCCCATGGGCTTGGTCTTTGATCCCAACATTCAATAATCTCATTCAACCAGAAATTGCTGAGCAACGACCAAGTGCCATGGTGCTGTGCCAGGCACTGAGGGTAGGATGGAGACCATGACCTGGAACTGGGTCTTAAAAGAACTGCACACAGGGCTGCCTGGGGTGCTCGCTCAGGGAGCTGGGCCACAGGCCTTGCCTGCAGGCACCGCATGGCTCTCTAACACCCGGCTGGGAGAAACCTCTGTGTATCAGTGGGTCAGCCTCTGCCCCCTAAAAAATTAAGAGCCAACACACACACACACACACACACACACACACACACACAAATAGTAAGCCATGAGGACGTTCTGAGAACACTGCAGAGCAAAGGAAAAGGAACAAAGCCCTCCTGGAGAAGAGAACTTTAGTCTGGAAGATCCTGAGTGGGGGTGGGGACCGGGATGACGGAAGCGTTTGAGAGAACGAGAGGAATAGGAGTATGTGGTACAAGTCAGAGGGTACTCTTGTACCGATATTAACATCTTGGGTGTGATAATGGCACTGTGGTTCTATTAAAAAGAGTTCTTATGGGGCTGGAGTGATAGCACAGCGAGTAGGGCGTTTGCCTTGCATGCGGTCGACCCGGGTTTGGTTCCCAGCATCCCATATGGTCCCCTGAGCACGGCCAGGGGTAATTCCTGAGTGCAGAGCCAGAAGTGACCCCTGAGCATCGCTGGGTATGACCCAAAAAGCAAAAACAAACAAAAAATAAAAAAATAAAGAGAGTTCTTATTCTTAGTTATAAGTGGTTGTCTCTGCTATTATCAAATGGCTCATGAGAAAGATCTGTTTGGTGGTGGGAAATGTACATTGGTGAGGGGAAGCGTGTTGGAACATCATATGACCAAAAGCCAATCGTGAACAACTTTGTAACTGTGTATCTCACAGTGATTTAATTTAAAATTTAAAACAAAAGTAAAAAGATCTGTGTGTCTGTGTGCACACAAGAATACAGGGGTAGGGTTGGTAGAAGGTAGACAGCAAAACGATCATTTGTTTGCAAAGGTAAAATAAACAATGATTAACAATCCAGGACACTATCCATTTAATTGACTGTGGGTTTAGGATTTTTCAAATAAAATATCGAACCATTTTAAACACGCAAAGTTATTTCAAGGACTACACAATGGACTGGAGACAGAAGCACAGGCATGGGTGGAAGACAGAGGAGAGGCACTCCAGGAAGGATGGCAGGAGCAGAGGCTGTGAGCAGGAGAGGGACGCAGCTAGCGTCACCTGGCCCGGAGCTGGCACTGGGGGTGGTGTTGTCAAGTGAATCCGACTTATGTCGCATTAGCTCTGCAGGAACTCCAAGGCGATCACTCTAAAGTCAGCAAAAGTTTCCCGTTACAGAGTCGGGGCAGACTGGGCTGTGGAGGGGACGCACCCTGAGGTCTTTGTGTAGTCTGCCAAGATCCCGGGACTTTATCCTGGGGCAGTGGGGAGCCACAAGCAGGCAGATTAGCATCTAGAGGGACCACCCTGGAAGTCAGGTGCGGTGGGGAGTGGGGAGCACGGACCTGGCAGGGGACAAGAAACCCCCCGACTCCCGCTGGCGGATGGATCAAGAGGCGAATCAACCAACACGGCAGCAAGTTCTGAGAGGTGGATTCAAGGGTCCCGGGAGCATCCCCCGGAGCCCGGCCTCGCTCCTGTTCTCTTGGCTTGGTTTTGCCTACGGGCTGCTCTTCCTCTCCTTCAGAGGATGGCTTCTGTGTATCCCAGCATGAGTGTACACACAGCAAACACTACACACAAGGCAGCCGTGCTGGGGGCTGGAGCAAAGCACAGCGGGCAAGGGCGTTTGTTTGTCTTGCACGCAGCCGACCCGGGTTCGATTCCCAGCATCCCATAGGGTCTCCCGAGCACCATCAGGAGTAATTCCTGAGTGCAGAGCCACAAACCGCCCCCACCCCCCCCCCCAAAAAAAGATAGCCATGCTGGACAGGGAAAATCTGTCCAGAAACGGGCTCGATGAAGGAGGGGCTCTCTGGCCAGTTCCACCCAGGGCCTCCCAGGCCTCCTCCCCGCCGAGGCGCTGGTCGGGAGCAGCTTTCAAAGGGAGCTTTTAAGTCCAGGGAGATGCGCAGGTTCCAAGACCACCTGGGCCCCTGGCAGCCTGGGGCTGCAGCCAGGCTTGGCTGCTTCGTGGACGAGGTGGTAGGAAGGTAACGGGGCTCTGGCTGGGGCTTGAGGAACCATGTTCCACCATCCCAGGGAAGCAGACAGGGGGAGTTTTCAACAACCCACTCAGGCCCCTGGGGGGGGACCTGCCCTCTCCAAATTCACTTCCATCCCCCAGCAAAGTGTGTCCACAGAGGGCAGGAGTCAGGGGTGGCCGCGAGTCCAATGCACAAGAAATCCCCAATTCTCTAGAAGGCCAGACCCCACCTCGCCCAACTCCCTTTTTACCATCACAGTTGCAAACCATTTCCTCAGCATAATTATTTGGATTCTCTTTCCCCGGCGCTATTTATTTTATGACGGGGTTGCTATGGAACAAAAGCAAACAAACAAAGTTCTTGACAAACAGAAAGCGCACACAGGAGGAGGCATGTGCTTGGCAGAGGCCTCCAAACTTGATGGCTGGCCTCTTCCGCATGAAAAAGGCCCGAGCAATAGAATCTCCAGAAGTTAAACAGGATCTTTGATTTACAAAATTATAATATTGTGGCTCTAGCTTTGTGCCAAATAATAATAATAATAATAATAATAACGATAATAATAATAATAATAATAATCAGTATTCTTTCTTTTCTTCTAACGCATGGGGGCAACTAGAAGAAAATCAGGACTCGAGGAAATGGGCACGCGGCATATTTCACCTGGCTTGTATTATGGGGTCCATCTCCACACGCGCTTCCCTAGGAGGGCCCAGAATCTTCTTTTGAGAATGCACTCAACATCCGACTGTCAGACGTGATTTTCAGAGGAGAGACTCAGATCAGAGCAGGATGCCCCCGACCTGCTCACCTGTTGAGCATCACTTTGCCTCTGCTGAGAATATGACCTCAGGACCTCGACCCACGGCTCCCGCGTGCCAGCATGGGGCCACCCGCGCAGCGGGTCACCGTGATCAGGATGCCAAGACGCTCCCTCCTCCAGGCAGAGTCTGATGCAGGGACAATTTAATTACAAGACGCTGAGGGGAGAATGTTGGTGGGAGCCCAAACTAAACAACTCTTCGTTGTGTTTTAGTAGCAAGAAGACACGATTGAGAGCTGACCTCTTGGACACACGTAGTAGGTACCCGGGGCTTGTTTCTCCTTTAAAACAGCAGCCCCGAGGCTGGAGAGATGGGGGTTTGGGGGGGGTGCAGGGGGTTAGGTGCTTGCCTGTGGCTGACCCTGATACAATCTCTAACCCTGCTTGTACCCTAAGCACAGCTGGGAGTGACTCAAGCACAGAGCCAGGAGTGGCCCTGAGCTCTGCCAGGCACGACCCCCTACTCCCCTGCCCCCACCATAAATTAAAATATAGCCAGAGAGATCGTATGGGTCCCCTGTGCATGGCCAACCCTGGTTCTGCCCCAGGTATGCCACGTAGGGGCCACTGAGCACAGCCAGGAGTGATCCCTGAGCACAGAGCCAGGAGCACTGAGCAGGCCTGAGGTGCGCTGGTGTGGCTCCCAAACCAAAATATTTAATAGTAAAAGAAAGAAAGAAAAAAAGAGAGAAAGAAAGAGAGAAAGAAAGAAAGAAAGAAAGAAAGATAGAGAAAGATAAGAGAAAGAAAGAAAGAAAGAAAGAAAGAAAGAAAGAAAGAAAGAAAGAAAGAAAGAAAGAAAGAAAGAAAGAAAGAAAGAAAGAAAGAAAGAAAGAAAGAAAGAAAGAAAGGAAGGAAGGAAGGAAGGAAGGAAGGGAGGGAGGGAGGGAGGGAGGGAGGGAGGGAGGGAGGGAGGGAGGGAGGGAGGAAGGAAGGGAGAGAGAGAGAGGGAGGGAGGGAGGGAGGGAGGGAGGGAGGGAGAGAGAGAGAGAGAGAGAGAGAGAGAGAGAGAGAGAGAGAGAGAAAGCAAAGCCACAGCCCTTGGCAGGGATGGGGCTCAGTGGTAAAGTGAGGGCCTCACCTGCGTGACGCCTGGCTCTGATCACCAGCACCATCACACAAAGATAAAACAGGACCCGACAGCCCTCAGAGGCAGGAACCCTCGCCTTTGTGATCTCCACTGCCAAGAAGCAGGCGGGGGCAGGGACGCTGGACTTGGGCCCCACAACTCCAGTTCCTGCCTTCCAGCTCTTTGCGAGCCTGGGTGCCACCTCAAGTCCCAGTCTGTCCATCTTTCCAGATGCCCTGAAGGGAGCAGGCCTTATGTGTCTTTCTCTCCCAGCAACCACCTGCCCCTGGAAGGCCTGTCACCAGTGTGTGTGCGCAATTGCTTTGCAAGACCGTGAGCTTCAGTGGTAAGAAAAGGACCTGCTCACCTACTGTGCGCAGGCCTCTTCAGTGCAGGCGTCCATCACTAATGACCTACTGTGTGCCACCCTTTTTAGCTCAGGCGTCTGTTGATGATGACCTACTGTGCGCCTCCTTCAACACAGGAGACCATCGCTGATGACCTACTGTGCGCCACCCTCTTCAGCGCAGGCAACCATCGATGATGAAGTCGCATTTCAGCAGGCACCAGAAAGGAAGACATGCACCCCTGAGAACCACTCTGGAGGGTGGCCCGGGCACCCCGACACAAACGCCGAGGCCTGTACTTCACGGATCAAAATCTGCACCCCTTCCTCCTGCATTCTCCTATCTCTGCTTCATTTTCTTCAAGACGCGTGTCACTCTCGGACGTGCATCTGTCGGCTCCTTTGCTGACTGCTGACCGCTCAGCTGGACTGGGAGCTCCCAAAAGACTCCTGATGGTCTGAACTTTTTTTTTTAATCACTGTCGAACCTCAGAGCCAAGAACAGGCCTGGCGTCTGGAGGGAACTGCACAGGCACTTGTTGAAACAGCCTGGACACACGCAGAGAGCATTCCTCGTAGTTCTTCAGTTTTCTTGCTTAAGCACTTACAGCCACTCCATTTAAACCTCGGAGAAGTGGGTGCCTGTGTTATCTGCATTTTACAGGGGCGAGATGGAGGGTGGGCAACTGGCTTAGTGTGGCTTGGCCAGTTCTCAGTGGCAAACTTAACATTTGATTTTCAATGACACACGTCTGAAACATCATATTCTAATGTGGTGGAAGACTAATTTGGAGAAAAATCAAGCTGAAAAATAAAACCTGAAAAAAAAATTGAAAACCAAAAGCAACTCTGTCTGTAAATGAAGGGGCTGAGATGTGGAGTCTTTGCCTTGGGCTGCAGAGGCAGGACGGTGGGGGGGGGGGGGGGCGGGGGGCCGGTAAGGGACCCTGTGCACCTCCAGGAGTCACCCTGAGCACTGGAGGCATGGCCCACAAAAAAACAAAACACAACCCCCCCCCAAAAAAAAATAAACCAACTAAAAAGCACCTCTTTAAGGAAAAGATGATTCCTCCTCTGTTCTTGTCACATTTGCCGAAAGGTAGTTTTTTATTTCTCCTCTCTGCCTCCAGTCCTCCACACAAGCTGGGGTTTCCCACATCAAATCACCTTTCCTGATCCACAAATACCAGCGGCTGAAACCAAAAGCTTCTGCGCCCCAGTTGGGGCTCTTGCAGGCCTCGTGCTGCACTGTGGTCTACCCGCTCTCGGAACTCCCCAGCAGCGCCCAGCCAGGACCAGCGACAAGAGCCCGTCCACAAGGGGAAGCAACACAGCACACCCGAGGGGCAGCTGGCCTCAAATGCCAGCCACTGAGATCCGGCTGGCAGCCCCCGCCCTAAAGAGCACTCTCCAAGGGCTAGCCCCAGCCTGCGGACACACGGGGCTCTCTGGACCCCACAAGGGCCAGGATGCAAATCAGCAGCCCCCGCCCTAAAGAGCACTCTCCAAGGGCTAGCCCCAGCCTGCGGACACACGGGGCTCTCTGGACCCCACAAGGGCCAGGATGCAAATCGAACACCAGAATATTCCTGAGCAAGGCTTCAATTCCAACCACTTATTCCAACCACGGACTTCACGTTAAGCAATCTCAGTCATAAAATGGAAAGGGAAAGAAAAAGAAAGAAAGAAATTATATGGTGGGTCAGAGCGATAGTACAGAGGGGAGGGCATTTGCCTTGTAGGCGACCGACCCAGGTTTGATCCCCGGCATCCCATATGGTTCTCCAAGAAGTGCCAGGAATAATTCCTGAGTGCAGAGCCAGGAGTAACCTCTGACCATTTGTTGGGTATGACCCAGAAAGAGAGAAAGAATAAAGAATGAAAGGAAGGAAGAAAGAAAGGAGGGGGGGATGGATGGGAGAAAAGAAGGAAGGAAGGAAGGAAGGAAGGAAGGAAGGAAGGAAGGAAGGAAGGAAGGAAGGAAGGAAGGAAGGAAGGAAGGAAGGAAGGAAGGAAGGAAGGGAGGGAGGGAGGGAGGGAGGGAGGGAGGGAAGGAGGGAAGGAGAGAGGAAGGAAGGAAGGGAGGAAGGAAGGGAGGAAGGAAGGAAGGAAGGGAGGAAGGAAGGGAGGAAGGAAGGAAGGAAGGAAGGAAGGAAGGAAGGAAGGAAGGAAGGAAGGAAGGAAGGAAGGAAGGAAGGAAGGAATTATATGGCATAGAATCGAAGGGGTTAGAAATGAGGATTAGGCAGTGTCTTTCCACTGGCTAGCAATTCCAGGCGCTGCAATGCCCCAGGTACTTATGCATGTGCTCAGCAGAAAGGGAGGGGAGCATCTCAGATCTCTTTCATTTTCAGTCTGGGGGCCACACCTGGTGGTGCTCAAAGCTTACCCTTAGCTCTTCATTCAGGGATCACTCCTGGCCCAGCTCAGGGGACCCTATGGGATACCAGAGATCGAACCCAGGTTGGCCACGCACAAGGCTAATGCCCTTCCCACTGTACAATGGCCCTGGCCCCCAATTTACATTCTGACTTAGGTCAGAGTCAAAAGACATTGTTTCCTTGGCTCTGGAGGAACTGATCAACTCAAGGTGTGTGTGTGACCGATGAGCCTCGAGTGGCGCCATCCACGTGACTCTCTGAAATGCCCACGCAGGCCAGGGAGAGAGTTCCGAGGGTTGGAGTCCAGGCCTGGCACCACTTGGCCTCCCAAGCACCACCGGGGTAGCCGCAGTGAACCCCCAGCACCACTGGGGAGGCCCCAAACGTCCACCCCCCCTCCACACACACACACACACATCATATCTGCCCAGCTGTGTAAGCCACTCACCTTCCAGCCCCTCAGCCTCTCGACCATGCAACTGCAGACCTGTTTCTCCACTTTCCCCTCTTGGTGCGAGCAAACAGGACAGAGAAAACATGCAAACCCCCAGGGCCAAGGGTCCTCGAGGGGCTGGGAATGGGGCCCCTTGTAGGCAGGTGCTGCAACTCTAAGTGTCTCTGCCTCACTCTTCCCAGCCCCTAGCCCAGAGCTCTACATCCGGTTCACACCTGCACACAGGGCCACAAGCCCAGTGCATGAAAACCACTGCCCTGAGCCCAGAGCAACAAGCCAGACTGCCTGGGGCTTCCATCACATGCAGTCTGGGCTCCGGAAGTCTTCTGGGCTGTGCTCAGGAGTCCCAGGGACCTTTCCTGGTGACACTTGGCCACCTGGGTCTGACTAGTCGCAGCTCAGGCCCAGGAATGCAGCATTGCTCTGGCCGGGAGAAGCGACTCTCTGCCGTGCCCAGGGAGCCAGGCGGTGCCAGGGTTCCAAGTCCCATCTCTGTGCATGCAAGCATGCACCCCTGCGCTGAGCTCCCTCGCTTCCTGGCTCCTCTCTGTCCACTTCCACCATGCCTGGCAGCTTGGCACATCGAGAAAAGGCTGCCCTTCTTCCTTGGAAGCATTTGTAAACAAAAGGCACGTGACCCATCTGTCACACTCCTCCACTGGCCCATCTAACTGGCTACAGTTGCTCTTGCTGAGAAACATAGGGGCCCCAGTCTCACAAAGTGGCCCATGCTGGTCACTCTAGGGGCAGCTATTTACCATGCCTGCTTCCTCAGCTCAGAAAATGGAGTCGAGCTATCTCAGATGAAATTAGGCAGGAGAGACAGTACAAGGGTCAAGCTGCTTGCCTTGCACATGGCCGACCCCAGTTCAATCCCCAGCACCACATACAGTCCCCTCAAGCACCATGAGGAGGGAAGAAGGAAGGAAGGAAGGAAGGAAGGAAGGAAGGAAGGAAGGAAGGAAGGAAGGAAGGAAGGAAGGAAGGAAGGAAGGAAGGAAGGAAGGGAGGAAGGGAGGAAGGGAGGGAGGGAGGGAGGAAGGAAGGAAGGAAGGAAGGAAGGAAGGAAGGAAGGAAGGAAGGAAGGAAGGAAGGAAGGAAGGAGGAAGGGAGGGAGGGAGGGAGGGAGGGATGGAGGAGGGAGGGAGGGAGGGAGGGAAGGGAGGGAGGGAGGACCCAGGAGTTATCTTGATCCCTGCTCACTCCTCAGTGCTCGCACCTAGCCCATTTCCCACCCACTCTACAAAAATCTTCTCTAATTATTCTACGTCTCTCCCTCCCCATTGCCTGTTCTCTAGACCAAGTTATTGTCAGAGGGCACGAGGCTCCTATTCGGTCTACCCACGTCCCCCCTGAAACTCTGGACCACAGCTAGTTACGCTCGGAATCCATTTTCCTCCCTTCGGGGCGGATGCAAATATGGCCATTTATTTGGACTCATTTCCCAGACTCCCCTGCAGCGAGGCTGCCCGCGAGACGATCTGCCAGGGAAATGTGAGTGGAAATGACGTGGACAAATTTGGGATCATTTGTTTAAAAGGAAACTACTTCCCAGGATTTCCTCCCTCGCTCCCCGAGGCCCCGAGCGCAGACGTGGAGCGGAGCCAACTCTCGCCCTCACAGCTGAACACAGCGACCTGGGGGAGAGAGAGCAGCGAGAGGGAACAGCCCCCTCCCCCCCCACCACCCCAGGCCCGGAATGATCCTGGGAAGTAAGGCTGCCAACAGCCGAGCTGACTCTGGCTGGCACAGAGTCAGGAAGACGGGAAGCCAAGAGAGCAGCCTCAGTGCTCGCGAGCACAGAGAACAGAACGGAGGTGCACGCGCTTATCGGCTGCGGCATCTTGGGTCAAATCCAGGGCCTCATCCACCCGAGGCAAGGGCTCCACCACTGAGCCACATCCCGGGTCCCCAGACACGGTGACGGAGGTGGGGGGTAGCATTGCAAAAGGGTGAGATGCGGGCAGATTCTGGGGAGATTTTGAAAACGCAGGTAGGTGAATTTCTGGGTAAATTCTTCGTGGGATGAGAGACAGACAGACAGACAGACAGACAAACAGACAGAAACCAAGAGCTACTATGGCCGTTTGGTTGGGGCGACTGGAAAGAGGAAAGGACCATGAACCGAGACGGAGGCCAGAGAAGACGAAGGCACTCTCGGAGAACGATGAGGCACAGAAGCCTGGACACGCTTCCGAGGAGAGTCGGCTACCCCGAGGCTGGAGCCCAGACCGCCAGGGTTTGAATCCTGCCTGACTCTAGTCTTGCACAAGTCTTGAGCTAGATCCCCTGGGCCTCCACGCTCACTCATCTATAACATGAGAATGTCCCCCTGACGTTCCCGAAGGGAGAAATTCCTGCCTTCCAGGCCTGCTTTTGAATCATCAAGGTGGCTCAGAACTTTAGAGGTCGGGAAGAGACTGCCTGCTCCTCCCCACGCCCGCCTACGCCACGGCATAGAACACTAAGCCCCCACAATTTTGAAAGCCGACATGTGGCTGTCTGCCGTGGTCTGGGGGCAGCTGGAAGGAAGATCCCGAGGCAGCTGGGACAGCATCCCACTCGACCGTTTTCCTCACCTCGGATTCCTGGCAGAGCCAGGCCGACAGTTAGAAGGGAAAAGCTTTAATTACAAGCCACCTGTCCGGGCCTCTGAAGCCAAAACCCAGCCTTTGGCTGGCTTCCTGCGGGCAGAGGGGCACTTAGGGGAACCAGGCTCGCAGTCCGTAACATCGCCACTTCTCACATCAAGGAGGGAAAATCGCAGTTCTCAAAACACAGCCCCCTGCCCACCCCCCCTTACTGCATCTCTGCCCCATTTGCTATTAAGGACGGGGACGTTTCAGCTCGTGAAGAGCTGGGATTCCATCTCATCTTTGCATGTGCTCAGGACAAGGTGGCCTTCTACCCACATGGTCTGATGCTCCACAAAGCTAATTCTTTTTCCTTCCTGTTCTCCGTCCAGATGGAGATTAGTGCCTTCTAAATTATTCATTGTCCACTGGCAGTTTTAGACTGAGAAGTATATAAAATACATAAGCTGGGGCCGGAGCGATAGCACAGCGGGTAGGGCGTTTGCCTTGCACGCGGCCGACCCGGGTTCGATCCCCGGCACCCATATGGTCCCCCAAGCACTGCCAGGAGTAATTCCTGAGTGCAAAGCCAGGAGTAACCCCTGAGCATTGCTGGGTGTGACCCAAAAAGCAAAAAAAAAAAAAAAAAAAAAACAATAAAATACATAAGCTGGCTATATTCAACACTGCAAAATCAAAGTTAATGGCAATTCCCACCCTTCAATATCCGCCCCATTCCCCACCCCCCAAAAAAAACAAAATATAGAAGGAAAGTAACAAACCACTTAGGGATTTGGGGGTACCGTTATTGAAGCCGTGTATCAAGAAACAAAAATTCAAATGATATCCAGCTTCAGTCTTTTTCTGTTTCTGTTTTTGAAACGAAGAAGAGTAAACGTCACAGAATAAACTGGATCCAAGTACGAGACGGTGCCAGGATCAGTTAAACTGCAGATCATCGTAGAGACAGGTTTATTGTTCATTAAAACTGTTTCCTCTTCTGCCTCGGCTATGCAGCTAGACTACATTTCCCAAGCTCCCTTACCGTAGGTGTGGCCCTGTGACTGAGAAACGGCCAGTGCAATCTAAGCAGAAGTGAACTGTGCCAAGGCAGGCCTCGCCCAGGGGAACAGCTCACACAATCCCTCCTGCTCCCGCTCCCTTTGAACACGCTTGGAAAATCCATGGGGAAGAGGATCAAGATGGGAGGCACCCAGGAGCCAAGAGCATCAGTTGGGGAGATGACCACTAACAAACCAGGAACAGCCAGTGATAGATAAACGTTTCTATACCGAGCCCCTGAAATCCGGGTATTTCTCAGGCACCAGCAACCTTACACACTTACACACCAGCAACACTTACACACCATGTAGACCTCACCTATTCCCTGCAGCCAGCCTGACTTGGACATTTGCCATCTCTGACTTTCCAGGCCAGGCTGAGGGTTCTCAAAGGCAGGAACAGACTGATCACAATCAACCCATTCACCTATGTGGCCCTTCCAGTCTCAAGTTCCTGACTTAACAGGAAAAAGTAATGTTCTCATTAGGAATATATTATTCAATAAAACAGCATGAACCCAAAAAGTGCTGTCATCCTTTTTTTTTTTTCTTTTAAGGAAGAAATTGCATTTAGGGAGATAAGAGTCACTAAAGAAATAGTAGGCGGAAATGAAATAATCCATTAGCTTGCCATAGCAGCATAAAGAACATTTTCATTACTAATTGGCTGTGAGCTCCCTGAGGGCAGGAGCCATGGCCAGCCTGCTTGGTGATGTTACTCAGACTGCACAGGGCACACGGCAAATACTAAACATTAGCCCTGGGGGCCCAGGGATAAGTCAGTGGCAGGGTACCTGCTTGGCAGACATGAGGTCATGAGTTCAATTCCTGGCACCGCCTCACACCCTGAACAGAGTCTGGGCGGCACTGCTGTCTGTGACCTCTGAAGCTACACACGCGCTGTTAGGGTCCGGTGTCGATAATTTCCCCCTCTCTGAACCCGCACAAAGAGTTCAGCCCATAATGTAACACACAAGTGGAGTTTATTAAGCCAGCGAGCTGGGGTCAAGCTTCTAGGCACACAGGCCCAAGCAAGACCCCGAACAAGGGAGAGGCCGCAAGTTAGTTTTCTAGTCAATGCTTACATCTGCTTACATCATAGCCCGCACTTATGAATTTTAGCAAAAACATAAGTGAAAATGCAAGTTTCATGACTCAGAAGAAAACATAATTTCAAGTAGCACAAACAAGCAGTTGCAGATAGGTCATCTAGACATGTCTTCAGAACATTCTGGTGGCTGCTCACCCTGGTGGCATCTGGGTGACTTCTATAGATAGCGGATAGCGGTTATGAAACTATTTGCCAAGGCCGAGTGTTCAGCCCAGGTGTCCTTCCTTTCATAGATGGCCAAGGCGGGGAGAAGCAGGGTTTTAAGAAAAACAAAAAGGTTTAAGTAAAACAAGACGTGAAGCAGGAACCAGGCCTGCCCCGCTCCATGTCTAACAACACAACACACACAAAAATTAATAATAATAATAATGGTGCAACTTCCAGCACATGACATCCAAGCACATACCAGAACCACCACAAATGTGTGAGCCCCACGGCCAAGTGTTCGTGTGACTCTGGCGACCTCACCATCACCTCCACCACCACCATACGGGGAAGGGGAAGGAATATTCACCTCATCAATTCACTTCGTCAAGGTGAAGGCTGAACGTCCCTTTGCTCACCTCTTTCCTCTTCCCCATTCACTTCTCAGCTCTCTGGAGCCCTGCTCCTCCCACCCCCACCCCCGTGATGTCTCTCCCCGCCACTGTCTGCCGCCGGAAGTGCTCCCCTGGCCCTATCTCCCTGACTCTGCTACTGTCTCCCTCCCAGGTCTCTCTCAGACGGTCTGTCAGAGCGCGGGGGTCCCTTCCCTCCTGCTGCATTTCACACAGCGTGCCTGTCTCCACAGCGCTCGGCTGTGTCTGAAGTCCTTCGGATTATTTGAGCCTTTGTTCCCACTCACTTCCCAGCTCTCTCTCCCTCCAGGAGCCTGGGTTGTCCCCTCAACAGAGACCCCGCTGGGTGCCCCACAGGGCAAGGCCCACTGAAGGCTCCGAGCGAGAAAGAGGTGGGCTGGCTCAGAGCATCCCTGACATTGTTACTCTCGTCTGTTTAGCTTATTACTGCAGCCATTTAACCCAACCATGAGGTTGATTTTTTTTCCCCCTAATTTGAACATGATATCCAGAGATGGCTCCCTTATTAATATTAGGGATGTGAAAAGCCACGTATAGGATGCTAATGATACTTAATACTAAAAAAAAAGAAGAAAAAAAGCAATCTGCTGCTTATTCTTGTGCCTAACATATGGATTTTGAGTGCTTTCTCTGCGCAAGGCACTCTTTCAATAACCTTAGGGAGATATTAGGAAGCATTAAATAAAGTTTCCCGTCCTCAAGCAGTTTACAAATCATTAGCAAGAAAATATTTATAGCATCAGGGATGAATTTTTCTCCAGGTTTCTGTGTGTGTGTGTGTGTGTGTGTGTGTGTGTGTGTGTGTGTGTGTGTGTGTGTGTGGTCCTAAGTCAGGTGACTTAATCTGAGTTCCTTGCCTCAGGGAAGGACTAGGAAAGCCAGGATAAAAATGTATTTTGAGTTTCAGAGTCCAGGTTGTTGGAAACCCAGCAGATTCTTGTGATTAATGTTGGGCGAGGTGGGCGGGGTGGGGGTGTGTGGAGGGGGGGGTCATGATAAAATAAGGGTGAGGCTTCCTGACTCCAGGAGATAAAGGTTTTTCCATCTAAACCTCCAAGTGGGATGAATTCCCACGGAGAAGGAAACGGCCACATTTCCAGATAGGGTGTTAGAGGCTCTGCGTGCAGGGAACTACACCCTGCCTGGAGGAGCAGCCTGCCCTCAGCTAAGGAGGGCGACATGATGTTCTGAGAGGCCAGGCAGCCAGGCACGGTCCCATGGGCCCAACTCAGCCTGGGATAAAAGAGGCCTCGGGACCCAAGAGAGGCACGGAGGAGAATAGAAAGAATGAAAGGAGAATAGAGTTTCAGTATAGAGAGGCCTACAGGGGCTAGAGCAGCCGCCACATCTGTGTGTCGGTGGCTGAGGGTGGGACAGAATGGTGGACAGTCCAGTTGAGGCCAGCAGAACAGATGCCATCTAAGCGTGGGCTATGCCACCTCACAGACAGACGCCTCGACCTTACCCCTGTAGCCTGGACCCACACTTCCTGGAGAGCTGGATAGGGGAGTAGGGAACGGAAGAGGATCTGTTTGCAAGAGGAAGGGGAGTGTCGAAGAGATGCTAAACCAAAGAACACTCGACTGACATTGTGGCATTGAAGGGGTCCAGTCGGGTGCTCACAGCAGCGGCTAGAAGGCAGGGGCCAGGAGCTGGACGTCACGGAAGGTCTCGGGGAGGGGGAGGAGCATGAGCAGAGGTCCGGAGCGGGGAAGAGTCTTGAGAGGTGAAGACGAGTGTGAGATAAGGCTGGAGGGAAATGTGCGTGGAAGAAGCAAGTCCGGGGCCAGATGCCGAGGGGAGAGCCATGTGGAAAAAACGGTGCCACCTCCGACTGGTCCGGACTCCTGGAGCATAGAGGGGAGAGCTCAGAAGGTGAGAAGTGAAGGGAGCCGAGGGCACGGGCCAAGCACTGGCTGCTCTGCGGCACTCAGCAGGGCAAGGCTGGGCATGACTGAGCAGTGGGGGACACGCAGAGACTGTGCCGGCCATGGGGAGCTGGAGGGGACATGGGAGAGTGCGGCAAAGCCTGGCCCTGGAGGAAACGCAAGGGAAGGGAAGAAAAGTTGGGGAGGCCAGAGCTGGGCACATGGTGCGGGGGGACTGCGAGGGGCCATGGGAGGGAGGAGCTGCAGACAGACCCCTGGGGAAAGGCTGAGGGGAGAATGTGCCGCTCCAGACGAAAGACAGCTCAAAGTAGAGACCTGGAACTTAGGAGGGGCTCAGGTGATGCTCAGTACCTCAGTTAGCTATCAGGCTGGAAGGAACGTCCAAGATCTCCCAGACCGGGGCTTGCCTCGCTTGCTAGACCTGCAGACCTGGGAAAGCAGGATGAAGGAGCGGAATGATGCCCCCCTGTCACTATCCCTCCTCGTCCTCCAGGGCAGGGCCCCATC
This sequence comes from Sorex araneus, assembly GCF_027595985.1. NCBI lineage: Eukaryota > Metazoa > Chordata > Mammalia > Eulipotyphla > Soricidae > Sorex > Sorex araneus. Next base: position 18,948,022 of record NC_073307.1, read on the forward strand.
CCGTGTGATTCGGGCAGCGCCAATGACTTTTCCGTAAATGGGCAGGAGATGTTTGCCTCTGCGACCGGCACTCATCTGGACCGGCCGTGGAAGATCGCCGCTGTAGACAGACCACTGCTTCTTGAGCTTTAAAAGCATTGATGCGGCTAAGAATAGATGGGAACGAGACTTAGTATGATGCTTGCTCGTTTAGCACTTGGATGCAAATGTCGGAGCGTTGTGGTGTGCGCCTGAAGATAATAGAATATTGTGTGTCCATTATAATTTAATTATTTTTAAAGTGCATATACATGTGTATTTACCTCCACTAAAAAAAAAATCAGGGCTGGAGAGATAGAGCAGGTAATGTGTTTGCCTTGCACGCAGCCAACCAGAGTTCGATTCCCAGCATCCCATATGGTCCCCTGAGCACCACTAGAGGTAATTCCTGAGTGCAGAGCCAGGAGTGATCCCTGTGCATCACCAGGTATGACCCAAAAAGGAAAAAAAAAAGTCCCCACCACAAGTCTATCATTGAAGGCCTTAACTATAGACTGGGTAGCAGGATGTCTGGAATGCGGCCTGCGGACCTACGTGGCTATCGAGTCTCAGGGAATGCTAATGACGCTGGTGCAGAGACCATGATTTCCTTAGCAAAGGATACGGCTAATATTTCACATTCAATATGTGTGCATCTAACAGAACACACAAAGATTTCAGGTGACACTGAATGTATTTTATTTGGGGGCAGAGGGAGATAGGTTCACAGCTGTCAGTGTTTGGGGGCTCCTCCAAGCAGTGTCCGAGGAGCCGTGCAGGGGCAGCGATCCAGCCAGGCCTCCTACAATGCCAAGTCCGGGCTCCAACTCGTGTTACACCCTCTCTCCGGCCTGCAAAACCTCCTACTTGAAGATCAATACAAGTTCTCATTGATGAAAGTGCTGTGAAGTTTCCTTTCAGTGCCCGTTAAGTATTTAAAAAGTCCATTTGAAGGAAACATTCAATAAATCATAACAGAGGAGGCGTGCAAAGAGGACAGGTGTCTGGGGATGCTTACAGGAAGCAGCTGAGGCTTTGGGAGGCAGAGAAAGCAATGCCAGTTCAGGAAAAACAGTGGGTTTGCTCGAAGGCAAGCAGCCCTGGCGGGAGCAAGGTGAGTACCATTTCCCAGCATCCCCCACGCCTCTGAGCCCAGCACTGCCTGGAGCATATCACTGACTCTTCCCAACCGTCCTATGCATAGGTATGTGTTGTCCCCATTTGTCCCAGCATGGACTTTGGTTCAGAGCAGTTGTCTGAGATCAAACAGAGAGTAAGAAACATAGTGGGAAGATGGGGGATAGGAGGCAGAGGGTTCAGAGAGCTGCCAACATAATTTCTCTCGACTATGCCCCAGGGAAAGGCAGCAGACCAATGTTCCAACAAAATGCTTCTTTGTCCAATGTCATGACTGCTGTTTTGCTTCCAGTACAGCTGAGTGTCATTATGTATTGTTGCCAGCATGAATTGGGATTCGTGGCAGCTGGAGAGACCGTACAGTGGGGTAGAGCGCTTGCCTTGCACACGACGGATCTGGGTCCCCTGGGTGGTGCCCTCCACCCCCAACCCCTTCCCCCGACACCCCTGTGCACTGCCAGGAGTGATCCTGGAGCAGCAGAGAGTCAGAAATAAGCCCTGAGCACCATCGGGTGTGACTCCAGAACAAACAGAAGAGGCAAAAGCAAATTCAGTGGTTTCAATATTTGAGTCCACTATTATTATTATTATTCCCACTTGCAACAGACAAAGGCTTACTGGGGTTCCTATAGGACGCACCACTAGGTCTCCCCGACTCAAGGCTGTTTCCATCAGCCTGTCCCAAGCCCACTTCCCACGCTGTACGGCTGTTGTCAATAAGACTTGCTTCCCCAGGCGGGAGTGGCTTCTGACCACTTGCCAAGGCTGTGCCCTCTGCTTCACTCCCTGCCCTGGTGGACACATGACACCGTTTAAACCAATTCCGAGTTTAACCTATAATCTTGGTGTCAGTTGGTGGCTAATAGCTGCCTTGTAACTTTAATAGGTGCACCAGATCACTGGCAGGTGCAGACAAGCCACAAAGAAACTCACTTTGAATCTTTGCGTGTTGGAACCATCCCTAGATTATAAACAAAACTACAATGCGGTGTCAGGTAAAACCTCCAGTTTCACAAGGACACACACACACACACACACACACACACACACACGCATGCATATATTTAAACCAACCTTTGTTTCAGATAGCACGAAAAGGAAAGATAACAGAAATAGTTCTCATGTGGGCTAAGAACCCATTATCCTTCTGGGCAAAGGTCTATTAAGATGACATGGCAACCTAAACCCTGAAATACTGTTATTTTGCAAGGAAAAAACATTCTAGACACAAGAATTTAAGCGTTAGACAAATAAATAACATTGACTCTATCTTCCACCTTCAATCCCCTTTCATACCACGTTAAACATAGTATTTTCAATAATCACTAGTTTTCTCTTCAAAGAAAACTTCCGGCTTGTATCCAGACTTTTTAGCTTCCCTTTCTTGTTCATTTCTACAGCTCTTCCCCACTTGGTTCCTGGTCCTCTGCGACTTCACACCAACGCCTACCTGTATTTTACCACATAATCATGGCAGATTATATGCCAAGTTTCTGGGCCCCCAAAAAGTCGGATGCAACCAGTCTGTGGACTTTTGCTTTAATTATGCTGGTGTTACATAAACGTCACTTATGAATGAACTGTCTCGTGAATACACTTGTGAACAGACGAGAAAACGGGACAGTCCGTGTTGACAAGTACCATGTCTTCATGACCTCTTTCCAGACTGCAAGTTAAGGTGCTTATTGTTATTAGTTTGTGCGCTCTAGTCAAAATAGCATCCTTTGGGAAATTTCCTAGGGTGGTACAGAGCATGAACTGACCCAGTCGGATCCCTGCTGTCTGCAGAGCCTGAGCTGCTAGCGCTTGTCTGACGGTCTGAAGCGCCATTGTCCACACCACTCACAGACGTGCTCACGCCATGTGCTCACGCTCCCCTGCTTGGCCCAAGTGCTCCCCCATCTCCAGGCCTGGGGAGTGCACTGGGAATTCCGTTGTTTGTTTGTTTTTTTAAACTTCTGATAATTGTTTCATGTGGCGTAAGACCCCCAACTATTAATTAATTACCCACAGGCGTAGCACAGGGATGGACGCTCAATATTTCCAGTAATGTGTGTTGGAGATCAACATCCACTCCTTCTAGAAACAACATGAATGATATTTAAGGGGTTCATTTACGCATACTGGGCTAGAGGAAGAGCACAATGGGCTGAGAGGGTGCTTTACATCCCCAGCACCACATAGTCTCCTGAGCACCGCCGCAGGGAGCAACCCCAGAGCACTGCCAGGGGTGATATACTTCCCTCAACCTCAAATAATACAGGGTTTGCATGCACATACTGACAATGGGTCCGTGTTGAGAATTTTAAGCCCAGGGCTTGCAGTGCATGTGGCTTACCTTGTAAGCAGCGTGACGGAACAGAATTACACCACGGGACAATTGTGTGATGCAAGGTCATAGGCCAATTTCGGGGACTGAAAAGAAGTAGGATACAGAAATGATGCAGTGAAATTCGGCACAGTTCCAGTGGTCCCTGTAATGCTCAGCAGGGCCCCAGGACACTAACACAAGTTTGTCCATCTCCTGCCATCGAAACCCCATTCACCCAGACGGGCCCATCTTATTGGTCTGCCCAAGGCACACGTACATGGAGGAGTGAGATGAATCTGAGAATATGATGGGATTGGACTGGACACACAAAAACCCAAAGTCCTACCACAAATAAGTGACTGTCCCCACAAGACCCCTGGGAAAAAGGGGACACAGGGAACAAAGCTATGCTTTATAATTGACTGGGGTTGTCCTCAGGCTCCGAGCAGAATGCCACAAGCCTGGCTGGCCCAGCAGCAGCCTGACAGAGCAAACTAAGCACCAGTGCCCGATGTTCACCCCCAGGTCAGAGCCAGCCACGACCAGGGCCCAGAAGAGAGGGGAAGAACCAGCAAGAACACTGGAGCGACAGACCCCAGGCCCAAAGGGAAGCAAAGCTAGGCCACCTCCCCAGGCCCCTTCCAGAAAAAGGAGAGAAACTGGGTGCACTTAAGGGATGGATGGAATAGGAGCAAACAAGTGAACAAACGAAAGAACAGGAAGATGATAAGAAAAGGGACCACCGAGCATTCTCAGCGGATGTAGGCCTGCGTCCAAGTCACTTCCCAGAACGTGCACCTATTCAATAAAGACTTCCATCTCATAGGTCCAGAGAGAGAGAGAGAGAGAGAGATCCATTCAAGGATGGAGGAGCCTTCCTATGAACTGAACCACCATCTACATTCAACAACCCCTGACTTCCACATTCATTCTCACCCCCTCCACTGGGTACGTATAGTCCCAATTAGGGTCTCAGTACTTCCTCTTATGTCCTTATTTGGGGGGTCCATAGGCGAGGCACAGAAGCTGAAAGGGACCATGAACTCCTCCTACAGGGCCACGCTGCACAGTTAACTGTGCTTGCCAACCACAGGTTTGTGTTCTGTTTGTTGGTTTGTTGTTGGGGGAGGGAGGGGGTTGGGGTCACACCCAGAGGTGCTCAAGGCTTACTTCTGACTCAGGTGAGGCCCCTGGTGGTACTGGGGCACCATATGCAGTGTCAGGGATACGACTGGTGTTGTTCACACGTCAGACTCCTTTACTATCTCTCCGGCCCCACAAATGCAAGTTCTAGCTATATTTTTATCCAAATGAGCTGTAGCACTGCACTATAGCACTGTCAACCCATTATTCATCGATTTGCTTGAGCGGGCGCCAGTAGCGTCTCCATTTGTCCCAGCCCTGAGATTTTAGCATCGTACACTTCATGTCCTCTCTCCCCGGATGCAGCACGCCAGCTGGATGTCCTTGGCATAATGGCGATGTGCTTGGCGTGGATGGTGCAAAAGCTGGTATCCTCAAAGAGCCCCAACAGGTAGGCCGCACACACCTCCTGCAGAGCCATGACGGCCAAGCTCTGGGAGTGCAGGTCAGTGTTGAAGTCCTGCACAATCTCGTGCACTGGCCGCTGAAACGGCAGCTTGCGGATAAGCAGCTCGGTGGACTTCTGGTAGCAGTGGATCTCGCTCAGTGCCACAGTGCCAGGCCGGTAGCGGTGCGGCTTCTTCACGCCGCCCATGGCTGGCGCACTCTTGCGGGCTGCCTTGGTGGCCAGCTGCATGCCTGTTGTCGTGCGCGCCGTCTGCTTCCTACAAACCCTCTTGTTCTTCCCAACTCGGCTGGAGACTCCTTCAGGGTTAGGGAAATAAGACCCATTTTTGCTACTGTTGTTGGCGTCTTTAGTCCATCACGGGTAGCTAATAGGGAAATGAGCTAAGAGGGAAAATAAAATATAAAATAACTGGAAGAAAGTGGGAGAAACTCAACCATCTGCCTTCTACTTTCTTCCTCGGTGATACCTGGGAAGGAAGAACCACCCGACCCTGGAGTCTGACCAGAGGGGTTCAGACCCTGGCTCTGCCATAGACAAGTCATGACCTGGAAAAAGTCAGCCAAGCCATCAGAGGCTTCGTCTCCTGATCTGTCAAACAGCAGCGAGAGCAGCGATCCCCCAGACCGGTGGGAAGATCAGATCACTGGGACAAAAGCACCGCAACAGGCATGCAGCCAACACGCAGAAAATTCTGGTTCCTCTGGTGATTAGACCATGACCACCACCTCCACTGAAGCAAGAACAGCTAGTATCATTACTCCTGCCTCACTCTGGTCGGCGGGCTTTCAAGAAGGCACTTTCGGGACTCGGCCTCCCAGTTTCTTGTACTCTCTGCATCTCCACAGCGGGCAACTGTTGTCTACCTAAATGACAGGTCTTCCATCCTCACCAAGCCGTGCTCCCATGCAGAGTTTTGGGGCAACATGAAAGGACACCGGTGCAGCTACGTTCCGGACCACGTGTTGTTGGGTGAGGGAGGGCAGTCCCAGGGCCAGAGCACCTGCCTGGCATATCTCTGGGCCCACGTTCCATCCTCAGCATCACATAACCCGGCCGCACTCTTGGCAGGTGAGACTCAGGTGGCCCCCAGGACCCCTGTGCCCCACCAGCCCCATCTCCTCGGCCTGAGCGATGGCCCATGTGGCCTGCAGGGAGTGGTCTTGGAATCCCTCACGGATGGTCTCATGAAAAGTTGACAGTGCAAAAAGACTGGACCAGCCTCACAACCACCCCCCGCACAGTGCTCCCTTTTCCTTCCCACCACATTTTGTGAATGTATCTGAAGGGAAACATGGAACTGGCTGCGGCTTTTTCTCGTCCATTTACTCGCACGCCCTATTCCAGTGAAGACTCTGCTAGTTGTTAGTGTTTGCAAAAAAAAAAATGTTATAAGCAGAACCGTTAAAAATAGTAACCGGACAGAAATTTATACCTTAAACAAATCATTCCAACAGATGGGACTTAAAGCATTTATTATCCCCTCTCTGGTCTGGGGCTTCTCAAACACCATACTTCCCGCCGGCCAGACTGGGAGCTATTTGATAGTACCTCTCTGACCAATTACATACTAATTAAAAGACCTCGGTGTGGGCTGGAGGTAGCAGCTTTGCATATGGACTTTAATTACTGGGCTCTAGTTTTGCCAAGAAAACACAAAGGGCTTTTCTGGCTGGATGCTGAGGCTTAGAATGAACATATGGCCTGCGTGGGCGGGGAGGGTTAAGACTGTAATCCTAAACAGGAAGTAGAGGATCCCCCCCCACCCCCAGCCCCCTGTAATCTCCTGAAAGTAACTATGTACCAGGGTTATACAAAAGCCCTGGTCAGCCCCTGGAACAATGGGCATCCTGAGTGGGCAGAGAGCAGCCACCACAGACATGTCACTCAATCCTGGGGCCATCTCTAGGTTATCAGCGATTGAAATGCTTTCTTCTCTTCTCTCTCTTTTTTTTTTCTTTTTCATCCCTCCAGCCTTTTTTGCTTTGGCTCATTCTTCGAGATCTGCTTCTTAGACCTAGGTGAGCCCTGTGTGGATTTTTGGTAACCAGAGTTCAGTCCCCGGTCACACTCTCCCAGACTCCCCACCCATCCTCAAGGCTCTAGCAAGGAGGGCACCGAGTGGCCGAGTCCCACTTAGATCGCACGACATGATCCCAATGGACGTGGCACTGGGTTCAAAAACAGGAAGACCAGGAGCATCAGCCTGACTCCCAGATGTGAGCTATAAGTTCTGGCTTGGCTAGTCACATCCTTTGTCCAATCTGCGGGCTGAAAGGTGATGAGTTTTTAAGTCGAAGGAAATCACTGTGTTTCCCTACCATGGGGATGAGCGGATCAGCAAAGGCAAAGAACCCAGGGGAGCAGATGAGAGAGACAAAGTGGGAACTTGGAACACTTCATGGCAGTTGAGGCTCTGAATCAAGTCATTCCTGAAGCCATTTGTGACTTTTCAGTACTTCGAGCCAATAAATTACTTTTCTTCTTTTAGCTTTGGTTGGGCTTTCTGTCAAATTCTAACAGAAAGAATCCTGGTAGAACCCTTCAGTAATAGTATTGCAAACCACAGCGCCTAAAAGGAAAAATGGTAGGAAGTTGGGAGGGAGAGAGGGGGAGAGAGAGAGAGAGAGGTAGAGAGAGAGAGAGAGATTAGTAAAGTAACTGTCATAGAGGCAAGTGGGGTGTGGGGATGGAAGAAGGAGGGAAACTGGGGACCTTGGTGGTGGGAACTGTACCCTGGTGAAGGGATGGACGTTGGAACATTGCATGTCAGAAGTTCAATCAAACAACTTGTAACTGTGTCTCTCACAGTGATTCAGTGAAAATCATCCTCATCATCATCCTCATCATCCCGGTAAAAAAAAAAAAACTACAGTTGACGAGCAAGATATTAATGCAACTGTTTGATCTTAGAAGAATCCAACATACAACTAACACACAGGCTGGGGCCTCAACAAAGTCCTAGGCATTTTGATGCCCAAAACAAAGAATTCTAGAACTCGAAGAGAGCCTGTGGAGGGAACATCATCTTTATTAACTTCTTTTCTCTATAAGTACCAGGAGGATTACTCCACAGCTTAGAAGCTGACCTCACATGCTGGGGGGAAAGGCATCTCAGATAGAGAAGAGACCACCACGTAAAGGGTGCTAGGAGGGCCCGCTCGGGATGGGAGAGGCGGGTTGAAAATAAACTATAGTCCAAACATAATGGCCACTTAATACCTCTACTGCAAATCACAATATCCAAAGGAGAGAGAGAACAAAAGGAAATGCCCTGCCACAGAGGCAGGGTGGGATAGGGAGGGGTAACAGGGTGGGGATGGTGGGAGGGATGCAGGGACCATTGGTGATGGAAAATGGGCACTGGTGGGGGGATGGGTACCCAATCATTGTATGACTGAAACACAAGCACAGAAGTTTGTAAGTCTGTAACTGTACCTCACGGTGATTCACTAATAAAAATGTTTAACAAATAAATAAAAAATAAACAGTTATGTGTGATGAGCCCTGACTATTTGGGCTCACCTCTTTTCACCTAAAATTTCATCCATGGGGTTTTACCCTACCTGGAAGCTGGATGGGATTGATACCATAGACTCTCCTAACCATTGCCGTCTCAATGACTTGCTCCTAATTGTTCCTCAGTAAGACATTTCCAACTGAACATAGAAAATGTCTCACTACCACCCACAAGTTTCTCTTCATCATGCAGTGGAGGAAACACCCTTCTCTTCTCTTCTCTTCTCTTCACGTGGCCGTAAATTCCTTAGTAACGAACTACTGCTTCACGTCACACAACATTTTCTCTTTTTCCTTCCTCTTCTCTTTGCTTAACACTAGTCTCTCACTTACTCTTTGTTGGTCAAAAACCTTCCTTCAAATCTATACTGCCCACAAGCATTCAGTACTCTACAAATCTCCATCCCTTAAGCACCACCACAAACCATAGTCACCTACCAATCCCCATCCATCCTCACGAACAGCGGATTCATGACAAAACAGTTACAATTTTTGATGGTTCAGAATGAGAGAGGAAAAATTAGTCTAATCATCTAGTTTCTGTCAGTTCCATACAAGACACAATCAGTTTTTTAAAATTTCCAATTAGCAAAGTCCCCTTATTTCTATTACAGATGAATGCTACTTGCTAGTGTCTAATGTCAGCCAATTACTGGTAAGACACAGATGGGAAGTTTCATGTAAACATTAAGCAAGGTTATGTTATTACTCTCTGAAACCCACATGCAATTGGCAGCCCTGAAGAACTGCAATTACGGGCTTGACAGAAATGGTACAAGGGGCAAGGTGTTTGCTTTGCACGTGGACAGCCCTAGTTCAACCTCTGGCACCACATAGGGTCCTGTGAGTACTGTCACGAATAATCTCTGAGCAAAGAGCCAGGAGTAATCCTTGAGCACCTTGAGGTGTACACCCCCACCAAATAAACAAGCCAAAAACTATTATTTTTATATTTTTTTCAGAGTATCTTAGAAATTTATAAGTCTCTATAGAAAAGGTTGTGAGGGGCTGGAGTGATAGCACAGCAGGTAGGGCGTTTGCCTTGCACGCGGCCGACCCAGGTTCGATTCCCAGCATCCCATATGGTCCTCTGAGCAGCGCCAGGAGTAATTCCTGAGTGCAGAGCCAGGAGTAACCCTGAGCATCGCTGGGTGTGACCCAAGAAGAAGAAAAAAAAAAAAGGTTGTGAGATTGTCAGGTGAAAATTCACAAACTCATTTGCTTCATCGAAGTAAAATTTTTTGTCAGGTCTTTGGTCTCGGAGGTAGAAAGTGAATTCAGAACACAAAATAAACAGGTGGCATTTTGGACCTACGAAGCCTTCCTTTGGCAAAAAATCCACAACGGCTTACACACATCATCGAACCATCAGTGCATTCTTTCACTGGAAGTGTTTCTGGGGCTAGAAGCACAAAGGAAAAAGAGACAGACATCATATGCCTTCTACCTTCTAGTCTTCTACCTTATTGCCTTCAATATAATGCCATTGAATTTCCCGGGAAAGAGTCTCTTCTCCAAAACCAGCTTCGAAATGGTGATTCATTGTGAAACCACACTTCGATGTTTCCCGTCTGACTTCTCAGCGTGTTGGGGGACAGACCCGTGCACTTGGCTGCAACACTCCCTTCTTTACTCTCTTGGCCTGATTGACACCTCCACCCCATCCCACTCCCCCCTCCCCCCCCCCTCGCCTACCTTCAGGGCGTTTGGGCCTGGCTTCCTGCAAAAGGACTTGAGGTTATTGGAGCTAAGCTAGCACCCAGTGGGGTGGGTCTGCCTGAAGGAAACAGGCGTCAGAGGAGGACAGGGGGAGTCCAAACGCCCTGACTCCCCCTCCGCCCGAATTTCGACTGCATATTTGGAGCAACCGCAGGCTGAGGGGCCTGCTGGCTCCTTCACAATGTACAGTGAACAATGCTTCCTCGGGCATCCTTCCCCGGGCCCCCTCGTCCACACCCCCACTCCTATAACTATCAATGCATTAGCCCTTATGTCACACCTATTTTTTCTGGAGGGCACAGTCTCACTTACATCCAGTCTTTCTCCAGGTGGGAACTGCAGACCACCTCTTCGGCCTCCCTGAGGAAGAGGCTGATGTCCCAACCTTCAGACTCAGTATACTTCTGGTGTGGGGAGGGGACAGGCGGGGAGGGACTCCTCAGAATACGCACCCCAAATATCTGAGGACAAAGGTCCCCGTTCCTCCCCTTCTTCCCACATCCTTGCAGAGTCCTTTTGAAATGGCCCCAGAAGCTGTGGCTTATGCCTGCATCTGTTCTCTCTCTCCCCCACTCTGCCTGAGCCCATTTCTTTCCACTGGAATTTCAACCATGTCCCCTAAATTGTCTCCCAAACCTGGCATCCCAAATCAGATTAAAGCGGGGCTCAGGGGACACCAGGAGTGTGTGTGTGTGTGTGTGTTTTGGGTGGGGAAAAGGGGTCTGAGACTGGGAGGCCCCAAGTTACGAGTCTCTCCCTTGGAGAGAACCAGACTGGTCCCTGGGTCACTCTGCCTGCAATGGCTTGCACACCACTGCTTCTGTCCAGCCACTTCGCTGACCCTGAGAACATGCGCTGGAACTTTGACGTGAACCCATCTAGTTCCCTGTCACTCCGTGTGTCACTGGGGCTCAGCGCACACAGTGGGTGTTTTACCTGGGCTGGAGACAGTCTCGGGTCACAGGAATATACAATTCACTCCTTTTCTTTCCTTTTTTTCTCTTTCAGCCCTCCCGTATCGATGTCACTCAATCCCTCTCCTAATTTGATCAACACTTCTACCAACCTTTAAGCACCCTTCTGATCTCTGTGGAATGACTTTGGCCAAAATCCATTTTACTGCACCTGTGTTCTATTTATTTTCTTCTCCGCAAGTCTATTCTTTCTGACTTGAGAACTAAAGGGACGATGCCCTTCCTTATCACAAGGACACAAATTGTATCGCCTAACTGGGGTACTGACACGTAAGTCTGAGAAGCATTTACCATGAAATTAGTAAGAAGACCTTTTCCGAGCACTCCAGGGTTAATCCTATGAAAAGTCCTAACAAATAGGTGCTTGTTCTTTTTCCACCGGTACTTGTGAGGAAACTGAGGCTGAAAAGATTATAACTTGCCTTTAGACAGGGCTAGAGATTGACTACAGGACCCAGAATCTTACCCGTTCTGGCACCTTCTTTGTCTGGTCCTTATTGATGCATGGATATTTTCCCCACTATCTGAACCACCGAGATGAACTTCCTCTGCTCCCCCCAAGCCCGTGCTCAGGACTAATGGAGTTGACTGCCTCTGACAGCGGATCCCCGCCTCCCTGTCCCGGTCCTTAATAAACCCTTTGGTTTTTGCAGATCTAACTTTGCAGTCCCATTTGCCACATTCTTCGGCCACATCAAGCAGACGTTTCATTTCTGGATAATACACAGTCTTCATGTTCAACTTGCCTGACAAGCATTCTTGCCACATCAAACCACAAGCTCATTTCCCCCCGATATTTCCTTCACGAACGTCATCTGCTCCACCACCACCACCACGTGCCCCCCCGCCAAAACCCTGCATCAAGCTCTTTCATCCCAGCATCGGAACCACTACAGAAACGTGTCTCAGAGCCATCCCCAGAGATGCACAGTCCCAAGGCAGATTCTCTGTGGGTACTTAGCAGATTGTCCTTTGAAATTGTCTTCCGAAGAATAATTAGCCCACAGTCTCCCAGTGAACCCGTCTCTCATCCCAGTAACTCCGTGTGAACTCTCCATTTCCTTTTCTTATTTCTGTCTTTGTCCTTTTAAGACTTGAAAATCAACCAGGATTTAAGCAGGGGGATGAAGTTAAGTATTGGGTTTTAGTACGGCCACGGGCTTTGTCGAGACAGAGGGCAGCCCCCTGCTTCTCCCAGGCCCTGGGCATCCCATGTGACACTGTCTGTTCCCCCAGTCTTGCCTCTAAGGTAGTGGTGGCTGTCCCCTACCCCAAGCTTTATTTGACTTTGAATGTGAAGCCTGGCTTCCCAGCTATCTCACTCTCCCCAAGACTGCACATCTGGAACCATTCACAAAGCGGTGGTTGAAATTTCCACTAATTCAAATGGAATGCTGGAGATGGAGGCCATTGGGAGGCCCTCAGTTCCCCCCAAGTCCCAGGCTAAGTCCTTCTACTTGAAGAGATGCAGGCGTGTCCAGACACCCCAGAGAGCATGTGCGCTAGGGCAGGGCCCCCCACACCCTAGAGGTGGTGCAAAGACCCCCAGCACTGTCAGTGATGGTCTGAGTTACATACAGACATCACAGAGCTTGCTCAGACTAAACTTCGCCCCCCACCCCAAATCCACAGGTTGAAACATCAGTTTGCATATATGTTTTCAAAGGAACCTGTTCAGGTTCTACAGGAAAACACCCAGGAGCCATACGATGTTTTTATTCTTAGTTTCCAGAGAACTCTCAATCCCATTTTCCAGAGAGCCTCCCCTTGGGTCCAGTGCCAACAGCGAGGCTGCCTTTCTCTCTGCGCTCTCACCAAGACTTTGTTCGGGGTATTCCTCAAATCGGCCATCCTTACATGTAAAGGAACCAACAGCTCAGGGATGTTAGTCCCATGTGTCTGGAGGCCTTCTTGCTGTCTTCTTTTGGGAAGTGTCGATTCAAATGTTCTACCCAATCTGGGACTTGGGTACTTTGTGGGAGTGGCTGCTACAGAACTCCATGAGTATTTTACATATGGCAGATATGACCCCCTCATCTGATGTATGATGGGCAAATCTGTTAGTATGTTGGTCTTGCTTTTTCTTCAGAGGAGCTTCATAGTTGGATGTTGTCATACTGATTTATTTTATTTTTGGTTTGGGGAACACACCTGGTTGGGTTCAGACTTACTCCTAGCTCTGTGCTCTGGGGATCACTCCTGGCATTTCTCAGGGACCATCTGGGGTGCCAGGGAATAAAGCCAGGTCAGCCACAAGCAAGACACACACCTTATGAGCCGTTGGACTATGTTGCTGGCCCCATTGATTGATTTTTCCTTTTTCATTTGCATTCAGGAGTCAGAGGCTCCATGACAAGGCCAGAAGGTTTGGTTGAAGTCTCAGGAAACAAATGTGGGAGACATTCCGTGGAATAAAGTGTGAGCATGAGGCAAGTCAGGAATCGATCTTACTCAGAGGGTAAGATGGATAAGGGGGCACAGGAGAGCACCAGCTTGCGGAGAAAGTAGAGTCCAGGGTCCCAGAGCACACGAGGATCACTAACATCCTCATAAAGACAAGGCACTCAACGTGGAAGGACGGACCGTGCTCTGCTAAGTACGCAGGGGTCTGCCACTGAAATGAATGACTGCGCCTGACTTCCCTGCTGAGAGATGCCAGAGCCCCTGAAGCTTAGGGACACAGGTTCCGGGCCACAGTGCCTGGGGTTCAAGCCTGACTCCACCATGGACTTGAGTCAGTTCAATTCTCTGATCTTCTGTGATCTGTAGCATGAAGGGAAGCAAGTCACCGTCTGGCTTTTAATTTAATACTGAGGTCACACAGCTGTAGTGCTGTTGACATTTATGCTTTTGCCATACAGTTTCTCCCCGCTCCACCATCATCCATTCGCTGCTTCTTGTTGGTCTCTCCCCCACCCCATCACAGCCCCCATACCCCAGCCCTACCTGGGAGACTCATTTCTGCTCTTATACCCTAGAGTTTGCTTGCCTGCTATTTTGTTCGTTCCCTTGCAGTATTCTCTCACATTCAGTAGATTTTTGTTTTGTCCTGTTTTTCATCACAGACACAGTTTACAGAAAGCATCCTCTCTGTGGAAGTCGTTAGAATGATGCCTGTCCTAGGAACGAGGTGGGCGCAGAACTTGGGTTGGCGTGAAGGTCAAGACAAGTGCAACATCGCGTGCTTTATGCATGCAGAACTTAGTCCAAGTGCTAGAAATAGCAGCAGTTGCCTCTATTTCAATGTGCCACTGGGACGGTCTTTAGGTTTGTCAACTTTGCTAGGGAGCCTAAGAGACAGCAACCATTTCAGAGCCACACGCGCCTTCCCCCAGTTCATCGATCAACACTAATATAGGTGCTCTATCCAGGGGTCCAGCCGATAAGGATAAAAACTAATCAGGAGCTGGAGAGGTAGCACAGTGGGGAGGGTGTTTGCCTTGCACACGGCCGGCTCAGGTTCCATCCCCAGCATCCCATATCATCCCCCAAAGACTGCCAGGAATAATTCCTGAGTTCAGAACCAGGACTAACCAGGAGTACTGCTGGGTTGCCCCTGCTCCCCCCCCCAAAAAAAAAAATTCTAATCAGTGATCAGGAGTTCAGTCCATGGATTCAACTCCAGGCACAGCTTGATCCCCCACCTCATCCCACCCCCTCTCTCCCTCAAAAAAAACACAACCAAGTGTGACCCTGGAGGTTCCTGAGCACTCCCAGGAGCAATCCCCACAATAACTTCAAGGGAGGGGCAGGAGATGGGACTCAGAGGTAACGCTTCGCCTGAGTTCCAAGGCCCTGGGTCCCATCCCCAACAACACCCGTCAACACCAAGGGCCCTCAAGCACCACCAAAAGTTCTGTTCCCCAGATACATCCTAATTCACTGATATGGAGCTAGGGAGATTATGCTCCCTGGGTAAAACCTAGTAGGGCGAACCCTTACATGGAACTCTGCTTTCCCGCAGAAAGCCCGACAACAGCACACACACACACACACACACACACACACACACACACACACACACAATGCTTGGCTTCGCTGGTTTCCCCTTTCTCGTGACTGTCTCGCCTGTGAGGTCTAATGGGCTGATGGCCTCTCGCCGATGCTTGGCCCAACAGGAAGCAGCAAATTCATTCAGGACTTGCACAATGAGGACCGCCTCCCCTGACCCACTCTCGCCCTGTCAATGACACTGGACATGGGTAGTGTCCACAGCATAGACCCACATTTCTGCCTTTAGCAGTGGCTGGAGATGGCCGCCACCACCATACAGAACAATAGCATTCGGGGGTTGGGGGAGAGGACCCTGTCAAGTTGCTCAAGTTTCAAGACAAACAGAAAGCAGGAGGGGAGGGACCGAGTCTCTGGCACTGGCCACCTCTGGAGTGGCAAGTTGGTCCTTGTCTGGGAAGACAGGGGATTCCCTACACGAAAGAATGATGCTTGGGTGCAAATTCACTCAGAAGCATTTGAAATAACACACAGGCATCACAGGTCCCGCTATTGAAGCCCTTGGTCGGGTCAGGAGTCAGAGTCGTGATTATTTCTAATTTAAAGGCTTGGACTACACGCAAGGAAAGTATTCAGCGGGTAGAGAGAAGACATCTGAGGAAGAAAGCAACGTCTGTGAGAGCTCCACAGGCTGCATTCTGGGTGAAAACCAGGAAAAGCAAACAGGGTGACAAGTTAGTCTAGACGAGTCAAATGAAAGTCCTGGGTTCAAATTCTAGCTCTGCCATCTGGGGAAAGTAATAACTTCAAAAACAGTCGCTCTCTTATGCAAGTGGAGAAAATCAAGGAGAGCCAAGGAAACAAAGTCAGGCTGCAAAAACACCCCAAATCCTTTTAGGAAAATGGTAATAAATTCCTATAGGTCAACAATTCCTCTAAAGCTCAGTCGGGTATATAGACGGATCAGGAAACAAACCCCAACATTCTACTGCACATACACACACACACACACACACACACACACACACACACACACACACACACTGAATTCCTACAAAAGAGCAGATTCTGAGTACAGAGCTGGAGAGATCATATACACAAATGGTAGCTGACGAAAAGCAGAGACAGCATGCTTTGTCTCAGACAGAGCAGAGTTCAAAGGAAAGAAGGTAGTAAGAGATAGGGCTGGCTTCTAGTATTGATCAGGAGATTAATATACCGAAAGGACCTAAGTCATCGCTCTCTATAGATAGACTGAGATGAGGTTGCAATAAAGTTCTTAAAGCTAACATATCTGAGGAGATGTGTTGATGTGAATGAAATAGCAGGAGACTTTAACACCCACTATTATCACTGGGCAGATCAACTAGACAGAAAATCAATAAGGAAACATCAGCCCTAAGTGAGGAACTGGAAGGACTGGGGTTAATCGATATATAGAGGGCTCTACACTCCCCCAAAGTCTAATGTACATCCTTCTCCGGTGCCCATGGAACTCCCCAGAAAAACCACATGCTGGAGCACAAATCAAGGGTCCAAAGAGTCATGTAAATACTTCTAATTTAAAAAAATCCATAGGAAGGAGTTTTTCAGATCATGAGGCCATGAAGGTAGAAATTCATCATTAAACAGTTGTAGGGGAAAGGGGCTGGAGAGCTAATACAGCGGGGAGGGTGTTAGCCTTACATGCAGCTAATCAGGGTTTCAATCCCTAGTATCCACATGGTCCCCCGAGCACTGCAAGGAGTAACTTCTGAGTGCGGGGCCAGAAGTAAACTCTGAGCATCACCAGGTGTGGTCCAAAAACAAAAACAATCAAACAGAAAAGTGAAAAAATATCTGGAGACTAAGCAACATGCTGCAAAACATCCGCTGGGTCAAAGAGGAGATCAAAGAAAACAATTTTAAAAAGTTCCTGAAGGGCTGGAGCAATAGCACAGCAGGTAAAATGCTTGCCTTACATGTAGCCCACCCAGGTTCAATCCCCAACACCATCTATGGTCCGCTGAACCCCACCAGGAATGATCCCTGAACACCACAGGGTTTGCCACCGACTCCCTCACTGTAGCACTGTAGCACTGTCTTAGCACTGTCGTCCCGTTGTTCACCAATTTGTTCAAGCAGGCACCAGTAATGTCTCCATTGCGAGACAGACTTGTTGTTACTGTTTTTGGCATATCAAAAATACCACAGGGAGCCTGCCAGGCTTTGCTGTGCAGGCGGGATACTCTCGGTAGCTTGCTGGGCTCTCCAAGAGGGACGGAGGAGTCGAACCCGGGTCGGCCGTGTACAAGGCAAATGCCCTACCCGCTGTGCTATCGCTCCAGCCCTTACTGGAGGTGGGGGGGAGGGGGCTCCCTCACACACAAAAAAAGATTCTGTAAGATCAGGACCTATGCTACGCAGTAAAAGTCATACTGAGAGTGCCATTCATAGAAACAGAATCAAAATTCCAGGTTTATATCAGGAAACAAGAAAAAGCTCAACTTAATAACTTCTCATCTTGGACCCTCTGCGGCGCTTAAAGACTTTGACTCCAAAGATGTAACACATTCGGGCATCCAGCGCAGCACCTGAGAGCAATGCATTGGGACACCAAACTGGGCTACAACTCGGTGCTGCTGGGGGTGGATTTTTTTTCCCCCCCCACCCTGTCTTCCTGCATGGAAAGCGGCGGGCTGGCGGCACCATGTGGCAGGCGCCATCTTCTGATTCCAGACCCACAGGTATTCGGATTTTACTTTGGGGGCTCCCAGGAACTCATGGGAAGGGGGCGTAACCGGCACGCCCTCGGCCCAGATAAACCCGGAGCTGCTGAGCGCGAATCGGACCCTCTGCGGCGCTTAAAGACTTTGACTCCAAAGATGTAACACATTCGGGCATCCAGCGCAGCACCTGAGAGCAATGCATTGGGACACCAAACTGGGCTACAACTCGGTGCTGCTGGGGGTGGATTTTTCTCCCCCCCCACCCTGTCTTCCTGCATGGAAAGCGGCGGGCTGGCGGCACCATGTGGCAGGCGCCATCTTCTGATTCCAGACCCACAGGTATTCGGATTTTACTTTGGGGGCTCCCAGGAACTCATGGGAAGGGGGCGTAACCGGCACGCCCTCGGCCCAGATAAACCCGGAGCTGCTGAGCGCGAATCGGACCCTCTGCGGCGCTTAAAGACTTTGACTCCAAAGATGTAACACATTCGGGCATCCAGCGCAGCACCTGAGAGCAATGCATTGGGACACCAAACTGGGCTACAACTCGGTGCTGCTGGGGGTGGATTTTTCTCCCCCCCCACCCTGTCTTCCTGCATGGAAAGCGGCGGGCTGGCGGCACCATGTGGCAGGCGCCATCTTCTGATTCCAGACCCACAGGTATTCGGATTTTACTTTGGGGGCTCCCAGGAACTCATGGGAAGGGGGCGTAACCGGCACGCCCTCGGCCCAGATAAACCCGGAGCTGCTGAGCGCGAATCGGACCCTCTGCGCCTAAAGACTTTGAATTCAGAGACTTCTTACAGCAATGCACTGGGACTGTGAGCTGGGCTATGTAATTTCTGGCAGAATTCTCCCTGGACTTTATACAGAAACCCAAAACCGCGCGGACGCTGCCGCGCGACTTAACATTTATAATTGTCAGCAATGTGAATTGGTTCCATTTGAACAGGTCTGACTTGGGGGGAAACTCCAAATAATAACAGTAAGTTTTTGTTGAAAGTATTGAAGTTTTTTAATGTAGCAGCCACCTCTGGACTGTGAACTAAGCAAAAGCCCCACGCTGGCCGACGTGGCGTGGCGTACACCATACTATGAGGCGCAGGAAGGGGGATGAGGGGGAAAAAGAAAAAAAAAAAAAGGGAAAAGGAAAAAGAGAAAAAAAAAAAGAGAGAGAGAGAGAGAGTTATGTCAACTATAGTGAGTTTTGTGTTGAATTATGGAATGTAATCAAGGTAAAGAAAAAACGAAGTGAAATTCATTAGTTATACAGTAGGGGGTAGGGGGTGGGGGCGGGGGGTATACTGGGGTTTCTGGTGGTGGAATATGGGCACTGGTGAAGGGATGGGTGTTTGAATATTGTATAACTGACATATAAACCTGAGAACTTTGTAACTTTCCACATGGTGATTTAATAAAAATTTAAAAAAAAAAAAAAAATAACTTCTCATCTCAAGAAACTAGAAGACCGAAGAAACTACCAGTAAGTCCCGAATAAATAGTAATGAAGAAAACAGTAAGAATTAGAGTGGAAATGAATGATACAGAAATTAAGCAAACTAATGGCTCCTGTCAAAATAGAACGATCTTCACACTGTTTCCTATATGAACACATTTTTGTAAGCATGTTCAGTAGTTCTTCATAATATACAATACAAAATATATTCTTTTGGTTGTGTTTTGGGACAGATATTGGGGTTTGGGATGGAAACATCCCGAATTAATTAGATGGTGGGAAGGTGTTAATGGTGGTGGGATTGGTGTTTGAACATTAACAGTAATCAAATATTGTGAACTAATGTATAAAATTTAAAAAAATTTTAAGAGAAATTAAGCAAACAATACCAGAGATCGATGAAACCAAACGCTAGCTAGCTTTTCTGAAAGAAGGAAGGATTAAACAAACCCTCAGCCAGACTCAAGGAGAAAACAAGAAGGAAAAATAAACAACTCCAATAAATGTGATGAGAAATAAAAGGGGAGATGCTTTTTATTAACTGCATCTCCACAACACAGGATGTTTCCGGGTATTTTTTTGTTAGATGCCATCATTATTGGTGTGAGGTGATACCTCACTGTCATCTTGGTTTGGATTTCTCTGATAAAAAGTGATGAGAGGCACTTTTTGAATTCCTCTTGGCTACCCATCCGTCTTCTTCAAAGAAGTCTCGAGTCATCTCTCTCCCCATTTTTGATGACACTTGGATTTTTTTTTTTGCTGCTGATCTTTGTGAGTACTTTTATGGGTCTTGAATATTAACCCTTTGTCAGGTGCATTCTGTGCAGCAAACAGCTTCTCTCACTTGGTAGGTGTCTTTTAATATTGTTGCTGATTTTAAATATGTTTGTTTTGTTTGGGGACCACACCTGCTGGTGCTCAGGACTTACTCCTGACTCTGTGCTCAGAGATCACTCCTAGCACTGCACAGGGGAACAGGAGTGCCAGAGATCCAACCTGGGTGGGCTTGTACAAGGTAAGAGCCCCACCCTGTACTATATCTCCCGACCCCGTCTTTTCATTTTATCCTGCATTTTTCTTTTTCTTTTTCTTTTTTGGGTCACACCCAACAATGCACAGGGGTTACTTCTGGCTTAGAAATTACACCTGGCAGTGCTCAGGGGACCATATGGGATGCTGGGAATCGAACCCAGGTTGGCCTCGTGCAAGGCAAATGCCCTACCCGCTGTGC
The DNA here is from genome assembly GCF_027595985.1 of Sorex araneus. Classification (NCBI taxonomy): domain Eukaryota; kingdom Metazoa; phylum Chordata; class Mammalia; order Eulipotyphla; family Soricidae; genus Sorex; species Sorex araneus. The sequence goes on from NC_073307.1 coordinate 18,968,598, forward strand.
TATCACTCCAGCCCCTATCCTGCATTTCTTTTGCCACACAGAAACGCCTTTTGTTGGTCCCATTGGTTGAACTAGTTTCTACTGTCTTTGCCAACCAAATCAGAAAACACCTTTGAGGTTCAAATCCTAAATCATTCTGCCTATATTTCCCTCAAAGTTTATGTATTTTATGGGTTCTGATCTAATCTTGAGGTCTTTGGTCCTCTTTGAATTGACCTTTGTGTAGGGTGTGAGATACAGGTTGTATATTTGGGGGAGGGTTTTGGGGGTGGGTGGTTTTATTTTTCTTTTGATTTGGGTTTTGTTTTTCCTTTTTCTTGTTTTTTAGTTTGCATGTGACAACCCAGTTTTCTCAACACTATTTGTTGAAGAGTCTATCCTTACTCCACTCATGTTCATGTACTTGGAATAAATTAGCTATCCACAGATCTGAGACTCAATCCCAAACACAATAACATTCATTCAGAAAGATGCATGCACACCTATCTTCATCACGGCATTTAGTACAATCAGATTTGGAAACCATTCAAATGTCCAACAACAGATGCGTGAATAATGAAGTTGTGGTATATATGCACTATAGAATACTACGGCCACAAAGAAGGAAGAAATCATGCAATTCACTGCAATTTAGATGCTGCACCTGGAGGCTGTCATGTTAAATGAAGTAAGGAGAAGAAAGGAGAAGGAGAAGAGAGAAGAGTCAGGAGAGGGAAAATGTGGAGATTCTTACTTATCTGTAGTACACAGAGTAACAAGATAATGAAATTGAAGGTATCAAAAGTGGGCAAATCTGCATACAACAGCCACTAGAACCAATACTACTATAAGCATGGGACCTAAACAATAATTAAACCTAAAAATCTGTCTGTTAAAGAGGCAGCAGGGAGAAGGGAGGGCTGGGGGGATGGGGGGGGCGCCGGGTCCTTGGGTCATTGGTGGAAGGATGCCGACACAGGTAACAGGATCAGAGTTGAAGCACCATATGCCTAAAACTCTATTATTAACAGCTTTGTAAATCATGGTGTCTAAATAAAACAAAAACAAAGGACAAGAAGTTGTAATATACCTCAGAAATACAGAAGATCATAAGAAATAATTCTGATATGCCACAAGCTATGGAACCAAAAAAAACACATAAAAAGTTTTTTTGAAACATACAACCTCCCAAGACTAACTCAGGAAGAAGCAGAACCCTGAGCAATCTGATTACCATTAAGGAAGTTGAAACAGTAATCAAAAACCTTCTCAAAAACAAAATTCCAGGTCCAGATGGATTTACCAGTGAGTTCTCCTGAAACTTCAAAAAAGACGAGGACGAATTACTCATTCTCCTCAAGCCCTTCCAGAAAATTGAAGAAACAGGAACTCTTCCTAATAGTTTCTATGAGACCAACATCACACTAATGCCAAAAACAGAGATATTACTGAGAAAGAAAATTATAGACCAGTGTTCCTTATAAATGCAGATGCAAAGATCCTCAATAAATTCTTAGTGCACCAAATTCAACAATGTATCAAAAGGATCATACAACACGATGAAGAGGCATTTATTTATTCCAGAGGCACAAAAATAGTTCAATATATGCAATGTGATTGCTACATCAACAAAAGCACAGATGAAAATCATCTGATCATATCAGGAGAAACAGAAAAAGCTTTTGACATGGGGCCAGAGAGATAGTACAGTGGGTAAGGCCTGTCTTGCACATGGCCAACTCAGTTTCAATCCCTGGAATCCCAAATCCCTGGCATCCCTGAGCCTGACAGGAGTCATTCCTGAGTGCAGAGCCAAACGTAACCCTGAGCACTGCAGGTGTGGCCCAGAATTTAAAAAATAAAGAAAAAGCTTTTGTCAAGATCCAACACCCATTTATAATACAACTCTTGCCAGAACAGGAATCAAAGGAAGTTACTTCTATGTAGAAAAGAACATACACTACATATTCACAGATAACCTTGTACTCAATGATGAAAACTTAAATCCTTCCCTCTCAGTAGAGACACAAGAATATCCACTTTTCATTATATTATTCAACAAAGTAGTGGGAGTTCTAGTCCTAACAACAGAACTTAAGGCTGCCCCCCCTAAAAAAAAAAACAGGGGTGGAAAAAGAAGAGAAATCAAAGTAAGTGAAATTGGAAAAGAAATCACACTCTCACAATTTGCATTGCTGGGAGTGGACCCAGTTCCCCCAGCACCACTGGATTCTGACGCCTATAAAAATGAAAAATAAAAAAGACTTGTATCACCAGCTATCCTAACTTCCAAAAGAGGCAGAGCCAACATGAAAGAGGTAGAAAAATCACAGATACGGGAGATATTGTGAAAGTGGGGCAACTAGAAATATCAGGAGTCCCCCTCAGATTCAATGTTGCAGAGAAATCATTAGGCTGGCAACACATAATAATTTTGCAATCAGGAAAAAGGGAAAAGAAAAAGGTTTCAAAAGTTGAGGGATGTTGGTTTCAGGTCACAATGGAATGCCAGACTGACTTACTTTTCTACCTTAAACAGGAAAAACTGCGCACCGGTTAAGAAATAACATATTTTAGATAGTGGACAAAGATTGATCCCCTTAGGGGAAGCCAAGAAGGGGCGCATCCAGATCCCAGATCCCTGCCTAGGGAGTTTCCAAGGAGCAGTGAGAGAATGAAGTTGGGGGAGCATCCCCAGAAGCACAAACAGGGTCCCCCAAATAAGTCAAGTTCCATCTAAGGAAAAATGAAAGACCTCCTCACAGGCAATGAATGAGGTGGGGTCTTGAGGTCCCTCGTCTTCAACACTGAGCTCCAATTAGCTTGCCTCAGATGTTAGTGAACCTTTTCTTTTTTGAGAGATTAGACACTAAATATTTAGGGCTGTGGGCTATCCAGCTTCTGCCACAACTACTTAGTTCCGCTGTTAGAGCAAATATCAACCATAAACAATATAAACAAATGGCTATGGCTGTGTTCCAATAACTTTCTTTCTCAAAACAGGCAGCTGGCCTGGGAGCCAGAGTTTATCAATTTCTGGCTTAGACTAAAGGTTGTTCTGGACTGACCCTAATGAAGCAAGCCTCAGAAGAACCAAACCCATTCCAAGAACCTTCCACTATACCCCAGGACAACGCCCAAAACATGGACGGGCATACCCCACACTCTAGCACTCAGAAGTATAAAATTCAGGTGGGATGGATAGTTTAAGACGGAAGCTGCTTGCCTCACACGCAGCCAACCTGAGTTTGATCACTGGCACCACACAGCCACCACGAGCAACCTCTGTGTAAAGGGCCAGGAGTGAGCCCTGGGCACTGCCAAGTGTGGCCCCCAAACGACAACAAATATAAAATTCACAGTATCTAACATTGAATTTTAAATCTGCCAGGCAAAGTTGTAGAAAAGTATGCTCTCAAATGAGGAGAAAAAATGCTCAATCAAAACGAACAGACCCTGGGGCTGGAGAGATAGCACAGAGGGTAGGGCGTTTGCCTTGCACGCGGCCGACCAGGGTTCAAATCCCAGCATCCCATATGGTCCCCTGAGCACCGCCAGGGGTAATTCCTGAGTGCAGAGCCAGGAGTAACCCCTGTGCATCGCCAGGTATGACCGAAAAAGCAAAAAAAAAAAAAAAAAAAAAAAAAAGAACAGACCCAGAAATACCACTGATGTTTCATAATTATACTCTTATGATGTTCTCTATGTTCTAGGAAGTTAAGAGAAAGCATGAACATTATTATCACTGTATCACTGTCATCCCGTTGTTCATTGATTTACTCGAGCGAGTGCCAGTAACGTCTCCATTCGTCCCAGCCCTGAGATTTTAGCAGCCTCTCCTTACTCGTCTATCCCAACAATTGGAGGCTTCTTTCAGGGTCAAGGGAATTAGACCTGTTGTTGTTAGTTTTTGGCATATTGAATATACCATGGGGAGCTTGCCAGACTCTGCTGTGTGAACATCATTAAAAATAAAAAACAAAAGAAAGTTTCAAGTCAAACTTGTGAGATTATAAATGCTTATATTGAAATGTAAAATATTTGGGGCTGGAGCTATAGCATGCGGGTAGGGCATTTGCCTTGCATGCGGCCGACCTGGGTTCGATTCCCAGCATCCCATATGATCCCCTGAGCACTGCCAGGGTAATTCCTGAGTGCAGAGCCAGGAGTAACCCCTGAGCATCGCCAGATGTGATCCAAAAGGCAAAAAAAAAGTGAAAATAAATGTAAAATACATGGAACTAAAAGCAGATTAGAAAGGGTGGAAAATATTCTGTCAATGTTCTTTTCTGAACAAGAAGAAGTATGAAGTTACTTAAAGAATGGCTGGCAAGTTAAAGGTGTAAACTACACATTCTGCATGAACCTCTGACCAATTAATAGCATTACTAATTAAATCAGGAAAGGGGGATAAAATGGGATTAAAGTGATTGCAAATGGGCAAAAAGGAATTTTAGAGGGCAAAAAATACATATAATTTTAAACTAGACAGTGCCAAAGTCTACACAACTGTTAAGTGTACTAAAAATCATTGAATTGCAAATTTAAAAAGAGTACTTTTATGGAATGTAAAGTATTATAAATCAAAATCAAAGAATATAAAACAATCCAAAAGAATGCAAAAAAAGAAGTGCAGGGAGCCAGCTCAAGGCAAAGCATACACTTAGTCCGGTCTGCCCCCCCACCCCCTCCTCCCCGCACCTCCGCATCACCTGGTCTCCCAAGCACTGAGCCTGGAGTAGTCCCTAATCAAGAAAACAAACAAACAGAACTCAAAATGAAATAAAAAATTTAAAGTGACAGGATAAAATAAAATAAGAGGCAGGTGGTAACCTCAAAATAGAGAGATCTAAATAATTTTGATAAAGAAAAAATAGGAGCAATATGCTACCTGGTTTTAAGACTTACTCTAAAGTTACAGTAATCACAACATTTTAGTAGGCATAAAGGCAGCAATAAACATAAAAGAAATGGGACAGAATCCATAAAGATGCCTACAGTTATGCTCGGGTAATTGTCCAGTAAATTACTAAGGCAATTACTAGTAGAGAGGGTTACCTCCTCATCACTGGACACAACATATGCAAAAGCTTTCTTTTTACTGTACATTTATAAAACACACACACACACAAATAACTCAAAATTACAGAGTTTGCTGAAAAAGTTAGATATCTAGAGGAAAATAGAGAAAACAATCTAAATAAACATGGGTTAGGCAGTAGTTTTTTTAATAGAATGTACCCTAAAATTTAAAAATCTGATAAATCCTAAGGTCCCATCAAACTTAGACATGTTTTCCCTTGAAAGGACAAAGAAAATAAGAGGCAAGATGCATATTGGGCGGAAAAAAAGATTTGCAAAACATATTTTTTTATAAAAGACATGTATATGTATATAAAGAACTCTTACAACTCATAGAAATAAAATAGACAAAATGAACATTTTATCCAAATGTGGACACTGGTGGCAAAGAAGCACAATAAAACCATCAAAAAGTGTAATGAAAACTGAACTGCTACATGCAAAACTAAAAATAAACAATTACTTAACACCATCCAAAACAAATTCAAAATGGATTAAAAACTTACACATAAAATTAAAGAGTACATTCAATATTTCAACAAAAAAACTCACTATTATTGTTTGGAGCTTCCCCACCGCCCCCCAAAGTCAGACCTGCTGGAAAAGAAGCATTTGATAATTTGTTTTCCATTGCTGAGAATGAAGAGATATGAGGTTGTGTGGCCACAAGAGAAAGTAAAGTGAAATTTATCAGCTACACAGGCGGGGTGGGGGGCTGGCGGGTGGGAGGGTGGGGGGAGGTTTATTGTGGTTCTTGGTGGTGGAATATGTGCACTGGTGAAGGGATGGGTGTTCGAGTATTGTATAACTGAGACTTAAGCCTGAAAGCTTTGTAACTTTCCACATGGTGATTCAATAAAATAAATTTTTAAAAAATTAAAGAGTACATGGAAGAAAACAGGTGATACACTCCAGAACCTCAATATCAAAGGTATGTTGGAAAATGTAACTCCATGGCAAAAGAAATAAAATTAGGAAAAAAAATAGCACTACACCAAAATTTTAGAACATCTATGTAGCAAAATAAATGATCTCCACCACAACAAAAGGGCAAACTAGAAATTAAGATAAGATATCTGGGGCTGGAGTAATAGCATAGCGGGTAGGGCATTTGCCTTGCACGCGGCCAACCCCGGTTCAAATCCCAGCATCCCATATGGTCCCCTGAGCACCGCCAGGAGTAATTCCTGACTGCAGAGCCAGGAGTAACTAACCACTGTGCATCGCCGGGTATGACCCAAAAAGAAAAAAAAAAAGATAAGATATCTGGTAACACGCATTTGGCAAGGGGTTTCTATCCAGAATGTGTAAAGAATTCATACAACCAAAGAAAAGTGAAAATCCAATGGTAAAAAATAAATAAATAAATAAATAAAAATAAAAGAAGAGAAGAGGAGGGATTCTAGAAGACAAAAAGATATACCACTTGACTGGCAAAAATCTGAAAGACTGACAGTATAAAGTGAAGACAAGAATGTGGGTGCCGGGGCTGGAGTGATAGCACAGCGGGTAGAGCATTTGCCTTGCACTCGGCCGATCCAGGTTCAAATCCCAGCATTCCATATGGTGCCTTGAGCACCGCCAGGGATAATTCCTGAGTGCATGAGCCAGGAATGACCCCTGTGCATTGCCAGGTGTGACCCCCCGCAAAAAATATGGGTGCCACTGGAAGTCTCGTGCTTCTAATGAGCATGCAAAATGGAACATAGCCACTTGACCAAACCGTTTTTGGGAGTTTCTGATCAACTTAACATGCTCTTACCAGATGACCCAGAAATCTAAGAGAATTTACCCAAGAGAAATCAAACCACACTCGGGGATGACTCAGTGACTTGCAAGTGAAGAATCTTGAGTCTGACCCCCAGTACTACTCACTTACTCCCGGTACAGCCCTAGGACCTCTGCTCGCTGGGATTTCCAGGCCACCCCATGGAGAGTGGTGTGAGCTCTATGTTCTACGGTCAGACAGACAACCCCCAGCCAGCATCACAAACAGACACAGCATAACCATGACTGCCCGGTCATCACAACAACCACAACTTCAACAGAGGGGAAGGGAAGGCAAAGAAGAAATGAAAACAGTAATCCACGCAACGACTTATGACTCAAATGTAGATCGTGCTTCTATCACAACCCCAAAACACTCAAAACTGCTTGAATGTTGACTGGCATTATTTCTGCTGGTGCTGACTCAGGTGAAGGAATAAATTACCCGGGCTAGTCTTATGGGGAAGAACTACACATTCATGGAAATGAATTAGCTACTGATAGATGTAGCAGCTTGAATAAATTTCAAAAGCATCATGATAAGCTTGAAAAAAATTTTTAAAATTACAGACCATGTCACTTAAATTAATGAAATCCTAGAAAAGACAATATTATGGGGGTAAAAAGATCAGTGTTGCCAAATTCTAGGGGCTAACAGAACATTCTAGGTAAAAATTAAGCAGTAAACAGGAAGGGAATACTTTGAGGGTGGCAGAAGTGTTTTCTATTATTAGTTAAAATAACTATTCTATTATTTTCTATTAATATTATGAGAGGGGCTATGGTTTTTAAACTGTATGAATCTGTCTACACTCAGTGAACTTGAAAATTATTTTATTTTATTTCATTTTAGGGACCATACATGGCAGTGCTTGGGGCTCACTCCTGGCTTTGTGCTCAGGGATCACTACTGGCAGTGCTGGGGAAATTATGGGATATCGAGATTTGAGCCCAGGTTGGCCACATGCAAGGCAAACACCCTGCCCACTGTACCATCACTCTGGTCCTAATTTATTTACTTTATTAAACTGTCTCAATAAAACTGGTAACCAAGACTTCACTTTGGGCACCCAGAGGCTTCTTATAAAAACGCATCTAGACTGTGAACTGAGCTACAACCCCATTTCTTTCGGCAGGGGTGACGGCTGCGGCAGCGGCACCCACGTGGTAACTGCCATCTTCTAGAACCCCACTACCCAGAGGTACAAGTGTGCACTGACGTAGCAAGCAGGAGATCTTGGGGTGAGGGTGTTACCAGCATGCTCTCCGGCCAGACGAGATCCAGAGTAGCTGCACATGAAACTGTGAACTGAGATAAAATATCAGAAACCCAAATCCGTGCAGCCGCTGTTGCAGTCGCGCGAGCTCATATATTCTTCATTCTCAGCAATGAAAACAAATCATCAAATGATACCTTTTCAGCAGGTTTGATTGTTGGGGTAAAATTCTAAATAATAATAGTATTCTGTTGTAATGTTGAATGTATTCAAAGTATAGAGAGAATAAAGTGAAGATCATTAGCCACACAGGTTGGGGGGTGGGAGGGAGGGTATACTGGGTTCTTGGTGGTGGAACATGTGCACTGGTGAAGGGATGGGGGTCTGATCATTGAGTGACGGAGACTTGAACCTGAAAGTTTTGCAACGTTTTTCACGGTGATTCAATAAAAAATAAAATTTTTTTTAAAAAAGTGGTAACCAAGAAAGTCCCTTAGAAACATTAATTAGACCAAAAAGCATATAAAGATTACCCAGACTACCAAGTAGGAAAAATATTCAAAGTTTTCTATTAAAACCATCTTTAAGCAATATTTTGAATAAAAGCAACCCAAATAGTTAAAGTCAACATCATACTATCATTATTTGCAGGTGACATGATATTATTCACACAGAAACACAAGAGACCCAGGACCAGGGAGATAGTAAAGTTTAAGTAATTTACATGCAGATGACCCAAATTTGATCCCCCAAATTGCATAAGTTTCCCCAAGTTCTTCCAGGAGTGAACCCTCATCACAGACCTAGGAGTAAGCCAGGAGCATAGCCAAGTGTGGCTCGGAAAACTAGAAAGAAAGAAAACACACACACACACACATGTACAAACAAACATACACACCTAAAGATCTCCAAAAAATTTTAGAAACAATAAATCTGTGCAAAGTAGCAAGCTAAAAAATCAATGCACAGAAATCTATTGCATTCTTATATGTTAACAATGATGTAAAAGAAATGTTTTTAAGAACTATCCCATTCACTGTGTCCAAAACTCTTAAATGTCTAAGAATCAACTTAACAAAGGATGTGAAAGACCAACTTAGTGAAAATTACGAATCACTTCTGCAATAAATAGAAGACACAAGAAAATGGGAACATAATCCTTGTTCATGGATAGGAAGAATCAACACTATTAAAAATGACCATTAACCCAAAGAATTTTACAGATGTCATGCAATTCCCATAAAAATCCCCCTGGCATTTTTCAAGGACATAGAACAAACGTTTCTGAAATTTGTATGGAAGCATTTTACTCCCAGAATAGCCAAAGCAATCCTAAGGAAAAGGAAGATGGGAGGCACAGCACGCCTACATTTAATCTTTACCACGAAGCTATTGTGATCAAAACAGCATGGTACCACGACGGTCTCGGATCACTGGAATGGAACTAAGAGCCAAGATAAACCCTTAGATACGGGCAGTTAATTCGCCGACTAGGGGGCTAGTTGTAAGAAGCAGAGTACAACGAGCCTCTTCAACAAACTGTGCTGGGAACCTGGAGGGCCTCATGCCAAACAAGGAAATTTGACCCCAATCTCACACCATACACAAAGGTTAACATAAAGTGGATTAAAGACCTTGATTATCAGAGCCATGTCTAGGGGCCAGAGAGTGTACTGGGGTAAGACACCGCCTTGCAGCACCCTACCCCAGCTCTATCCCCACACCAGTGTCCCTTGAATACCCCCAGGAATGATCCCTACACACAGAACCAGGAGTAAGCCCTGAGCACAGCCAGGCATGGGCCAAAAACCAAAAATATAAAAATATAAAATAACCTATTTCTATAAAATACATTGAATAAAATATAGTCATTGTCTCCAAGATCTCTTTTTTTTCCAGATGTTTTTACAGTCTGATTTGGGGTTTGGGGCCACACCCATCTGTGCTTGCACCTGGCTTTGTGCTCAGGGGTTATTCTTGGTGGTGCTTGGAGGACCATATGTGGTGCTGGGGACCAAATCTGGGTCCACTGCATGCAAGGCAAGCACCTCAACCCCTGTACTATCTCTTCTGGTCCCCCTCCAAGATCTTGACCTCTGATGCCACAAAACTGGACTCAGCTCCTGAGTGTGTGTCCTTGAGGATCGTATATAAAACTGGCACCAGAACTCGTTACAGCTATTAATCTAACAGCTTTAAGAAGATAGTTGGGGGAGACGGATCAATAGTATAGCAGGTAAGGCAGCTGCCTTGCATGTGGCCGACCCGGGTTCTATCTGCAGCATTCCATATGGTCCCCTGAGCACCGCCAAGAGTGATTCCTGAGTGCAGAGCCAGGAGTAAGCCTTGAGCATTCCTAGGTGTGCCCCCCTCTTGCAAGAAGGTAGTTTGTGGTTCTCCAGAGTCCCTATCTGTTCCCCACTGATCTAGTCCCTCAATGTCCCCCGATGTTCAGATGTCAGTGTCCCTTGATATCCACAGGTCCAGTGGCACTTGAGGCCTGGTGCCCTTCTAGCCTGCTGGCCTGTCACTGACGCTCTGTGTTCTCCCTCTCCTGTTGGCGCTGGCTGCTTTTGTCCCTTTGGCTTTGAAAGACCTTGATTCTCAGACCACACATATGTCGGCTGATCACACACCAGATGTGGGCACAGGTGAGGGTCAGAGAGAGACGGCTGTCCATCCAGGAGCAGATTAGAGTCACAGAGGAAGTTGCTGGACCTGTGGTCCCCCCTTTCCCGTGTTTGCTGTCTCTATCCCTCAGTCATTTCTGTTATCCATCTGACTGGCTATACTCAAGATAGGCAAGATTTTACATGACCAATTGGGGGAAGTGGATACTGATGAAGGGATTGGTGTTGGAACACTGTACACCTAAAATTCAATCACAAATAACTCTGGAACCCTGTAATTCACAGTGATCCAACTGAAAAATAATTTAATGACCAACTGCATTAACTAGATCGCCCAGAGCCCCTCCCACAGCCCTCCATCCACTTCCGCCGTAACAAAATGACCCAATTAACAAAGAAAACAAAAGCAGAATTAAACAACTATGCAGATTTTTATTGAGGAAGAACAATATCAAAAAAAAAAAGGTTGTGGGACCTCCGAAAAAAAAGAGAGAGATGGGAGAAAGGGGAAGGGAGTGTCTGTGTGTGTGTGTTTAAGAGAGAGAGAGAGAGAGATGAAGTTGTCTGTTTCACTCTTTAATAAATTATTAAACAAGGAACAAGCTAAAGTAGGTGATGAGTCTTTGAAATAACTAGCATGAGCAACTGAGCAATAATGTACAGAAAGGACCAGACACACATGTGCCCCCCCCCCACAGACACACATGCACAGAGCTAAATCAGTGGTTGTGAGACCACAGCTATGCTTCATTCCTTGTGTTATTATTATGGCAGTTGTACCCCCGCACACTCTCATTTCCAACTCAACCTGAGATGATTGACAGGAGCTAGCTGCTTAGACATGGCCAGTGAAGGAAATCTCTCTCTCTCTCTCTCTCTTTCTCACACACACATACACACACACATATATACACACACACATACACCACCACCACTACCACCACCATGAATTACAGTGATATTTATTTTTATTTTATTTTATTTTATTTTGCTTTTTGGGTCACACCTGGCAATGCATAGGGGTTACTCCTGGCTTTGCACTCAAGAATTACTCCTGGCGATGCTCAGGGGACCATATGGGATGCTGGGAATTGAACCCGGGTCGGCCACGTGCAAGGCAAATGCCCTACCCGCCGTGCTATTGCTCCAGCCCCTACAGTGATATTTATGACTGAGTTTTAGGCATATGTCGTTCCAACAATGCCAATCCTTCCACCAGTGTCCACTATTCTCCGCCAACATCCAGTCCCTCGTTTCTTTATTTTTATGAAGGGTGTTAGGCCACACCCAGCGATGCTCAGGGGTTACTTCCAGTACTGCCCTCAGGGATTACTCCTGAAAGTGCTCTGGAGCCACATGGGATGCCAGGGATTGAACCCAGGTCAGCTGCATGCAAGGCAAATGCCCTACCTGCTATACTATCGTTCTAGCCCCCCAGTGTCCCCAGTTTCCCTCATGTCCCCCATCCTGCCTCCCCTCCACCCACTGGCCTAGTGGTCCCTTCCCTAACTTATCCCCTAACTCCTGCCCCAGTGACAAGCTTCGTACTGGGACCATTTCTCCTGCTCTTGGTTTCTCTCGCCCATAGGCATTTGGTATCGGACGTTTCTTGATATCCCACATATGACAGAGTCTGTTCCTCTCCCTCTGACTGATTTCACTCAGCATGATACTCTTCAGACTCATCCATGTAGCAGCAAACTGCATGGCATAACACAACTCTCCATGCTGCACCAGGCAAGAGCAAGGTCCCTAAGTCGGAGAGTGGAAGGGACAATTAAGTGGACGCTGGTGAACTGTGAACTGTTCCTCTGGGCGCCTTCACCGGGGGCCAAGATTCCCATTTTTACCTCAGCTGCTAATTTTGGTCCCCTAGCCACTGGTCAGTATTGGCTGGGTGTGGCAGCGGCGTGGGTGGGGACCACCGGGCCAGGGAGGAAGTGGCACTGATGAATCAGGAGGAGGGGGGAGGGCGTGGGGGGCAGCTTCAGCCTGGCCTGAGTCACGCGGGACCCTGGGAATGGGCACTCCGGGGCTGCCGGCGCCATCTCTGAGCCGCATGAGGGCCGTAAGGGGCATCATTAGTGGTTGCGAATGCTTGCCCAGCACTTCTCGCAAGGTGGCCTCAGGGCCTGCCCACATGCCATCCGGGTAATTACGTCCATTTCCCTTCCTGCAGATCCAGATGAACCAGCACTTGACTTCCTGGCTTCCCATCTCTGAGCGCCGTGTCCCCCGCGCCACGTATGGGGAGCCTTACAGAGGAGGTTTCTGGCCCCGCCCGTTCCACGGTTCCACTTTCCTCTCTGCTCAGGGCTGGAGGAGCCTTTGGGACTTGTAGGGCTCGGGGCTCTCACCTCCTCATTCCCTCCTTCCTCCTCAGCAACAGTGCTCTCTTCCCCAGGGAAATCCAGCCGGCCTGCCTGCAGAGAAGCACACTTGGTGGCCGTGGGACAGTTCTCGTCCTATCTCCATCCTTCCGGGAGCAACTCTCTATATCACTTTTCTGAGGGCAGGAACAGTTCAGAAGGTGCCAACTTGGAACCAGGGCGGCTCCATGTACTGACCTGGGTCATGGGAATCCCACACAATCCCTAGGCCATAAGGATGGGCTCAACCAGGGGGACGACCCCCTGTTAGTCAGTTAGTGCCAGGGTTCCGAGGGCTCTGCAGAACTGTTCAAAGAGACCGTTGCTCTGCTCTGCAAGTTTACTGAGGGCTGCTGGTCGAAAGTTTACTAGCAGTCATTGTTTTTATTCCTTTCTTCAGAAGAAATTAAATAAACCTAATGTGACCCGGGCTGCCCTAGTCTGTGTGTCTGTCTGTCTCGCCCTCTCCATGTATCTAGGACTATGTATAATTTCCTTTGAATTTGATCCCCCTATCAACCCCACGGGTTGTCTGTTCTGTTATAGGAGGGGGTATCATTTGGAGGTGGTGGATATTCCATCTAGAACCCAACTACCTGCGTTTGGATTCTGGCTCCATCCTTTACTTGGTGCTTATCAGCTTCCGTGCTTTCAACCCTGTGTGCCTCAACTGCTTCTTCATCTATAAAATGGAGCTACTAATGGTTCCTACCTTGCAGGCCCGTGTGATGACGAATGACTGTATGCGTGGAGACTACATGCAAGGGCGCCTGCAGAGAGCAAGGGCTCTGTTTCAGCCGGGGCCAGGCCCACCGTGGAGACACTCCCCTCCAATTCTGAGACGCCGAAGCTGAGAGGCAGACGAGCTATGACACACGCCAAAGGTTGACAACTAGGAAGCAGTGGATTAGGGATCCAGGCCATTCCTGGCTCCCGAGACTATGCTCTTCAGGATCCAGCAATAAATAATCCCATGTCCTGTGTCCCCTAGAGTGGGGCGGCCTGAAATCAGAGCCCGCAGATGGCCAGACTGAGGTGGGAGGTAACAGAGGCCTGAGGATATGGTTGGACGACCTTAGTTCGGCTGCAACACAGCGGGGGCTGCTAGAACAAGGAAATACCAGTGACGGGGAAATGCACATGGCACAAATCCTTGTTCCCCCCAGATCCAGGGTCTGGGCAGCCCCGTGATGAGGCCCCGGCGGAATCAGCACCGGCAAGGTTCCTAGAGCCCTAACTTTTGACCATGTTCTCACATGGTGGAAGGGGTGGGGAGGCACGGAGGAGTCTCATTCTTAAGAGAACAGGTGAATCCATCCATTCACAAGGGGCCTTAGCACCTGCTAAAGGCCCTCCTTCTATGAAACAGGTCAGCGGGTGTTACAGGAACTGGGGGGCAGGGCAAAGGTGGGCGTAGGGGCTGAGGGGGCAAACATCTGTCTGCTGCACCAGTCAAGTCAGAAATCAAATCTTCTGGAGTCAGGGAGTTTTCAATAGTATTCATCCACCAAGGCTGGAGCCATAGTTCAGCAAACTGGGCGTTTGCCCTGCACGTGGTCAACCTGGGTTCAAGCCCCATATGGTCCCCCGAGTCCTGCCAGGAGTGATCCCTGAGCACTGAGCCAGGAGTAAGACCTGCCAGTTGTGGCCCCAAAGCCAAAAACAATAATAACAGCCGTAATAATGTTAACCCACCCAAGTCTCCTTCCATCTCCATCCAGCGTGAGTGGAGTAGCTAGTCCTGACAGCTGAACCCCGCTGAGGATTTGGCTAACACGTGGCGGTTCAAGTCTCATCTCAAGATGGTCCTTTTCAACATTGGTGGAGGAGAACGGGCACTGGCGGAGGGATGGGTACACGATCATTGTATGACTGAAGTGCAAACACGAAAGTTTGTAAGTTTGTAACTGTAACCCACAGTGATTCACTAATAAAAATTTTTTTAAAAAAAGAAGAAGAAGAAGAAGAAGAAGAAGAAGAAGAAGAAGAAGAAGAAAGAAAGAAAGAAAGAAAGAAAGAAAGAAAGAAAGAAAGAAAGAAAGAAAGAAAGAAAGAAAGAAAGAAAGAAAGAAAGAAAGAAAGATGGTCCTTTCTGGGCCCCACTGGCCAGGAGAATAAGCAACAAACCCAGGGAAAGAATCTACTCCAGAGCTAAGAAAGTAAAGCGGTTCCTCCGGTCAGTTATTCGTTTCATTCAAGTGCCAAGTACCTTATTAGTTGCCAGCACATCCTGGGCGGACTGGGCATAAAGCATTTCTGCATCAGAGAGTCAGCAGTGCTCCCACAAGCATGAGATATATCCATCACGGCCAGCTCCTCCTAAAGAGGAATCTCAGTTCTCTTCCCTGCCTCTGTCTCTTCTCTGTCTCTGTCTCTCTCTCACTTCCTCTTCCTCCTCCTCCTCCTCTTCTTCCATCTCTTTCCATTTGTCTCTCTCCCCCCCACCCCCCACACACACCTCATACCAGGGATGAAAAACACAGGAGCTGGGCTGGAGCAATAGCACAGCGGGTAGGGTGTTTGCTTTGCACGCCACCAACCCAGGTTCGATTCCCAGCATCCCATATGGTCCCCTGAGCACCGCCAGGGGTAATTCCTGAGTACAGAGCCAGGAGTAATCCCGGTGTGACCAAAAAAAAAAAAAAACCACAGGAACACACACACACGCACAAGTGCACATGCACACACGCACACACGCACACACGCACACACGCACACAACACAAGGCATTGTGCTTTACTGCCTAATGCTGAGCCACATCCCGCCCCCCCACCAGACCAGTTCTGAATTTTGCATATCCACTGTTACAGCGGGAGTCGGGCTTGTCTTTAAATGGAAAAGGTAATGGGGAATTTCTGCATGGACTAAATTATTCATCGTCATCGAACCACATGAGCAGCATTCAATCTCCATCTCTGGACAAGCTCCTCCTAGATCAAAATGTTCGATCCAGGCCTGAACAGGAAACGCAGGGACAGCGCGGGGGACTCACGGCACCGGGGAAAGCCCCTGCCAGCGAGGTGAGCTGCGTCTCCCCACGCGGCCACACCGAGAGCCTTCTGAGGGCAGCGATCACTTTTGATTTTGACATCCCAGGCGTCACAGAAAACATACAATGAAAAACCCAGCGGCTCCTTAGAGAGTTCATTGCTCGCTCCCATCTTCTTTGATTCCCTGCCTCCTCTCCACCGCCTTTGAACTTCTCAAAAGACACTTTGAAGCCATGTCATAAAGCAGTTTTTCATTCATGCGCCTCTCTTTGATGATCCTTCTGTTTGTCTGAACAGCAGCGTCCACAGGAGGTCAGGCCTGGCGAGCTGAACGCCCGTGCCGAGGCGGATGGACGGAGCGGGCAGAGTCAGAGCTGGGCAGGGGAGGAGAGGCGCGCCTCCGACTGGGAGTGGCCGCGTGGAGAGGCCAGCCATGGCCCACGCCGGACAGCCTTGGCTTCTGACTCGTCCCTCCTTCTGCCTCCCACACCCCAGCTCCTTTCTCGATCTCTTGAGGCATTAGCCCAGCTCCTGCACCATCCTAGTGGTACTGGTTTTGCTTTTTGCCCCGCTTCTGCGGTTCTTTCCCATGAAAGGTTTGTTCGTGTCAGGGTGAATCAGGAAGGAAAGGGAGGGGGCAAGGGAGGGCACGGCGTGCCAGCTGGCCTGCAGATCCCCCTGCGGCCCTCTGACCCACTGAAGAAAGGATTGGGAGGGGCTGGGGCGATAGCACAGCAGGTAGGGCGTTTGCCTTGCACGCAGCCAACCCAGGTTCGATTCCCAGTGTCCCATATGGTCCCCCAAGCACCGCCAGGAGTGATTCCTGAGTGCAGAGCCAGGAATAATCCCTGTGCATGGCCAAGAGTGACCCAAAAAGAAGAAAGAAAGAAAGAAAGAAAGAAAGAAAGAAAGAAAGAAAGAAAGAAAGAAAGAAAGAAAGAAAGAAAGAAAGAAAGAAAGAAAGAAAGAAAGAAAGAAAGAAAGAAAGAAAGAAAGAAAGAAAGAAAGAAAGAAAGAAAGAAAGAAAGAAAGAAAGAAAGAAAAGGTGGGGCTGGAGCAATAGCACAGCGGGTAGGGCGTTTGCCTTGCACTCGGCTGACCCAGGTTTGATTCCCAACATCCCATATGGTCCCCTGAGCACCGCCAGGGGGAATTCCTGAGTGCAAAGCCAGGAGTAACCCCTGTGCATTGCCGAGTGTGATCCAAAAAGAAAAAAAAAAGAAAGAAGAAGAAGAAGGAGAAGAAGAAAAAGATATTGGGAGCTAAGACACTTTCTACCAGACCCTGGACACCACACAGACACTTGGGAAATGACCAGAGACCCTGGACAGAGACAGGAACCTGGGAGAGAGTGCTGGGTGTTTCCCTGATGGAATCACGGAACCGAGGCTGCTCCACTTCTGGCCAGCGAGTTCGAGTCCTCCCAAGGAAGTATGGGGGGGAAGGAGGGAGGCCATGGGGGACCCCTCCAACCGTACCTATTAAGTATCTTAGAACTCAGGTCTGGAATGATAGTACAGTGGGTAGGATGCTTGCCTTGCAATTGGCTGACCCAGATTTGATCCCCAGCATCCCATATGGTCCCGGGAGCACCGCCAGGATTAATTCCTGAGTGCAGAGCCTGAGGAAACCCCTGAGCATCACAGGATGTGGCTCAAAAACCAAACCAAAAAAAAAATTTATTATCTTAGAGCCTTCTTGGGGCAACAGGAGAGGTTGGGTGGGGGTGGAGGGTTGGAACTCATCCACT
Organism: Sorex araneus; assembly: GCF_027595985.1. Lineage (NCBI taxonomy): Eukaryota > Metazoa > Chordata > Mammalia > Eulipotyphla > Soricidae > Sorex > Sorex araneus. The sequence continues at coordinate 18,986,382 of NC_073307.1, forward strand.
CAGAAATGTCTGGGAGTGCCAAGGAGAGCCGAGCACACAGCAGCCTTTGGCACTCACACTTCACGGAGATCAGACATGAAACCATCCCGTTCACACAGGCGGCATCACCCTGGCACACAAGCCCGGAAGGAGGAGGAGAGCGTGTGCGCGAGCACTGAGCACAGACTGACCTCGTGGTCCCCTATGTGTGAGGTCTTGGGTTTGATCCCTGGCAACACGCGGGGTACCAAGAGGAAAACATCTCAGGGGTTAGGGAGATGGCTCAAAGGGCTGGAGGATTTGCTTTGATGCAGGAGACCCAGGTTCAGGCCCAGCCCCCCGAGGATGTTGGGGACCAGGAATGACCTGGTCAACAGGGAGCTCGCAAGGCGACTGCACAAACTTGAGACCCACATTCTGTTCCTGGTCTTACGTGGCTCCCCGAGTATGACCCAGAGTGATCCCAGAGCACCACTGGCTGTGAGCACTCCCCCCGCCAAAAAAAAAAAAAAAAGAAAGAGAAAGAATGTGTTAGAAGCAACAGAGTTTCATGCATAGGGAACAATCTATGCGATGGTCAGGAGGGGTCAAGAGCAGACGATTGGGGATTGGAGTGGTAGCACAGCGGATAGGGTGTTTGCCTTGCATGCGGCCAACCCGGGTTCAATTCCCAGCATCCTATATGGTCCCCTGAGCACCATCAGGGGTAATTCCTGAGTGCAGAACCAGGAGTAACCCCTGAGCATCACCAGGTGTGACTCAAAAAGCAAAAAAAAAAAAAAAAAAAGCAGATGCTCAGGGCCAGTGAGGAACAGAGATTCGACAAACCTGCAGGAAGCCCCACCACACGCCTGTAAACAGGATTCCCCCAGCGCCTGGTCCCCTGGTGTCCCCTTCCCAGAGACGGGCTGGTAGATACCAGCCACCTGCAGAGGTGGGATCCAGTCACGAGCAGGGGAGGTGAGTGGCTGCTTCCTGCGCTCAAGGAGCGGCTTGCCCCCCAAGACTCACGGCGTGCACCTCCAAATTCAGAGTGAAGCTCTCTCCTGGTTCCTTACCCACTTGGATGCCCAACGGACCAAGCTCAGCCCCGGGCGCGAGCACGCGAGGAGGCATGCAAATCAGGAAAAGGGACGAGCCTCCACCCTCTGAACCGGCAAGTCGGCCCCGCCAGGTCCTGCACCTCCATCCACCAGCTCTTAAGTTCGAGGGTGTGTCCTGGCACAGAGTAACGACACTGTTTGCAGCACGGGGGGTTTCCTTGTTTTCAATCACAGAGTTCTGGCCTCCTGTCCCCGGGCTGCCACTTGCCAGCCGGACCCGGAACTTAAAAACTCTCTGATCCTGTTTCTTCGCCTATAAAAGAGGGTTAATAGAACCGGGACTGCAGGGTAGCTGCGTGATGAAAAGCGCTGGGGCTGTAAAGCACCGGGCATTCAACGTGGCACCCGGCAAATGCTCACTCAGCATCGGCGCCGAGGACTCTGAGGATTGGAATCTACCCCGCTGCCCTGCCTGTAGGCGCCTGGATTAACGTCATCTTCATCAATCACGGAATTACAGCTCCAACAATGAAGTGCAATGCGGAGCCCTCTCCCCTCTACGCCGGCATTGCCAGGGAAACCAAGGCAGAGTTCAGCCTCTCGCCCGGCATAACCCCAGAACTTCAAAGTGAGGAATGTTCACTTCTGAGAACAGTGAAGCAACCACAGGAAGTGCGCAGCCCAGGGGACGACGGGCGGAACGAGCCCCGTGGGAATCGCTCGGAAATATCTTCCATGCAGAAAGACTTTGCGAATTTTCCGTTGCAAATATTTAATATCGAATTGGGCTTTCGCTTCCGCTCTTTGTCGGTGGAGTGCTCAAAATAATTTTAATATCAGCCAAAGCCAAGTAAAATTCAGCAGATAAATCTGCCACATTTCCTCCCCCTCGCCCTCGCTCTCCCTGCTCCCCCCAGATCCCCAAAGCCCAACTTGGACGCATCCGCAGGCTCCGAGGCACAGCCGGGAAGCCGCTGCTTTTAAAATAGATGACATGGTTCCGACATTTAGCCCTGGTATTTATAAATTTTATGATGGGGGGCTAATATGTGACCGTTTCCTCCTCCATTAAGCGGGCACAAGAAGAATACTTCCCCCACCCCACCCCCGCCCAACTGAATGGCTGAGCACAGGAAACCATCCGCCCGTGAACGTGAGCTGCTGTTGCTCTAACCTGCTGTAAGCACCCTGTGATCTAGGCGGCTCGCCTGGACGGGACAGGGTGACAGCTGGGCCAGGCTCCCGGACTCTGAGCGGGCACCAGCTAACCCAGGAGAAACTCATCAGTGGAAAGCCGGCTGGCTTGGCAGCCTCCTAGGGGAACAGGCCTCCCGGAAGGAAGGTCTGTGTGACAGCCAGAGACTCTCGGAGGGAGCGAGTCAGGTGGCACGGATAAGGAGAGGGCACCCCACCCCCACCCCTTACTGTTTCCTATCCCCGAATCAAACCTGACCCCAGATTTGAATCCTGCTGTTTTCAAGCGGGGTGAGTTGGTGACAGGTGCTGTGTAGGAACGATGTGCCTTGAGAACCCATCATTAACAGTCTTGTACATGACAGCATCACGATCAATTTTTTAAAGGTGTTTAATACAAAATAAAATTCATTTTTTTGTTGTTGTTGTTCTGGGGTCACACCCAGCGATGCTCAGGGCTTACTCCTGGCTCTGCACTGAAGAATCACTCCTGGAGGTGCTCAGGGGTCCATGTGGGATGCCCGGGTCAGTCCTGGGTTTGATGCATGCCAAGGCAAATGCCCTCCCCACTGTACTATCACTCTGGTCCAAACCTCTCCCCATTTCAAGGAATGTTCGAGTCTATCCACAACCAACCATATACTCCTGCTCTCTGGGAACCTAAAATCTGGAAGTGAAAAAAAAAAAAAAAGACCTTCATGGCATAAAATAGGAAATATGTTGTGAAAGGAACTAAATTGGGTGACAAGGGGTTCGAGAGACAGTACAGGGGTGAAGGTGCTTGCATTGCATATGGCCACCCCCAGTTGGAGCCTTCACACTTCGCAGGCCCCCAGGGTGTGGGGAGGGGTGGGCTTACAAGGTGGAGCCCGGGGGTCACTCCCACAGATGATTGGCCTACTGAGATTCAAGGATGGGGGATTCAGGAGCCTCCTGGACCACACCCAGCAACGCCATGGGGGACACTTGTGCCAGGGAACACACCTGGGCTAAGGCCAGGCCTAACCCCCTGGCCTCTTAACTTTCTGGTTCTTAATAGTTAAGGACAAAAACACAGGCCCAGGGAGTAGGAAGTACTGAACTGAGCCTGTCCGTTCAATCTGTTCCTCCCCCACCATCAATCATGCACAGCTCAGAACAGGGTGAACCCCTGCAGGATCCAGTTCACCTCCCCACAGTCGGTCCTAATGCAGTTAGAAACATTGGTCTCAGGCTGGAGAGATAGTACAGTGGGCAGGGTCTTTGTCCCCTAACACGCAGCCAACCCAGGTTCAATCCCCAGTGCCTCATATAGCCCCCAAGCACCACCGGGTGCAATCCCTGATCCCAGTCAGGATTTAGGCTTAAGTAATGCCCAGTGTAATCCCAAAAGCAAACCAACAAACCAAACGCTAGGAGAGTGGATTCACAGGCTCAAAACTTACGCTTTCCCAGAAGAGATGCCTCCAGACCCAGCACCAGGCTGGACCTCATATCCGAGGCACCCTGGAGGGGAGCAGGTGAATCCCCTCACTTGCCCTAACAGAGCCCCAGCAGCCAAAAACCTCCAGAACCCAATCACTACCATGCTCATGGCCCATCTCCACAGGCTTGGATGAGCCTCATCCACGAATGAATCTGTTGAAAAACTAAGGATTGCGGGTTTTGTGACAGAAATCTCTAGGCTCTCCCATCACTCTGTTTAGGCTCCAAAGATACCACCCAGTTAAAAATTAAACTCCAACTGTATCACCTTATTTAAAGCTTTAGAATCCCAGGATCATGCGGCCGCATTTGCAGCCATGTGACATCTCATACTCTCTATCACTGATGTACCAGGAATGAATAGCACACATTGGATAGGATGCAAGGTAAATCAATCTCAATTAAAAATATATTAGCACAAGGCTCAGTCTGTAACAGCATGTTAATAATCTCTTAGTACACGGGCTTAATGGCTCCAGGCTGAGATAAAACAATCTTCACACACTTTCTTCTAAGGAATCTCTTTTGATCATTTTTAGAAAATTATTCATAACAAGTAATACAAAATAAATTATTTCGGGACTGTTATTGGGGCAGGTTTGAGTGGTGGTTGGGAAAATTCTAAATAATGGTGATAGGTAAGATGTAATGGTGGTAGGATTGGTGTTGGAATATGCTGAATGTAATAAATCATTGTGAACTACCTTATAAAAATAAAATTAAGAAAAAAACTTACACTTCGCATTTAGGATCATCAGGGTTCAGGGTTCCAGCAAACTCTGAGTGTGGCCCCCTACCAAAAAAAAATTTTTTTTAATATAGTTTTGGGTGAGGGAGACAGCTTAAGTGGTGGAGCACATGCCTTGTTTGTGTTTTTGATTCCCAGTATCGCATACAGCCCTGGTGGCCTCTATAAAAAGTCTTAAAACAAAAGGGGAAACACTACCCTTCCCTTCCTCCCACGGACAAGCTGAGACGTGGGATGTATCTGCCCTCCTCCACCGTCACGCACAGCTTTCCTACAGCTCTTCTGGAGCTTTGAACTTTCACTCATTTAAGCCTTTGGCTTGTTTTCTGTCCTCTGCAGAAACGGAGCCCACCCGGGGCCAGGGAGATGGCCCAACAGGCTGGAGCACTGCCCTGCAGATGACCTACTCAACAACAACCTCGAGATTACCAACTCTTGGACCAAACTGGACACACAGAGGTTTTCTTTGATCCACAGAGAATTTTCCAAACCACGGGTCACTTGTCAGCATTTACAGGAGTAAATGCAACACCGGGTGTGACCCAAAAAGCCTAAATAAATAAATAAATAAATATCAGAACATGGAGTGGAGCGATAGTCCAGCAGCGAGGACATTTGCCTTGCAAACGGCTGACCCAGATTCCATCCCTGGCATCCCATATGGTTCCCAGAGCATCACCAGGACAAATTCCTCAGTACAAAGCCAGGAGTAACCCCTGAGCATCGCCAAATGTGGCCCAACGCTCCCCCTTAAAAAAAAATAAGTAAATAAGTACATCAATATCAGAACATTTAGACACAAGCCCAAAGATCCCTTTTCTCATACAAGTCGCATCTACAGGGGCACTAGGCCACTTTCTCATCTAGCAATCACCCGTCTTGATGTGACAAGCAACTGCCCTGTCCGAGGAGCTGCCAGCTCTCGAGTTTACCACACAATTCCCTACCCCAAACCTGTGAGCACTGAAATAAAAGAGAAGCCATGGGCACCCCTCGGAAGGCTGATCCTGTCAAACTACAAACTACTTTCAAACCTCATCTCTCATGGCTAAACGTGACAAGGCAGCAAAAGTGCAATGGGTTCAGGAGAGAATCTGATTCAGAATTGGATTCAGAATTCTAAATTTCCATCTTTTCCCAGGCTAGTGACCCAAGGCACAACAGTCTCTGAGGATGTAGTTCCCAGTCAGTCACACAACCACAAAGGTTAACAACATCCTATTTTTAACTGTCAGTTTAGTACCCAATAAATCACATAGTATTCAACACTTGGCTATGAAATAGACCATTTTGCCCACAACAGGTTAATATGTGTTCTGAAAAAGCAAGATGAAGCTATACTAGTCAGTGGGTTAAGCTATATTAAAGGGGAGTGTGACGCGAGAAATAGTACAGGGGTTAAGATGCTTGTGGCTGACCCCAGTTCCATCCCTGGAACTGCATAGCTGCTTGAGCACTGAGCATCACTGGGTGCATTCCTGAAGGCCCTTCATACTTTATAAAGTACACACACACACACACACACACACACACACACACACACACACACACACAACTCCCCATCCAAAAAGATAGGGAGAGAAGCTAAACAGACAATCTCTCACAAATACAGAAGGCTGTACGTGCATGTGTGTTTGGAGTGAGGGGTGATGGATTGATAAACCCATAGAAAAACATTGTGTGTGTTATTCACACAGTTTTTCTATAGGTTTTTAGATTATTCTTTCCAAGTAAAAAAGTTGGAGGAATAAATTGAATTAGATAACATTGTATTCCTCATTTTTATTGGAGTAATGTGATATCCAATATCATAGGGAGCCTATGGCAGAGCAGAGATTAGGATCAAAATTCCCAAACTCCGAGGCACTTTGAATTCCCATTCTACAAAGAAATTCACTTGGGCTTGCATCAGTCTCAGCCAGGTAACTCACTGCTGGAAATGCATCCTCACCCACGAGTGAATCCCCAGAAAACCCAAGTAAGCAGGACTTGGTCTGAAAACTCTGGGTTCAACAGGACTGGGAATGAGGTCCTCTGCCCGTATCCCCCTGTTTCCGGCAACTCAGCAGTCATGCCCATAAAGCCACCCCTGACTGGTGCCAGATAATATCGTCATCAGCTACCATCCAGATTGCATGCCCTCCCCACCCCAAGGGACCCAGCCCTGGCAACCCAAAACCTCCAGAACTCAATCGCCACCATGTTCACGGCCATCTCCACACGCTTGGGCCAAGCCTCACCCGTGAGTGAACCTATTCCTGGGCTCCCACAAACCTGTGCCCCTCTCGATGAAAGACTAAAACCTCAGCACTCTCATTTTTACTGTGTGCCCAACTGCCAGTCTGCGTTGCCGGGCATCACTGCCAAGCCTGGGCCCAGCCCGATGGTAGGCATGTGACGGTCCACTGTGCTGAGCTTCTCTGAAACAGCTGACTGGGTCGGGCTCCACCAGTCGGAGGCAGACCCAGGCCAGTCCCTTGTCCTGGGGACAAGGACCTGCCACCTACTCGAGCCGCCTGTTGGCCGCCCGGCTGAGTGGGGACCAACACTTACTGTATTAGATGGTGACCCAGTGGCACACACGTTGCTCGCTCAACTCTGGGACAAGCTATCAAGGTGGAACAAGCAGAAGCAGCTTCACGGGCGGTGGCAGGGGAAGGAGGAGAGGTGCTCCTTGCAAACTCACTGAACCCTGGCGCTCAGACCAGGGAGCAGAATTTCGCTTCTTCTATCCCTTCCCAAGTGAACTCCAAGCAGACACTGTCGCCCCCGGCATCATCCATGCCAGTCACTCAGCTCAGCACGGTGGGTGAGGTCAGTTTGACAATGGTCAGACATTGTGGGCTTGAGTCCAGGCTCCTCCTATGAGCCTGAGAATTCAGGGGTGCAAGTGCATGGAGGTGGGGGGCGGGGGTTGAGGGAGATTTAATCTCTCAGAGCAAGAGTTCCATTCTCTGAATGAGAAATCAATGACAGAAAAGTCTGTTTTCCTCCTGAGACTGTGAGTGCAGCTGAACATAATCTAGAGAAACCGGAACACTGTCAGAGGTCCTGTATCTCACATTTACTATCCAGTGGATGTGTATGACACCTGGCATGTCAAACAGTGTAATCAGGCTCGAGAAACTTAGCCCCTGGAAGGAATCAGTGCATGACAGAGCAGGCTTGCTGGGGTCCCAGACTTGCTTGGAGGGGCCAGTACATGGACACAGGCTGGAGGTTCGCATACTCGGTCAAGAACCACACACCAACGCGCCGGGGACCAAGTGACACTGAGGCTCCAGGGGTCTTGGGCCTAAGTCTCCTGGCTGGCAGGTGTAGGCGACCCTTGCCCCCACGAAGGTCCCACCAGAGTCAAGAAGACTCTAAGTTTGTTGAAAGAGATTGAGAGGGAGAGAGGGAAAGAGGGGGGAGGGGGAAAGGAGAGACAGACAGACAGAGACAGAGAAACAGAGGCAGATACAGAGAGAGTGAGGGAGGAAGGGAGAGAAATATTTAGAGAGAGGGAGAGAGGTTGAGAGAGGGAGGGAGATTGAGAGAAGGGGAGAAGGTGAGAAAGAGATATTGGGAGAGAGATTGAGAGAAGTGGGAGAGGGAGAGAAAGAGGGATTGAGAGAGAGAGAGAGAGAGAGGTGGTCTTGCGTATCTTACACATACACATTAACAACCCACAAGAATTGTATCCTAAACGTCACACGTTTCTGTTTGAGAAACGTTTGCTGACATGGGGTTCCCTTGGATCTTGGCTCAAAGTCAGCACTCGGCCACAGGGCAGGAAGCAGCCCCAGTACCCAGGCCCCGGGCAGTACATTTGCCCCCTTGGTGCCCCCTGCCTGGACGCCCACCTCCCCACTGAGCCTTTCTCCACCCAGGCCTGCCCAGGTCACCTACTATCTCTCTACTCTTTCCTCCTCCCCACCTAGGACTAAGCCCTCCTGTGCCCGCCTTGCGTCTCTCCCCTGGGCCAGACTCACAGCCTCCAGCCGGCTTCCTGAGGTGGTATGCTACTTCTCCAGGACCCCCAGTTCTATTCTCCACTCTGCAATCAGAAAGGTCCAGCTAAAGTGCTCCTCAGACCACAGAACTCTCTAGGATCCCACAGTGGCCCCCCACCCCCATTCTTTACCCAAAATGCCTCAAGAAGGCACACAAGGCTTGACTCATAGCACCTTCAGCCTCTACATTGCACCTGTCTTTTGCTTTATTTGGGGGGAGGGGATCAGAGGGAGGAGAGGGATCACCCGATGGTGCTCATGGCTTACTCTCGAAACACATGTGGCGCCGGGAGTTTAATCCCAATTGGCTACTGTAGGCCATGCCCCTTACCCGGTGCACTCCCTCTCCCACCCAGCCCTGTCTTAACCAAACTGCTTTGAATTCCCTCCCCTCACCTGCCATCTGATGGCGCTTCCTCTAGGATGTTCCCCCTGAAGTCAAGGACACTAAACTCCAGACTAACCATGTTCATTCTAACTCGTTTCAACCAGGATTATACATGCAGGAACCTGACCCGAGAACCAGACAGTGACATCCATTAAGCGACGGATAAACTCAGTCCTGACCATTCCCCAGCACCTGGCACAGAGCCTGAATGTCACGAGCAATCCAGACTTGCCACAGTGAAAATCAATTCAAATATCAAGGAGTTTCAGTGGGGAGTTCAGGGGTGAGCCCGCTACCTCCGAGGAAAGGAAGAAGCAGAAGCCTGGCAAGTTGAGGGAGCCCACCCTTGCCCCTGGAGACCACAGGGCTTGATGCTCAGAGCAACCGGGCGTTCCATTTCCCTGAAGAAGGAATTGGATCACTCCCAGAGCTGCCTCGGGCCTGTCCCTGCCAGGCCACTCACCACTATTCATCTCAAAATAGGATTTGCACATCTCTTCCTTAGCCTTGTGCCAAAAACTGCACAGAACCACAGGAGAAGGAAGAATGGCTAGTGTCTGGCGGGCCGGTTTCATACTTAAAGTCGCTTTCGCCAGCTCGTGTTTGCTGAGTGCATCCCATTATCCCACGCATGGACGTCAGCTCACTTCCTCTTCAAAACAGCCCGTGACGTGGCTGCTGTCAGTTGTCCCATGTGCAGATGTAGAAACGGCGAGTGAGAGCAGTGGGACTCCGCCTTGAGCGGCCAGCGAGCCGTCTGCTAACCATGCCACCACACTGCCTTTCTGAAAGCCGAGGGGTTTCAAAGCCTAGGAAACTGTTACATAGTGGCACACTGGTCTCTTCTGTTTGAAAATCAAATGCAAGGGCCCCTGACACCTGGTCTCCTGAGCCCTGCTGGGAGTGACCTGCAAGCACAGAACTTGGAGTAACCCACCGTGTGTACCCCCCCAAACAAGACCCAACAAAGGATGAAGAGTAGGGCTTCAATATTGGCCCCTTTCTGGCCCCTCCAAGCTCATCCAAGTCACTCAGGACTCCTCAGGTTCTGAAAGGTGCTAAAGTTTATTTCTGCCAAGGATGCTCCAAAGGGACTGACTGCTGGGGGAGAGGGGGGACTCCCCAAATCTTCCACCAGCCAGCTTGGATGTCGGTTTCAAAGAGCCTTGCCGGACGGTGCTCCCCAGGCCCCCAGAGAAAGCCCCAGCCATTCCCCCCACTACAAGGATCAAGGGGGTGACTCCCAGTCATTCAGTCGGGGATGACTCCCAACATCTCTGGTTGCTGTTGTTGAGGGGGCTGAGGGGGCACACCCAGCAGCTCAGTTCTGAGGAGACACACCAAGCCCGGTGCCCACGATCACACCTCTGAGTCTGTTCCCTCCAAACCCGCTGCAGCTCCCCATTAGGAAACAGAACGGCGGTGCAGAAATCGAGAGGTGGGGAGCCTGAGATGCAAACACAGCCCACCTCGGTGAGACACCCCCGAAGCTCGCCACCCCCAGCCCCAGCCTCAGGAAAAGCAGCGCTGGGAGCAGATGTGAGCCCAGGGCAGGAAGCGGCTCTGCCCTTCCTCGCAGCAGGTCCAGGTGTGGAAGAGAAGGAGCAACGAGCTTGGGGTGGGGGACGGGGGTGGGGGAGATAAAGAAGATCAGTGTGAGTCTTCCAATGTCCCCCCACCAAAAAAATAATTTTAAAAAATCCTTCTTTTGCCATATCTCACACGTTTAGAGACAATGAGTTCTCCTGCAGTGAGTTTTTTGGGTTTTTGGTAGGGTCAGATTCTTTTCTGGTTCTTTCCTTTCTTTTCTCCCCCCTTCTTTTTGGCTTACTTACGTGGCCTCCTACACCTCCTGGTTCCAAGAGCATCCTGAGGATATTTACTAACAGGAAGCGGGGCAAGAAGGGAACTGACACAATCATTAGGTGACATAAGCCCGCTGACAGCTGCCAACTCCGCCTCTTGAAGACAGAGCCGAGAAGTCAGCGGTTCACTCAAACTGGGTCACTTCCAAGAACTGTGGGTGTCAGCTGGGAATTGGCCACAGACCGGGAACTGAGGGACCAAGAGGCTCCTGGATTCCCTGAGGGGACTGGCGGAGGTCAAGGGGACGAAGAGAAAATGAGAGTTAAGAGGAGAATTTCAGAGAAGGGGCCCTAGGTAGGGAGAGTAGGAGGGAAACTTCCACCAGAAGGAAGTTTCTAGAAGCAAGAGGCAGAGCTCTGACCAGATCTGAGCGGCTACTTGTGGAGGCACTTGGCATCCTATTTTCATGCACTCGCTTACTAAACAGCCTGCCAAGTCCTCTCTTCATGAAACTACAAAAGTGCCCCCAAATAAAGTGCCCAGCCCTGAGGGGAAAGGAAAAAATATGATCATTTTATTGAAGTTTTCAATTTTTCGATTTAGTCAAATACGGGACCATATCCAAAAGTCAAAGGTATGAGCCTAATGACTACCTGATTGTCCAAAAAAGGGGGGAAAAAACTGCATTGGAATGTATTAAAGCACACGGGCTCTGGGGTCAAACTTGCATTTGAACTTGTTTGAAAGATCACTCCCCCAACTGAAACTTGGGAGCAGAACCACCCAAACCTGCCTTCGGCTGGGACCAAGGTTGTTTTTCTCAGGGTTCACGTGCTAAGAGCAGGACCTTGTCCTCCGCATGACCTTGGACACCAAGCGAAACTACAACCAAGATCTCTGAGACCTCAGGGAACCGTATGAGAAAGTGACAGGGGCCCTAAGTTGTTCCAGCCAGCAGACCCAAAGCTGCCCGAGCCCAGCATCTGATCCCAGACTGCAGGCAGAACCAATCAGCTTTTGCCAAACCAACACTTCGTACGTTTGTCTTACTCCCCAGAGGAAGTCTCCAGGCCTCAGACTGGTGAGACAGATTTGAGCCTCACCCTCTGATTTCTTCATTCCATCACTCGATCACTCTTTCCCCACAAAGCCACCACCATAGTATGTGGCATCTCCACATGATCAGCAGCAACCCTGGCGTGGACACAGTCAATAGTGGAACATCTGGGGCCTGACCAGGCAATTCAATTACACCACGTGACTGCTCATGTACCTGAGCATTTCTCAGGCTCTGCCCTCTAGAATATTTGTTTATAGATTATTACTAGGTGTGGTCCCATAAATACTGTAGCACTGTCGCCCTGTTGTTCATCAATTTGCTCGAGTGAGCACCAGTAACATCTCCATTGTGAGACTTGTTGTTGCTGTTGTTGGCATATCGAATACGCCACAGGGAGCTTGCCAGGCTCTGCTGTGCGGGCGGGATATTCTCGATAGCTTGCTGGGTTCTCCAAGAGGGATGGAGCAATCAAACCTGGGTCGGCCACAAGCAAGGCAAACGCCTTACCCGCTGTGCTATCGCTCCAGTCCATACGTTGTGGCCACTGCCTATAAATACACTGAAAATAATATTTTTAAGTGGTTTGAACATGTTCAATCATGCTATAGTAGTCAATGACCCAGAACTTGGCCTTTGTTGGTTAAAATGTGGTCTGAGGATCATACATGTAGCCTTGCCGGGGACCACCTTAGACGTGCAGAATTTCAGGTGATGTCCTGAAAGACTTATTATCAGTAAAGTCAATTCTTTACGGGGAGAGAAATAAACAATAGTCTAGTTCCCCAGAGGCTTTCTGACTTCAAAGAAAGCTGTCCTTCCCACTTTGAAAATGGGAGCTAGAAGGACAGTATAGGGGGTAAAGAGCACGAGTGGCATGTGCCAACGCCATTTCAATTCCCAACACCAGATAGGGTCCCCCAAGACTGACAGGAGTTAGCCCCGAGCAGATGGATGTGGCTGAAACCAACACCCCCCACCAAAAAAAAAAAAAAAAGGTGGGCTCTGCAGTTATAAAGGGTCATCCCACGCCTGACCCAGGGTAGGAATTATTTCCTGCTTTGCTTTTTGCTTGGTGGTGCCAGGAACTTGAAATAAAGTCTCTCACATGCACATTTCATCCTACATAAATTATTTCTATGGCTTCTCAAAGGCTATAGATGGAGAGCAAACAGAGAAATGGAATGCTTGCCACCTGATCTCCACTCCAGGTCCGGACTTACAGGAGGTAAAAGCAAAGTTGAAAGCATCTCTCTCCAAGATTTGTTCCTTTCATAATGATGATAGTGGACAAGATCGCCCATTTACACTCATTTTCCACATGCACTGAGCGCCTCCTTTTCCCCCTCCTCCTCCTTCTTGTTTCTTGAGGGCCACACCAGCAATGCTCAGGGGCTACTACTGGATCTGCACTCAGGAATTATTCCTGGTGGTGGTTTGGGGGACCAAATGGGATTCTGGGGATCAAACCCAGGTCAACCTCATGCAAGGCAAATGCCCGACCTGCTATACTATCACTTCAGCCCACTCAGTGCTTTCTTATCCCTAATCTCCCAAATAACCCTATAGCTGAGGTAGATCCTCCCACCTGCCCCCCACTCATTTGTGTGTGTGTGCACACACATGTGTATAGGAAAAATCACTACTCCTTGACCCCTGGGGTTGGAGCGATAGCACAGCGGTTGGGCGTTCGCCTTTCACGCGGCCAACCCGAGTTCGATTCCTCTGCCGCTCTCGGAGAGCCCGGCAAGCTACAGAGAGTATCGAGCCCTCACAGCAGAGCCTGGCAAGCTACCCGTGCATATTGGATATGCCAAAAACAGTAACAATAAGTCTCTCAATGAGAGACGTTACTGGTGCCCACTCGAACAAATCAATGAGCAACAGGATGGCAGTGACAATGACTCAACCCCTATGATGAGGCTGGCAGCCCTCATTACTCTCCCATTGTATAGAGGATGAACCTGAGCTCAGAAAGAGTCAAGTGACTTGCTCAAGGCCACAAGGTGCCTATGGGAGGGCCAGTGCCAGTGCCAGAGATCTCACACGCTAAGGCACACACGCCCATATCCTGTTGCAGAAACATCTTGCCTTCTCCTCTCTCAGTGAGTCGCTCCGGCCGCCTGGAGGTGGGTCAAGCAGCCTGTACGCCCCGTCACACATTATCTAGGGGCGCAGCCAGGCTGGGGAATAACGGACACAGGTGCACCGTGCCTGGGCCGCTCAGATCTCAGGCTCCCATTACAGGCCGCTCATTACACAGGAGGACTTAGAGGTCACGCTTTCAAATCCCGGCCCGCTCCGCACTATCTGCTCCAGCATCGGCGCTCTCCCCAGTCCTGTATTGACTTGCTCTATCTCCTGGCTGCCTTCCCATCTCCATTAGATCCCAGGCATCTGAGCAAAGTACACAGCTCTCCGGCGGGGGCTGAATGCAATTGACTCGCCATTCCTTCCCTATAATTTTGGGCACAGTCTGAGAGGATTTAGAAGGTGTTATTGACTTGGAATTACAGTTCTTTGTTACGGAATGAATTTCCGGACTCTACTGAAGAGACTGGCATCCTCCTCCCCGCCCCCCCACCTCCCCAACACACACACACACACACACTCAAGCAGCTTTGTTCCCCTTCAAAGTGTCCCTCTAATTGCACTGTGCACATTCACTCTGGCCTTTGCTGCTTCTCCAGGAGGACCCTTATCAAAGAGAACTCAGACTTCCTTCAGGACTTAAACATCTGCAGCCTCGCTTTGGAAATTAATCACGGGCGGGGCTGCATGGTCTTTCTCCTGCTTATTGCTTTCTCCGCTACAGCTGTTAGACGTGTACGCTCTTGTCACCGGGGCCCCTAGCGGCTCCCTGAAGGCAGAAACCCAGTCAGCTCACCTCTGTCTCCCTCACAGCGGCCTAGGACACAGCCCCCTCGGCTCTGGGCCTTTGACGACCACGTGACTGATAACTCACCCACTGCATTTTCCGTATTACCGTGCACATCTGTTGCCATGTCCAAAATGAATTCCCTCATTCACTCTTCCAGACACTGAACTCATTGGGAGGGAAGACTCAGCAGGGGGAAAATAAACTCTAAGTAAGCATGTTGAGATTCTGAAGCAGATGGTGCTGGGTGAAGGGAGGGGGGAAACCCTAACATTATGGTTTCAGCCTTATAATAGGTAACAATAAAACTTGCTCCCATGAGGAAGGACTAAGCCACTAATCCCTCTGGTACAGCTGGAAACACAAAAGCTTCGTAAGGTTCAAGGACCCCAACCCACCTGGTTAGACAATAACCAGGCCAAAACCTCATTTCTCGGCTGCCTGTTATCACTTGCTCCAGCTCTCAGACCACTTAAAGAGAATTCTGGGAATTTTTAAATAAACTTGCCTGCGAAGTGGGCCCGAACTGTATCATTTTGTTAAGGGGACCAAAAAAAAAAGAAAAGAAAAGAAAAGAAATCCTTGGCAATACTAGCTAGAAAAAGCCAGGCAATTCCTTAAAGTAATAAAAATAGAAGAAGATTCAATAAATAAAAATACTGTTAGTAATAAAAATAGAGACAGATTCAATAAATGAAAATATTGTTAGGCCATCCCCAGGTCTCCATTCACTTTTGTAAAAGTTGTTAGATTTATCTTGGAAGAGTATTTCTGGTCAAGTTTTCATTCAACAAAACATGGGAGCTGGTAGTCTTGCTCTGCAGATGCAAACAATTAGACTGACTTTCTCGAATTTGGCTCCTTCAACACCTCAATTCCGTTTTTTCTAATGATCAGTTTGGCGGGGTGGAGGAGAGGGCTTTGGAGGACCACACCTGGCGGCTTCTCACAGTTACGGTTTGGGGACCCTGTGATTCTCGGGCTCACACTGGGGCCGAATGCACGCAAGGCAAGCCCCTGCATTATCACCGTGGCCCCTCCAACAGTCAATTTCACCACTGCATCTGTGACCGGGAGGAGGAACCCACAGACCCTAAGGGGAGGAGAGATAAGGCCATCACCCGATGGTGGCTGGTGTGATCAACCCCAACGACCTCACGGGGAAAATAGGGATGAAAACACTCCCTCACTCGCATGAAAACTGCCTGACACTTTTATAAACGTTCATAGCTGTTAACTATTATCTGATCTTAGCCCAGGGTGCAGGATGGAAATGCCGGCACCTACATGGGAAGTGAGCCTGGCAAGCTCCCTGTGGCGTATTTGACATGCCAAAAAACAGTAAGAACAACTCTCACAATGGAGACATTACTAGTGCCTGCTCAAGCAAATCGGTGAACGACAGTGCTACATGGGAACTGGGTCAAGCCTACCGGGATGCAAGGGCGGCAATGGGAGGGAGAGGGGTGGGGGCACAAACACAAAAACACTAACTAAAAAGACACGCGTCTATGTTGACTGCTGTGCTGCTCACAACAACCAAGATCTGGCAACACCCTGGATGGATAAAGAATATGTACATGTAGGAGATGAAGCAATAGCACAGCGGGTAGGGCATTTGCCTTGTACATGGCTGACCCAGGTTCGATTCCCAGAATCCCATATGGTCCCCTGAGCACCAACAGGAGTAATTTCTGAGTGCATGAGCCAAGAGTAACCCCTGTGCATGGCCGGGTGTGACCCAAAAAGCAAAAAAAAAAGGAAAGAAAAAAAGAAACAAAAGAAAATGTACATATATAAAATGGGATGCTGCTATTACAGAGAAAGATAAATCCCCCTTTATGACAGCTTTGACGAAAGTAGAGCATGTCATGTTAAGCTAATAGAGTTAGAATGATAAGGAGAAAACCTCATGTGATCTCACTCATCTGCAGAATATCACTTGTATCACTTGTCATCCCATTGTTCATCGATTTGCTCGAGTGGGCACCAGTAATGTCTCCATTCGTCCCTGTCACTTGCTAGTATAACTCAATGGCATCTGCTTGCTCCAGGAACAGGAAGAGCCTCAAACCGTTCATTCAGGGTCTTGACAAAGAAGTCTGACCATCTTGTAGGTGGGCGGCCACGCAGTCTTTTGATGTCCCTTGGAATCCAGTCAGTAACGGCTCTAGTCCAGCGGTCATCTCTAAACTGCATTACGTGTCTGGCCCATCTGATTTTCGGTGCCTTGGCAAATGAGACAGCGTCCCTGATTCTTAATTGTCGACCAAGATCAGAACTTTGGATTCTTTGTCTCACTTGAGTGAAACATGATACTCTAAGCATAGCTCTTTCGATTCCTCTTTGGGATACCCGAATACGTCCTCATCCTGTTTTCATAGGGCCCAGGTCTCTGAGGCGTATGTTAGTGCAGGAAGAACAGTGGAGTAGAGAAGATATGCCCAGAGCTGGAAGTTCTTCGTCCTCTTAACCACTTCTTCGATGCTCTTGAAGGCATTCCATGCTGCTCTCTTCCTCCTTCGAAGTTCAGGTGCCAGGTTGTTTGTCATGTTGAGTTCTCAACCTAGGTACACATAGCTGCTGCATTCGGAGATGTTCATTCCATTGAGAGCAAATGGAATGTCAGGAACTAGTTTGTTTTTCATAAACATCGTTTTGCTGAGATTCAGCAGTCCGACCTTTCCACACTCACGGTTAAAGTTGGCCAGCATTTGTGCTGCTTGGCTAATGTTTGGAGTTATGAGAATGATGTCATCAGCGAAGCGGAGGTGGCGTAGTTGCCAACCATCTATCTTCACTCCCATTCCTTCCCATTCTAGTCGTCGTCACATGATGTTCTCGAGGGTGGCACTGAAGAGTTTCGGTGAAATGGTATCACCCTGCCGAACCCCTCTCTTTACGTCAATGATCACTTCCTTGTAGAATGGTGAGATCCTGGTGGTGAATCCACAATACAGCTCGCAGAGGATTTTGAAACACTGAATTTGAATGCCCTGTTTGGCCAGGGCTTCGATGACCGCTTCAGTCTCAACAGAATCAAAGGCCTTCTTTAAGTCGATGAATGTTAGACAGAGCAGCATCTTGAACTCTCGTGAAACCTCAATGAGCTTGGTATCACTGTGTGGATATGGTCGATCGTGCTGAATCCTTTTTGGAACCCAGCTCACTCACATGGTTGTCCTTCATGTAGTGTTCTGCCAATCCTACTCAGGATGACTCAAGTGAACGATGATGTAGATGATGGACAACAGACAGATCAGGCTATAGCTGCTGTCATGGATGTCTCCCTTGTACAACAGGACGGTCCTGCTGGTTTTCCATTGGGATGGAACCTTGCATTTGGACAGGTAGCGTGTGAAGAGCTGAGTCAGTGTATTGATGAGTACTGGCGGCAGATTCTTCAGGTGTTTGGGTCTGACCTTGTCTGAACCGGGTACTGTACACTTCTTTACTGACGAAATTGTGTGTCGGATTTCGGAAAGAAGAACGCTGGGAACGACATATCCATCCTGCGGAATTTGATATGTGGGCAGGTGGACGTGGCTATCAAAGAGATCCGCTGAGTATAAAGGGGGGGCGGAGAATGCAAGGGCCATCACTCACAGACTGAGCACACACAGGAGGCTCAGGTTCAATCCCTGGCACCACAGTCCCTCGAGCACTGGGAGTGACTCTAGAGCACAGAACCAAACACAAACAAATGCGAGGAAATAGACAATGGCCAGCAAAAACAAACTGAGATTCTGGCAACAGAACTAAGTTTGTCTAGTGTGGGAGGAAAGGGGGCGTTGGGTGAGATGTCACCTAGGAAGAGAGCTGGAAGGGTACTGGAGCTCTGGTGGCAGGTGTGGTGTAGACACTGTTGACTAAAACACCAATATTAATGCTGCTATAAACGAGAATCCCTCAGAATACAGAGCACCGTGAAAGGCAGCCTTGGAGACCTTGGTTCTATCCAGGACATTCATGGAAACACATAGTTCAACTCTGGACTTTGGAGAAAGACCCTCTTGGCTTCCACCTGCCGGTCAGCCTCAGAGACCCAGGTGCATTCTGCATCCAAGCCGAGGAAGACTCTGGGCATTGCAAGCTAATGGCACATCCATCAGTCCTCCTGACACACCTCTCTCCCCACAGGTGAGGAAGGGCTGGCAGCCACGCTGCCAGGCAGAGAGGGCAGTTCCAAATGCCCTCCCTGAGAGAGAGAGAGAGAGAGAGAGAGAGAGAGAGAGAGAGAGAGAGAGAGAGAGAAGGAAAGTGCCTGCTCTGGAGCCACTGGAGCCACTGAGGTAGACTGGGGGTGGTGGGTGGATAGGTGGGGTGGCAGGACGAAACTGAGGTCATTGGTGGTGGGCAATGGACACTGGTAGAAGGATGCGTGTTGGATCATTGTATGACTGAAACCTGATCGTGAATAGATTTGTATCTGTGTATCTCACAGTGACTCAATTAAAACAATAAAAATTAAAAAATAAATGCCCTCTCTCACGCCATTTTGATCCTTTTATTATTCAAGGAGTTTTAATCAGATCATTTATAATCTTAGTAATTTTTTAAGAATTCAATTCAGAATAAAATAACAGAGTAGGAGAATAACACCCAAGAATAGTAGAAATAAGTACCAGGAGGTTGGCTCCATGGCTTGAAAGCCTGCCTCACATGCTGGGGGGAAAGGCATCTCTGATAGAGAAGGGAACACCAAGTAAAATGTGGTCGGAAATCCCGCGTGGGAAGGGAGATGTGTGCTGAAAGTAGACTGGAGACTGAACACGATGGCCATTCAACACCCCTACAGCAAACCACAACACCCAAAAGGAGAGAGAGAACAAAAGGCAATACCCTGCCACAGAGGTGGGGTGGGGTAGGGGGATGGGATTGGAGGGTGGGAGGGATACTGGGTTCATTGGTGGTGGAGAATGGACACTGGTGGAGGGATGGGTTCTCGAACATTGTGAAACACAAGCACGAAAATGTGTAAATTTGTAACTGTACCCTCACAATGCTTCACTAATTAAAAAATAAATAAATAATTTTAAAAAATTTTAAAAGAATGTAATTCAGAGTGTATCCTCTGATCATGATAGAATTAAAATATGAATCGGTAACAGAAAAATAGCACATTTTCTGACAGATTAGAGGGAAACGATATTCATCTGTTCCTTGGGGTAAAGAAGAAAAAGATTCCCAAGAAGAACTGAAGTATTTTGAAATAATTTGAAAGTCTTAAAGAGACATTCATAATATTAAATTCTTATACTTCTTTTTTTAATAAGGGAAACATTTGTAGATCAATAATCTAAGTTTCTACTTTGAGAATTAAAAATAAAATAGTTGGAGAAGAGTGATAATACAGTGGGTAGGGAGTCTGCTTTGCATGTGGCTGACCCAGGTTCAATCCTCAGCACCCCAGTCTCTCCCTCTAGCCCCACCAGGAGTGATACCTGGGCACAGAGCCAAGATTAAATTCTGATCACAACTGGGTGTGACCCAAAACACACACACATACGCATAATCAAGAAAAACAGCAAAATGCCCTACTGAAGCAGAAAAATGAGATAGGAAATTTAAGAACAGAAGTTCACAAAAGTAAAAACAAAAAAAGAGAGAAAATAATGAAAACCAAAAGACTTTTTCAAAGTTCAGTAAAATTGATACAATTTTAACAAGATTTAAAAAAAGGAAAGAGAAGGGGCTGGAGTGATAGCACAGTGGGTAGGGCATTTGCCTTGCACGCGGCCAAACCGAGTTCGATTCCCAGCATCCCATATGGTCCCCTGAGCACCGCCAGGAGTAATTCCTGAGTGCATGAGCCAGGAGTAACCACTGTGCATCGCCGGGTGTGGCCCAAAAAGAAAGAAACAAACAAACAAAAAATAATAATAAATTGAAAATCGGTTTCTTTTGGAAAAAAGGTGTGTGTGTGTGTGTGTGTGTGTGTGTGTGTGTGTGTGTGTGTGTGTGTGCTTGCTGGAAGACTGAACAAAGCTGCTCACACATGTAAGGCGAGTGCTATACTGCTGAGCTACGTTCCCGGCCCCTGTCCTATTCTCTCCCATGTTCTATTTTTCTTAAGTGTCTTACTACTGTCAAGTAGGTTTCTCTTCCTACTCTATAGGTCACCTAAATATTCCTGGCAGGGCTGGTTGAGAAGTGACTGATTCCTTTAACTACTGTTTGATAAATTCTTAAATCTTTTTTCAAATTTAAGTGATATCTCTCTGGGTAGAGTATTCTCGATTTTCAATCTTTTCCATCCTGTGCTTTACATCATGGCAATCCCAGCTGGCTTGTGGAGTTTCTGTGCAGAAACATGATGGGTGTTCCCTTATATAAACCTTGTTTGCTTTTCTCTTGCTGCTTTCTGGATTCTCTCTTTATCTTTGATTTTTTTTTAACCTTCTTATTTATTATGTGTTTGTTTCAGTGTGTATTTGTCTGGATTTATTTTGTTTAGCACTTTTTAACTTTCCTGGATCTGGGTGTTTAATTCCTTTCTCAGCTTAGGGGCGTTCTGTTATTATTACTTCAAATAAGAATTCTGCCCCTTGGAGGTGGAGTCCACGGCTCACTGGCAGAGGGTGGCTAAGGTTCTGGTGGTGGGTACAATTTGAAAAAATAAACTTAAAAAAAGAATAAAGAATACTGTATGAGTGAAAGTCTATCATTAACAGTACCGTAAATGATATTTACATTATGCTTCAATAAAAATTGCGGGGAAAACTGGATTCTTCTCAAGGGGTTGCTCGTGGAAGTTTAAATCGATTGCAGTCATCATGTATTATTATGAATAACTAAAATGTGAATAAAAATTGATAGAGCATACAAGGATGAAAACTGAGTAATTTCCACATAGCAATGTTATTAGTTGAAAGGCTTGGGCCCCAGATGGTGTGCCAAATAAACCATCCAACCTTAATAGAAAAAAAAATCAAGAAAAATAAAGATTTCATCCCCTTGTGCCACAAACATGGTTCTTCCGAACTCTGCCTGATATAACTTGCACGTTATCATCATCATTTTTTGTTGTTACTGTTGATGTTTTGGGATGGTTTCTACCGTGTTACATTTGAGTTCATGTTTTAATTCTCGGCTTCTTACATTCTGCTATTGAGTCCTTGTATTTTTTTAGTTTCGCTGCTTTTTACATTTGGGAATATTATTTTATTTTGCTTTGTTGGGGTTTCTTTCGTTGGGGGGGAGGGCAAGGGCAATGGAACCATTGGTGCTCAAGGCAACTCGCAGTGCTCCGTGGCAGCTCCTGGTGGTGCGATGCCCAAAACCCCAAATGCCCTCTCCGCCCCCCACCTGCCCACCCCACCCCACCCCCAGCCTGCCAGAAATGATCCCTGATCACAGAGCCCTAAGCACCACTGGGTGTGGCCCAAAAACAAAACACAAAAATAGGGGGCTGGAACGATAGCACAGCGGGTAGGGCGTTTGCCTTGCTTGCGGCCGACCCGGGTTCGATTCCCAGCATCCCATATGGTCCCCTGAGCACCACCACGAGTAATTCCTGAGTGCAGAGCCAGGAGTAATCCCTGTGCATCGCCAGGTGAGACCCAAAAAGCAAAAAAAAAAAAAAAAAAAACCCACAAAAATAAAATTAAAAAAAAAAAAGAAGGAAGGGGCTGGAATGATAGCACAGCTGGTAGGGCATTTGCCTTGCATGCAGCCAACCTGGGTTCGATTCTCAGCATCCCATATGGTCCCCCAGCACTGCCGGGAGTAATTCCTGAGTGCAGAGCCAGGAGTAACCCCTGTGCATCGCCGGGTGTGACCCAAAAAGGCAAAAAAAAGGAAAAGAAAAAAGCAGAGAATCGAAAAGGCTGTGCAGGGGAGTGTTTTTCAGCAACTGGTCTGCAGACCAGGCCCGGGCCGAGGGCCCAGAAAGGCTGAAAAGCACCGGGCCAGTGTATCTGTGCATGCGCACTTACATATCGGATTACATATTTTATTAGAAACTCATTTCCTTTCATTTCCTCTTTTACTCTTTTATTTTGTGTGTATGGCTGGTTGGCTCTATTATCATACGCTAGCAGTACAATAAGATTCAAAACACTGAGCTAGTCGGTAATCAGAATGACATCCATAACAATACCCCTAAAAAGTATTAAAATAGTACAGTTCCATAACAGTTTTAGAAACTTGCACTCAAATTAGCAAGCTTAGGAAAAAAAGGCTACTTTTTTTTTTAGTTTTTGGGCCACACCCGGCAATGCTCTGGGGTCACTCCTGGCTCTGCACTCAGGGATCACTCTGGTATGGCTCAAGGGGCCGTATCCAACCTAGGTCGGCCACACGTAAGGCAAACGCCCTACCCACTGCATTATCACTCTGGCCCCAAAAAGGTTAGTTACGTCTTTTTTTTTGGGGGGGGGTCGCACCTGGCGATGCACAGGGATTACTCCTGGCTCTGCACTCAGGAACCACCCCTGGCAGTGCTCAGGGGACCAAATGGGATGCTGGGATTCAAACCCGGGTCGGCTGCGTGCAAAGCAAACGCCCTACCCGCTGTGCTATCACTCCAGCCCCGAGGTTAGTTACGTCTTAAATAAGAACAGCTACTACAAGGAAGAGGAGATTCCTGCCACCGACTCCACAGTGTCGCGTAGTGAACTGTAAAACTCCAGAAGAGAAATGGGTCCGGTGAGAGGTGGAGCTGAGGCTGTGGCTGGGGTGAGCACTGGCCTTGTGTGACGCCTGGGTTGCATCCCTGCCCAGCACGACTCGCCAAAACAGCCCCCGAGCACTGCTGGGGGAGGCCCCAACAAAGGCAGGAGGGAAAGAGGAAAGAGGAGGTGGGGGAGGAGGAGGAAGAGAGAATAAAATGAAGTCATCTTTGGAATAAAGTAAAAGTGTTTGGGGGCTGGAGTGATAGCACAGCAGTTAGGGTATTTGCCTTGCACGAGGTCGACCTGGGTTCGATTCCCAGCATCCCATATGGTCTCCTGAGCACTTCCAAGAGTGGTTCCTGAGTACAGAGCCAGGAGTGACCCCTGTGCATCACCAGGTGTGACCCCAAAAGCAAAATATAAATAAATAAATTTTTTTAAAAAAAAAGTGTTCGTTTGCGGGGCCAGACATAAGATAGGTCTTTTTTTTTTTTTAATTTTATTGAATCACCGTGAGATGGTTATAAGCTTTCATGTTTTCATGTTTGGGTTACAATCACACAATGATCGAACACCCATCCCTCCACCAGTGCACATTCCCCACCACCAATATCCCCGGTATACCGCCCCCCCCTTTCCAACCCTCCCCCTGCCTCCATGGCAGACTATATTCCCCATACTCTCTCTCTACTTTTGGGCATCATGGCTTGCAACACAGATACTGAGAGGTCATCATGTTTGGTCCATTACCTACTTTCACATGCATCTCCCATCCCAATCGGTTCCTCCAGCCATCATTTTCTTAGTGATCCCTTCTCTAATCCATCTGCCTTCTCCCCTCTGCTCATGAAGCAGGCTTCCAGCTATGGGGCAATGCTGAGATAGGATAGGTCTGAAGGCTCCCACCAGCCTGCAGTCAGCCTCTCGCTGTCGCTGGCGCCAAATGGTCTCCAGAGCATCCCTGGGTACAGCCATCGCAGTCCCCAGACGCCCTGCAGAACCCCAAACATCACTGCATCCTGGGGCTCTCACTGGCCTGCAAGGCTGAGGGTTTGCCAGGAGGGGGTTCTGGGTCCCTTGAGCATGACTTGGGAGCTCCCCGACACACACACACACGGCTCCACAAAATATCCACCCACAACCTCTCTTCTGTACTCATCCAGAGTCCTGGCTCTAGCAATAAAGCCAGGGAAGGAAGTAAAAAGAATCCAAACTGGAAAACAAGAAGGAAAATGAGTTCCATGTGCAAGTGACACAATGATATACGTAGGAAATCCCGAGGAACCGACTGAAAACTTCCCAGTAAGCAACTTTTGTGAGCTGTGGGATGCAAAGTGAAGATGGTTAATAGATAACCAACTGTATTTCCATGCTGTAGCAGTGGACAATTAAAATATGGCAAATGAAATGTAGTTTATAAGAGATACATTTTACAAAAGATATACAGGTCTTGCACACTGAAAATGACAAGCCATGGCCAAGAGAAATTAATGAGGACCAAGAGAAACTAATTAGTAACTAAATAGGCAGGTTGACCGATGTGAAGAATCTTTGCATTCAACGTTCTAGTGCACTGGTGTCATACTCAGCAGTGTTCAGGGGTTACCCCTGGCATAGTGCTCAGGGATGCCAGCAGATCTCAGGAGACCATGTGGTGCCAGGGTACAAACCCAGGGCCCTGGCCTGCCAAACATGCCCTTTGAACTATCTCCCTGAGAAGAGTCAGTGTTTTTAAGTGAAATCAATGTCAAGTCACAATTTTAGCTATGATTTAGCCTCTCTTATAAGCCAGACACTGACTGTTCAGGATTTACAGCAGGGAATAAAAGAGACACACAGCTGTGCCCCCCACACAGCTGACATTTGAATCAGGAAAGATGCACCAAGTAAGTAAGGACCATCTAAATGGCACCTGAAGTCAGTGCTCCTAAGGGAAGTTGGGCAGGGGTGAAGGGGGGGCAGGGCGTCAGCAGTGGATGGAGCCACATTGGAGTCAAAAGTCTTCCAGGCGGAGGGAAGGGCAGAAAAGCCTGCGCAGGAAGCAAGTCTAGAATAAAAAGTTTAGGGGACAGTACAGGGGAGGGAGAGAGTGAACCCCGGGGTGGGTGTGGGGGGACGGCAGCGGGGAGAGTGGGGGAGCCAGAGGCAGCCGCTCTTCGCGCTGACACTGAGCTTTTATTATGAGTGATGAATGAAGCCGCAGAGAGACATGAGGGGAGAATGTCACGGCATGACCTGCTTATCCTTCAGGAGTCTCTCGTGGAGAGTGGCCACCGCAGAAGGGATGGCAGAAATTGCCCACGATACTCTAGACAAGAGACAGCCAGGGCCAGAAACACGGGCAGCCCCGGAGACGGAGGGTAAAGGGGTCCCGGACAAAGGGGAGCACAGTCTTGGCCACCAGGGCAGTGGCTGAGCATGGGCTGGGGAGTGACGGGGATTGACTCTCTCTCTCTCTCTCTCTCTCTCTCTCTCTCTCTCTCTCTCTCTCTCTCTCTCTCTCTCTCAGGCGCTGGGAGGAATCTTTTGCAGGGAGGAAGCAAACAAACCCGGTGAGGGTCTTGAAAGCTCCACGGTGTGTTGTACCTGAATTCTCTCACTCACACGGGGAACGGCTTGAGGCGGGGGCAGCAAGGAGATTCGATGATTTCACGTCTACACGGACTGCGGCTAGGCAGTCACCTGAAACTGCGGTGCAGCTGAAGCTCAGAGCACTTGTTAGAGGAGGGTTTGGGGGGATGCAAATATGGCAATGGTGGGGCCGGAGCGATAGCACAGCGGGTAGGGCGTTTGCCTTGCACGAGGCCAACCCGGGTTCGATCCCCGGCATCCCATATGGTCCCCCAAGCACCGCCAGGAGTAATTCCTGAGTGCAAAGCCAGGAGTAACCCCTGAGCATCGCTGGGTGTGACCCAAAAAGAAGAAAAAATGGCAATGGTGAAACCAAGAGAAGAAGCGCATGAGAATGGAGTTCCTTGATTGGTTCCTTCCCCACAGTACTCAGAGGTACACTGAGGCAGGAGGGAACGACATGGGACTCAAGGGGGCCCCTCGGTGCTGGCAATCTTTGTGGTGGGGATATTCCGGTTTAGGTCCCATAGAGACGTTTACTGATTGATGGGTGGCCCCGCTCCCCTCCAGCCTGGTGGATTTGGGGTCTTCTGTCCTGCTCTGCTCAGCTTCACGACCCAGTCAGCTCTGCCCGGGTTCCAGAACGGGCCGCTCAGAGCTCTGCCTCTGGCTGCCTGCTCACGTCTCGGCCTCCGCTCCCGAGACGGTCCGTGGAGATAAGGCGTTTCTGAAGACCAAGGAGACCGGGAGAGCAGAGCGAAGCCTGCAGCGAACCCTGGCAGGTCGCAGCTGCGCCCTACACGACACAGGTAACCCTCGCACGTCTGGCCCTCAGATACACGTATAAACCCTCTCACACAGAACCCTCACAGAGCACAGCAAGCTGGGTGGGGAGCGACTCTTGGGCACAGGTCAGAGCTGGACCGTCCACAGAGGGACTGTATTTAAAGCCAGAGCTGGGGGAAAGCAGCAGGGTGGGTCTGGGCGGCCCTCGGGGCCCAGGCAGTGTCCGAACAGCCCCGCCCCGCCTCCACCCGTTTCTGCCAAGGCCTCGGGAGTGCCCCACAAGCCCACTCCACTGCCCCCTCAACTCACTTCCTGGGGCTGCCATGATGAGCACAGCTGAGTGGGTGACCCCAGACAGGACTGAGGACCAGAGATGAAGCCTCAGACTCCATCCCTACCTCTGCAGGGAAAGAGAAAGAACAGAAATATACTCTTCCGCAGGGCTGAGAGAGGACAGTGTGGAGGGCCTTGCGGGTTTGGTCCTCGGCATCCCATATGATCCCGTGAGCCCCGTCAGGTGTGATTCCTGAGCACAGAGCCAGGAGTAACCCTGAACATTGTTGGGTGTGGCCCCACCCCATCCTTCCCCCCACCAAAAAAAAAAAAAATTGCATGCTCACAGTTCTGGAGGCTGGACCTTCAAGTCAAAGTGCTATGTCAAAGAATCTATTTCTGACGAGATCAAGAATAGTAAAAACCAGGGCCAGGAGGATTGGTCCATGGTTGGAAGGCTGCCTTAAGTGCTAGGGAAGAGGGCAGTTGGGATGGAGAAGGGGCCACTGAGACAATGATGGTTGGAAGGAATTGCTTGGGTGAAAGATGTGTGCCAAAAGTGGGTGAAGGACCAAACATGATGGCCTCTCAGCATCTGTATTGCAAACATAATGCCCAAAAGGAGAGAGAGAGAGAGAGAGAGAGAGAGAGAGAGAGAGAGAGAGAGAGAAGAAAAGTGCCTGCCATAGAGACAGGCAGCGGGTGCAGGAGGGAAACTGGGGACATTGGTGGTGGGAAATGCACACTGGTGGAGAGATGGGTGTCGGAACATCGTCTGAAACCCAATCGTGAAAGCTTTGTTACTGTGTATCTCACAGTGAGTCAATAAAAAAAAAAAAAAAAGAAAAAAAATGAGCACTTACTAAGCCAACCAAATGAAACTTACCTCACATACAACAAAGCAGTCTTTGAGAAAACTTAAGCGAATGTTTATTTAACGATGTGTAAAGATATGCAAAATAAAAATTTGTGGAGAGGAAAAAGAAATAATAAAAAGAAAAAATAAGAGAGAAGACTCCGATCCGGGCCTGCCTCCTAGCCGCTTGTGTTTGCACGATTCTTGGCTTGTGGCTGCGCACCCCCAATCTCTGCCCCCCTTTCCCATGGGCTCTGCCGCTGCCCCCTCCCCACCCGTCCCTGCTGCTCCCACAGATGCCAGGACCAGGGCCCAGGCTGGTCCCCCTCCAACTGAGTCCCTCTGCCACGACACTTTCTGAACTAGGTCACCTTCAGAGGGACTGGCCTTCAGGACTTGGGGGTCTCTCGTGGGGACACAATTGGTCCCCCCACACCCTCCTCCTCCAGGCAGCCGTGCCCGCCCGGCGCCCTGACCGCACCTCACTTTGCTCACTTATCACACTGCCCCGCGCTGTCCTTCCTTCTCTCCCACGGCAGCAGGGACGGCCCAGAGCACAGCGCCTCAAACAGCAGGTTTCTGAAAAGAGGGATTTGTTTAGAAGGGAGTCCCTGAGCCTGTGGCAGGAGGAAGAATGAGGAGGACGAGAGGACACTCCTCTGCTGATGGGGACAGGCATGCTTGTCCCCGGGTGTCCCGGCGCCGGTGACAGAGAAGAGGCGCGGAGTCTGCACTCTTGCAAGTCCCCAGAGGCTGTGGTGATCCCCGCTCTGCAGCAGACGCTGACCCACCTGGGTGCCTGGCACAGAGGCAGCCAGAATGGGGAAACACACACACACACACACACACACATACACACCACACACATACACACCACACACACACACCACACACACACACACACACACCACAGACACACACACACCACACACACATACACACACCACAGACACACAGACACACACAGACACCACAGACACACAGACACACACCACAGACACCCCACAGACACACACACACACCGAGCAAGGACATTCTTGCTTGAACTACTGTTCATTCCCTCGGGTGCCCTTCCAAGGGAAGGCAGGCACCTGTCACCTGTTGGCCTGGAATGTTCTCTCTGCAGCCCCCCTCTTCAGGAAGGGGAGCGCCTCATTCCCACATACCAGAGGCCTCGGTTGCACTCTGAGCTCAGTCAGGCCCGGGGGACACACAGCGAAGCGGAAACCAGCTAATCTCCCCGCACTCCTAAGCCTCCTCCAGGGCCAAGGGGGTCAACCTTGGAAAAAACCCTGACCCCTGGGGCTGGAGCCTTAGCACAGCGGGGAGGGCATTTGCCTTGCACATGGCCAACCCGGGTTCTGTATCTGTGTCTGTGTGTGCCTGTCTCTGTGTTTCTGTGTGCATGTCAATGTGTGTCTGTGTGTATGTGTGTGTGTCTGTGAGTGTGCATCTGTGTGTGTCTGTGTGTATGTGTGTGTGTCTGTGAGTGTGCATCTGTGTGTGTCTGTGTGTATATATCTTTGTGTGTCTGTGTGTTTGTGTGTCTATGTCTGTGTGTATGCCTGTGTGTCTGTGCGTCAGTGTTTCTGTATGTGTATGCCTGTGTGTCTGTGTGTCTGTGTGTATGCCTGTGTGTTTCTGTGTGTCTGTGTATTTGTGTGTGTGTCTATGTCTGTGTGTCCGTGTGTGTCTGCATGAGTGTGTGCGTACCCACATGCACGGTTGCATACCAGCACATGCCCACCCATCTCCAGAGCCTCACCCTGAACAAACCAACAGAGGCGCTGGGGAGAGTGGGGGCTTACGAGGCGGATTTCAGAATCGAGACGAGCGCCATCCCTGACACTCATGGGAGCTCGGTGACCTCATGAAGTGACTTGACGTCTCCGGATCTAATCCTTTGCCTGCTGAATGGGACTATTACCGAGTTAACCTCTAAAGCCAGGAGAGAGGCGGAGCCTCCGGCACCGAGAGGCGCTTGGACATGGAACCACCAAGAACTGCTGACCTAGATGATCAAATGGGATGCACTGTTCACATTTTTATAGGGGCCACGCCCAGCAGGGCTAGGGGCGAAAGGGGCAGGATCCCTTCTACTCCCAACCACACTCACACCCTCATCCTGGGTGTATGCCAGTGGTGGAAAGTTTACTACTTCCTATGGCATGATGCTGGTGGTTGGGGTGGGGGTGGTGACTAGGGAGCTGAAGGGGCCACCAGGGTCATCCCAGTGGTGCTCAGGGGCCACCCTACCCAGTGGCACCAGGGATCAAACCCAGGGCCTCACACACTCTACCCTGTGCTCCACATTGTGCCATACCCCTCGTCCCTGTGATGTATTTTAAGCATTTTTTTAAGCAACACTTTTTTTTTTAACTTGTAACAGTGATAAAATCCATACTTGGTGTGTCTGACGTCCTGGGTTCAACCCCCGGAAGCAAAAAATAAATAACATAAGCATTAATAACAAATATAGAAACTGAGCAAACAGGAAATACTACCATCTACTTCCTGGCTCTGACAGTATACTAGAACTATGTACGATGTTTTCACTGGAGGAAGCAGGATGAGGCGTGCACAAGACTTCTCTGTACTATTTTTGCAACTTCCTCTAGGTCAAAACTATTTCTTAAAAAGTTGCATAAAACCTTTGACACAAAATACCATTACCTATGGAATCTGCCTTGAAGATGGGGTGAAAGATCTAAAATTGGGGAGTTATGCAAGGACGCGCCTAGGAAACCCACCCTGGTCTCCCTGACTTAGAGTCCCGTGAAGAAAGTCCAGTTGGGGGTGTGGAGGTGGATCGGCAATAAGTCTCGGGTCTTGCATGCATAACACGTGGGCTCATCCATCCCCAGAGCCTCCAACACCTAAAATAAAATAAACAAGGGCGCTAGAGAAATAGTACACTGGGTAGAATGCTTGCCTTGCACACAGCTAACCCAGGTTCGAGCCCCGGCACCATGTATGGTGTCCCAAGCCCCTTCAAGAGGGATCCATGAACGCAAAGAGTAAGACCTGAGCACTGCAGAGTATGTCCGAAAAAAACAAACCAAGGAAAAAACCACCAGTTACTGGGCTGAGGAGACAGCGCCGTGAGCTGCAGGGCATGCTTTGCACGCAGGTGCCCTGGAGTCCAGACTCCTGCGTCTGCTTATATGGAAAGAAAACACTGGCCCATGCAGGGCCTGTCTGGAGCATAGTAATAGTAATAGTAGCACTCCACTGTCGTCCCGTTGTTCATTGATTTGCTCCAGCGGGCACCAGTAACATCTCCATGGTGAGACTTGGTGTTACTGTTTTTGGCATATCGAATACGCCACGGGGAGCTTGCCAGGCTCTGCTGTGCGGGCAGGATACTCTCCATAGCTTGCCGGGCTCTCCTAGAGGGACAAAGGAATTGAACCTGGGTCGGCCACGTGCTAGGTAAATGCCCTACCCACTGTGCTATCAATCTTGGAATAGTAACAGTAACAGTAATAATATAGTCTAGTAATAGTAATAGTAATAGTCTCCAATTTTAGATCTTTCACCCCATCTTCAAGGCAGATTCCATAGGTAGTGGTGCTTTGTGTTAAAGGTTTTACACAACTTTTTAACAATTTTGACCTAGAGGGAGTTGCGAAGGAGGGGGCTGTGAAAGCTGCCACCATGGGTACCCTCAGCCATCACTTTCCTCCTCAGCTGAGCAGGCAGCCAGGTACTCCACCCACTTCCATCTTTTGGAAAAAGCTTCCTGGTCGCCTTCCTCGCCACTCACGGTGGCCCTTCCCATGCGCGTCCAGCCCACATGGCCCATGGGCAGGGGAGAGGTAAACCACCCGGGCAGATGGGGATGGGTGAGTGACAAGGCCCAAGGCATCCAGGGAGGACCCAACATTTCCCACCCTCCCCCATCCTGGAGGCCACTTCCTGCACCAGGATCCTCCTCCCCCGCAAATCCTCATCATTGGCACCCGCATCTCAAAAGCATCTCTGCTCCTACGTTGCCTTCTGACCACCCCAGAAAGACCCTTCCAGGGCTGGCCTGCCTGTCCTCTCCAATTCTATACTCCAACTTTGGGGGTTAACCACTGTCTTGCCCCCAGTCCCCCAGCCTAGGACCTCTGTGGGGACGGGGGTCCTGGTTCCAGACTGTGACCACTATATAGGAGAGCCAAGGAGAGGACTGGGAGGCTCCAGGGCCGGAGCGACAATCCAGCAGGGAGGGCGCTGTCCTTGCGTGCGGCTCACCCGGGTTCCCCCGAGCACCACCAGGAGTAATTCCCTGCGCCAGGAATAAGCCCTGAGCACTGCCAAAACAGAAGAGAAGTGGGAAGCTCTCCGGCAGCGCCCCTGGGGACATTAACATTCCCACACGAGTCTTCGGTGCCACCTGCAAGCCCAGTGCGGACGGCTAGCCAGTGGGTCACACACAAGGGTGGGACCCAGAAGTGCAGCGGGGGCTGGCGGGGGCCTACGAACATCACCCGACTCTAAGGCAGCCTAAAGAGGCAGGCTCAGGGTGGAGCTGGTGGGCACTGATGGCTCCTCCTCCCCCAACTCCAGCCCTGCCCACAGGTGCTGGCCTGCCAGTGGCCCCCACCCCCAGCCTCCCCAGCCAAACCACCGCCAGTGAGAGTGGAGTTGAACAGGCCAAAACACCGCGGCCAGCCCTGGGCTGCCCCTCATCATCCGGCACCTCAGCTGCTGCCCTCTTGGTGGGCGGCCTCCGGGGCTGGACCCTGGGAACAAATGGCTGAAGCCTCAGATCTCTGCTGTCCCTGAGACCCGCTTCCAGGGTCACACCACGAGTACCCAAGGGTCCTAAAGCGTCCCCCCTGCAGAAACAGAATCACTCAGCTCCCCCACCCTGGAAACCCACCCGATCAAGTAAACAAAGCAAACACCCCCGAAGTCACTGCATCAGTCCCTCCGGCCCTGGGGAGCCCTTGGGGGAAACTGAGGACCACACTGGGAAACTGAGGACCAGCAAGAAACAGGCTGGCTGAGGCCCGCATGAGCACGGGAGGTACCACCAGGAGCCTGAGCAGCCGGCCAGGGGGGTCCTGCTGGGGCCATCCTCATGTGCAAGTTCACACGCTGAGTTTATCAAGGACCCACACAACTTCCCCGTGCTCCCACCCCCCCCCCCCCCGTGGGCAGTGTGTGCCCTGGTGCTGGGCCCTGCCTACACAGAGGGTCACTCACTGTCCATGGTCACCAGGTTCCTCACAGGCTCTGGGCCATGTGGGTGAGTCCCCCACCCCCTGAGGGGAGAGATGTCCAGCGCAGTGAGGCGCCACTGAGAGCCCATCCCCCAGGTCTCAGGCAAACCCTCTCGGGGCGAGTCCAGACTGTCCCCTCTGGCGGGCACTGTGGAGCAGTGGGCACCCGGGGCCAGGCTAGAAGCAGAGTCTCCCCGTCCCAGGACTCCTGAGGGCAGAAGGCATGGTTGCCGCAGCCCCCCGACAGACCCCCACCCCCACCCCCAGTCAGGCCCACACCCATTTTCCCCGTGTTAAGCCCAGGAGCTCCCATCATTGACCTCATTGTGGACCAATCACCTGATTCATTCAAGCCCCACTTCCTGTCATAGAAACAATCCCAGCTCCCTACTTATTTGCATGTTTGCATTTGGGTTTCCTTCTTGTCTTATGAGGAGGTGGGGGTGGGGGTAGGGTGGAGGGGAGCAAGGCTGGGGCCACACCTGGAAGAGCTCAGGGGCTATTCTTGGCTCTGTACTCAGAAGTGACCCCTGGCGGTGCTCAAGCTCACAGGGACGAAGGTGGCTGATGTGTGTGTGTGTTGGGGGGGGGGGGGCGGGGAAGGGGAGGGGGAGAGCGGGGGACTATGTGGCAGCAAGGTTCCAACAGGTCTAAGTCAGGGTAAAACTCTGTATCAGACTTCAACGTCTGGCCCATGAGAACCATTCAAGAACCGTGGCCACGTTGTTAACGCTGGTCTTGTGGTTCTGCCCTACTTCATAGCCAGGAAACAGACACTCTGAGGCCGACCGAAGACCCCGACAGCTCAGAGCGGCTGCAGGGCCCTGAACCCTGGTCTGTCTGACGCAGGCAACTCACACCTTTTGCCAGTGACCAGCACCCAGTACCAGCACCACAGAGAAAACCCTGAAAACTGCAGCCTGGCCCAGAGCGTTCCTCAGCTCTGGGGCTGTTCATCGTCACTGTTTTTCCCAGCCCCTCGGTAAATCACACTTCGCTGTGTTTTGCGCCCCCGCCCTGTAAATTGTACTGGCTCCTGCCATCTTGCCCATTTTTTTTTTCAGGCCTTCACCAACAACCATCAGTTCTTGCCTTCATTTTCTTTTTCCTTCCTCCCACCCTCGTGACCTGGTTTCAATGAAAAGTGCAGCCTAATTGCCCAGCTCCTCGCTGAAACCCCAGGTGGGGAGCGGGGTGGGAGCTGACCTTTCCCACCGAGATCTAAGGAAGCCCCAGGAGCTGCTGCTGCACAACTTGATAAAAACTTCAAAGCCCTCATCACTCACGCAGGGCCCTCCCTGAAGCGCCTGCGACTTCGCACCAGACAACGAACACTTTCCCCTACCAAGTCCGACAGATGGTTCTCTGGGTCTCAAGGAACAAATGACGACTCCCCATGCACGAGAGAGGGGAACTCACAGCGTTCGCATGGGCAAGCAAATGTCTCTCCGCCCTGGAGGATAGGGCGGGAGCAAACTTCAGCCTCCACCACCACCCCCCCTCTCCACTCCGCCCCCACTCCAGCCCCCAGCCCTCAGCTTCTCTGGCATTGATCTTGGCCTCCTCGCACTGGGCAGCAAGGGTGTGGTCTCAGTCAGGACCCTGCAAAGTCAAGGTGCTGACGATTCCTTTTGTTTGCTGGTTTTGTTTGGGGTGTTGGGGGCCACACCCAGTGGCACCCAGGGTTCACTCCTGGTAGGGCTCAGGGGACCAAACCCAGGTTGGCCACATGCAAGGCCAGTACTCTACCCGCTGTCTTCCCTCTCCAGCCCAAGCTCACGGCTTTAGCGGAAGTCCTGGGCTGCCTGCAGCGAGAGACCTGTGAGGTCTGTTGGCCAGGCCCCCCAACTCTGCAAGTCTCCTCCGAGGAGTCTTCCACCTGCTGAATGTCCCCCCCACCCCGCCACCAGGCCTGCCTGGACACCTCGACCTGGCTTTACGGGGTTCAGAGCGGAGTCTCACCCCACTCCCCGCACTGCAGTACCCCTACTTCCTGCGGCAGCCTGCGTCGGAGCATCCTTTGCCATTTCAAGAAAAGACGCACTTGCAAGGCTGACTCTAGTGACACTAAATTGTGGGTCAAGTTGAAGGGTCTCCCCTTGCTGCACATGCTCACTTCTATTTCCCGGTCCGTGCCACGCCCGTATCTCCA
Organism: Sorex araneus; assembly: GCF_027595985.1. Classification (NCBI taxonomy): domain Eukaryota; kingdom Metazoa; phylum Chordata; class Mammalia; order Eulipotyphla; family Soricidae; genus Sorex; species Sorex araneus. Next base: position 19,021,400 of record NC_073307.1, read on the forward strand.
AGAGCTCCATCTCTCCCCCTGTGCCCCAAAAGCAAGCAGATATCAGGAGGCAGCTTTCGTCTCCCACACCCTGCGCATCTCTGCCCCCCACTGCTGCCAACCCTCAGTTTCCCCCACGGTCCATTCCCCCAGGGCACACGGCTACGGAAACACAGCGACCAAGCTGCCCTGTGGAGAGGCCGCGGCGCTCAAGTCTGCAGGATGGGCCAGGAAGAAAGCGGGGCTGCAAGAGGTACTGGGAGAAGAGTCCGCCTGGGCAATGACCTCAGCTTCTGACTCCAGTGCTCCAAGGAGGAAGAAACTGCACGAACTAGCCGGAAGGAAAGTAGCCTGGAGAGCGGAAGAAACTCCTTCTCCCAGGCCTCTCAGAGAGAAGCTGGAAGGAGGCGCTGTCTGGGGCCTGGGGGGAGGGAAGGAGGCCCCCTCCCTCCCTTCTCCTCCCCCCATCTTCATTCTCCAAGTGTCCACAGCACCGGAACCACCGCCGTCCCTCTGCTCCCAGTAACTGCATGGGGACACTGAAGCCGCAGGTCAGGGGTAATTGCAGGGGCAAGTGGATTCCGAAAAACTGGAAGTTCTGGAAAAACCAGCTTTCCAACAGATTCTGCTTTCTAGTAGACACTGGTATGAAAACACTCAGCATCCAGCCACCAAATGCCTACCAGGGAGGGTGAGGAGCAGAGACAGAGAGGGCCCTGGCCGGAGGAGGGGTGAATCTGAACCCAGGGGTGGGGCCCCTGCGATGGCGCTGAGGCAAAGGCAGCGCGGTGGACTTTCAATACAGGAGCCAGGACGGACGATGGGTGAGGCTCGGGCGGGCACCCTCAGAGCCACACATGTACCGCCCCCAAATCTAGCCACCCGTCTGGACCTCAGTAAGAGACCCACTACGAAGGCTTGTCATCCCATGCTAAGAAAAGTATTAGGACCCCCCGAGGGCTAATATCCTCCCTAAAAGCAGAGTCTTAATAAATCAGTAAAGAATATACAAAGCACCCCCGTGGGAAGAATGAACAAAGGGCCTGAAAAGCAATTCACAGAAACACACAAATTACTATTGACATAGGGGGGGGGGAAAGATCAGTCTTCCTGCTGCCCAGAAACAGGACGTGCTGGAAATTAAAATGAGGGAGGGACAAGGCTGTAGCTGCATGACAGAGCTACACCCGTCTTGCATGTGAAGCCCTGAGTTTGATTCCTGGCACCAAATTTTTTTTTCATTTATTAAACTGAGATTGTTTTTCCCACATATCTGAGTTCCTAAACTCCCATTAATATCCAGCAAGAGCCAAATTCGGAACTTTCTAAGCCCCCCCCCCCCGCCCCGCTCCCCCCAGCCCCGTGTACTGGAATGGACAGCAAGGCGACCTAACTTAATGGGTAACACAGCAGATGAAGACAGAAATTTTGTTGTTTTGTTTTGCTGAGGGGAAACACAGAAGGTGATGCTCAGGGCTGAGCCCAGGATCTGCGTCCTGGGATCATTAAGGGGCCATATGTAGTGCTGGGGATCAAAGCCAGGTCAGCCACGGGCCAGGCAAATGCCCTATCTGCTGTACTATCTCTCTGCCCTAAAAACAAAAATTGCACATGGAATTCCCATTTGACTCAGTAAATCCACTTTAAAGCTCTGTTATACTAACACCAAGAATTCATAAGAATTTAACTGCAATATTGTTTCATGATCCTTAAAAAACTTGGAAACAATCTTCTGTGCAATAAAATGGATGCAAGCTACATAAGTAAAGAAATATGACAGTCACATTGGTGGAGGTGAATGGGCACTGGCGGAGGGATGGGTAAACGATCACTGTATGACTGAAATGCAAACACAAAAGTTCATAAGTTTATAACTGCACATCACAGTGATTCTCTAATAAAAATTTTTTTTAAAAACAAATATGACAGTCAAAAAATAAGACTGTAAAACGTGTAACTATGTAGAAAAATTATATATTAGGTAAAAAAAATTCTAAAGTCACCTTTACAATGAATCATATTTTACATATAAGCCATCTCACATATATAAAATACACACAAGTTCACAGAAATAAATTATGGTTGGGGCTCCCTCCCTCTCCCCTCTGCCTCTCCTTCCTTTTGGGCATTATGGTTTGCAATACAGATGCTGAGAGGTCATCATGTTTGTTCCTTTGCCTGCTTTCAGCACGCAGTTCTTACTCAGAATGATCATTTCCAACTATCTTCGTCATAGTGTTCCCTTCTCTATCCCAACTGCCTTCTCCCCCAGGCTGAGGCAGACCAATCCTCCTGACCTGTGTTTCAAGAAGTGTCCTGGAAACAGCCTGATGCCCGAGAACAGATAACTGGTTCATGAAACCATAGTACATATCCCCTTTACTTTTTCCTCTCCCCCAGAATGTTGGCTTGGACTCATTGGCTGTGGAAATCAGTGTGGCCCGGGCTGGGACGGTCTGCCCCATCTCCCACGGTTCCCCATCTCCTAGACATCCGGCTCTAACCTTTCTAAGCTTCAGTTTCCCCTTCTAAGAACCAAGGAGATGTTATTGGTTACACGCCCAGCCGGTGGTTTGTGTGTTTCCCCTTTGTCCTTACTGAAAAAAGAAAGTGATTTTGTTCAGGGGCCAAATGCCCATCCCAAGGAATGCCACACGATCCATCTACGTTAACCACCTTCTCCTTCGTGTCCGGGATTCACTCTGACCAATGAAAGGAAAGGAAAAGGCCACTGAGCGATTCTGGAAAACACAGTTCTACCCTCAAGCGAGAGATCCCCGCCACACTTCAGAGGTTCCACCTCCCATCAAAAGATACACGAGAGCAGCAGGACACGAGCACGGCTGTGCTGAGGCTCCGGCAGCGTCGCCCAGACCCTGGCAGCAATTCGGGGACTCACGTGAGTCTCAGCGGCACTGCACACTTCTTGCTCGAAACCCTCAGTTCAGGGGCCATGGATGCGGTTCAAGCGGTGAAGCACATGTGTGGTGTGTGCGGGGCTCTGAGTTTGAGCCGCAGCCGTCCCCACCCACCCACCCACCCCCATCCCACACACCAGCACCAGCAGGTCTGACCCCAGCAGCCCCCAGCACAGCCCCCAACGCTGTTTTCAAAGCTCCCTCCCTCCGGAAGAGGTTTGGGAATGACGGTGCAGGGGAGAGAGAAAGCGCATCCTGGCAGAAAGCCCTCCCGAGGGCTCAACATCCCGTGCTCTTACACCTACTTCCTATTCATGGTCCGTGGTTCCAGGAGCTGTCTCAGTGCCAGCCAGAGTGGCAGAGGAACTTTGGGGGGTCAGGGCAGGAAGGAGGTGGGGGGCCGGGGGCCACTCCCTGCAGTCCTTGACCACCGAGTCCTGATGGCGGGACACAGAGGCCTGAGGATGCAGCACTGTGATGGTACCCTGCAGGGACCATCAGGGGACCCCCTAGGGGACCACCAAGGTCTCCCCGACTGTCCTCAGGGGCCTGCAGGGGTGCGTCTGTCAATGCTCAGGGAGCCTTGGAATGCCAGGCATGAACTGGCGTCCCCTCGCAAGACGAGCCCTCACCCAGCCCTGAGGAGCATGTTTTACAAACTCAGAGGCCAGAGCTCCTGCTCTGCCCTTCAAAGCTCCTCTGACTCGGATCCCTGGCTCCTCGGTGGAGCACCGCGGGGAGCTGCCGCCGTTGGGTGTGGCAAAAAACCCAGCCAACCAAAAGCCAAATTAAAACGGCAGCACATATTAAAACGCAGACGGGCGAAGGCACAGCTCACGTATACATCCCACACGCCAAGCGTAATGGTTGGGGAAATCAAGCGCACACTGGGTATTGTCGTTGCATCTTTTAAAAATAAAACTATAATTGAATGTTGCAGATGGGGGCTGTGGGTCAGTGGCGGGGCACTTGTCCGGCGTGTGTCATACAACGGATTCGGTTCCCAGCCCCACTCGGCCCCGGGAGCACTGCCAGGGGCAGCCCGAGCACCACGTTGGGAATCATCCCACAGCACAGCTGAGTGTGGCCCGGGTTCTGCACAGAAAGTAAATTTAAATATTAAAAGACTTTGTCTGCTTTCATCAGAAGTTAGTGTGAAATGCAAATTGTACGTGGCCTTTGAGTAGATCAGCTCAAACATAGTAGGAGAAAATTAACTATTAATTATTAACTATTAATTATTCACTCAACCGCATAGAACTGTGTGATTCTGGGGGAGGGAAGACACTTGCCTTGCACACAGCCAACCTGGGTCCAATCCCATATGGTCCCCTGAGCACTGCTAGAATCAGGAGTAACTGGGCGTGCCCTTCCTTCCTCCGCCCCTCCGAAAAAGAATCACGTGATTCTGGTAAGTGTGCATAGAGGTTAAGTGTTCTTAGGTTTGTGTTTTAAACTACAAGTGCATGCTAACTAACTAACTAACAAGTGCACGCTAACTAGTAGATAGTCTAAGAAGTTTGAAAGTGCAAAAATTTTTAATTTTTTAAATAATTTTAAATACCATGAGTAGCCGAAGGAAAGATTGCAGAAGCAAAAAGCTCTGTTGTACTGCTTTTTGAACAAGGGGCCTACAGTTTTCTTTTTCTTTTTCTTCTTTCTTGTTTTGCAGCTGTGCTCAGGGATGACTCCTAGAGGGGCCCAGGGGACCCTGTGGGGAATTCAAACTACGGTCGTGGAGGCAGCCACACAAGGGAGCCACGTAAACCTTTGCACTATTTCTCTGGCCCCGCATTTTCATAGTGCATAGGGCCCGCGTGACAGAGCGGACCTTGACAAGGGGCCTGGAGAGTCCCAGGGAAGGTCACTGGCCCCTCAACCCGACCCAGGCCGCCAAACACACAGGTCCCGCTCCACCAGCCACAAACGCCACCCATCTAAACCCCCACTCGGAAGATTCCTTTTACCACCAAAAGTATTTCCGGCTAATAAAGTCGTCTGCCTGCGAGCCGGGGCCAGGGTGGAAGGAGGGAGGCGCGAAGAGCCCATCTGGAGCATTTGGCATCAGCCAGCGCGGCTGTGCCAGGGGCACCTTGAGAGCAGTGGCACGTAGTAGTAAAGCACCATATAACTCACCGCCCCAACCGAGCAAGTTTCAGAATGAACGAAGGTACAAATGACATCAATGCTAGGTCCAAATGACCTCACGGGGCCTAGGAAGGTTAGTTTTTCTTGTTCCTGAATGAACAAAAAGTCTTTCTGTTTGTTTGTATTTGGGGGCCACCTCGGGTGATGCTTGGGGGTTACTCCTGGCTCTGCACTCAAGAACTACTCCTAGTGAAGCTCAAGGGACCATATGGGATGTCGGGGATTGAACCTGGGTGGGGCAGATGCAAGGCAAGTGCCCTACATACTCTACTATGGCTCCAGCCCCAGAACAAAAAATAGTCTTTCTCCAGAAAGGTGCTCCTCCGGGCTCCTCTGCCTAACAAGCCACAGACCCTCGCTGTCTCTGTCCCTGTCCCCACGCTCCACAGTGTGGCCCAGAGCCTGTGACTAAGGGGCCCACCATATACCCTTGCAGCGCCCAGTGGGCCTCAGTTTGTCCTGATTCCCAAAGCAGACTCGCCAGTGCTTAGTGGAAGATTTTGTGTCTGGTGTGTCTGATCCCTGGATGCTGTGACAAGTCAGAAGCCTGCGTTTGGACTTCAGTTCTGCTCCAACACAGCCTTGCTTTCGCAGCCTTGCTTTAGGGAACGGGTGTGTCCCCTAAATTCCAAACTCCAGGGCCCAGTAACATCTGCTGCTTTTGTGGTGTCCCTTCAAGGGCAGATAATGCCTGTGAGGGTTTTTGGTGGAGTTTTATGGGTTGTTTGGTTTGGGTTTTGTTGGTTTATGGCCACACCTGCGAGGGGCCGGCAGGGGGTGTCACTCCCAGCAGTGCTGGGGGACCAGGCAGTGCCAGGGATGGGACCCAGGGCTCGGGAAAGCAAAACATGAGTCCCCACCCTCTGAGCCATCTCCCCAGAAGGGACAGTGAGATGGCCCCAATGAGCAAACTTCATCCATGAATGCTACGGGCTGGACTCCTCTCTCTGTTCAGGAGAGTGACGCATGCTGGGACACTTGCCAGCCAGAATAGAGGGGTGGTTTGGGGAATAACTTATCACCAAGCATCTAGCCACCCGCGCTGTGTCAAGGGTGTTGCTTTTCCAGGGACCCCACTGTGACCCGTCAAAGATATGAGGGAAGGGCCACTTTTATGGTCTCTAAACGTGACCCATCCATTCGGACTCAAGTGGAGGGTCAAAACCACGCGGACTTTTGCACGGCTCCCAAGGCAGGTGATGCATTTCGTCTCCCCCGTGTCGTCGGGGGATCCTTACCATTCATTCACTCATAAGAAAGCCCCTTTCTCCAGCTCTTGGGAAGGCTTTTTTCTTTCCCTTCATTAATGCAGATGCAACAGGAAACATCGATTAAACCGAAAATCAAAGCCTGAGTTCATGATCTTTGTCTTCAGGAGAAATCTTCGCCACAACAAGATAGATTCTTGTGGCCTTTTCTACCTGACCTCTTAATACCTTACTTTCTTAGGCTATATGATTTTTTTCTCCGAAGCTAAATTTCATTAGGGAAAGAGAGAGAGAGAGAGAGAGAGAGAGAGAGAGAGAGAGAGAGAGAGAACTATTTCTGGCTGAGGGAATGAAAGGGGCGGGGCGGGGAACAAGCAAATACAGGGAGAGCCCCCTGGCCCCCATCTGTTCCAAATCTTCCCCTCACAGGATGTAATGTCTAAAAAGCAAGAAAAATATTCCTTCCTCTTCCAACATTCAACAGGATCTTGCATGCAAAGAGAAGAATGTCTGGTTACTCTGTGGGTTTTCATCTGCTTTTTAACTCACTTGTTGCCAAATTTCACTGAACCCTCAATCCATTTTCCCCTCTCCCCCAAAAGCAATGGGGCTGGGAGGCCTCAGCTCCCCCTCCACCCCCGCCCCCCACCAAGAAGGAACACTCTAGACCGCAAGTGAGGCACCCCCTCCCCTCCGTGTCACCAATCCCCTTGGCACCAAGTGCAGGCACTGAATCTGGCCTAGACTTTCACCGATTTCTTAGTGGAAAACCTGTCAGGCGCGGGAGCCTGGGCCCTGGGAAGGTGGGTCCCTGTCCCCCATCAAGCAAGGGTAAGGGGAGCAGGGCTGAGAGCCCTGAACGCTGGCTCCACACTCAGCCCTGCGCCCAGGACTTCTATGCATGTCTGAACACGCACAGCCAACTCCACGACATCTGAACAGGAAGGATGTCCCCAGTGGCTCCCGACAGCTGTCACTGATGCCTCTCCAGAGCCAGGAGGACAGTATTTATAGGAAGGGCAGCCGGCCAAGCCAGGCCAGCCCCAGCTCTAGTCCAACCAGCCCGCCTTTCCGTTTTGTGTAGTTCTCCTAGTTCAAGGAAGAACATTCTTCCCTTGATTGCTTGCTTTCGATGCCAGGATGGAGTCTTCATTAAAAGAACTGCAAAAGATGGATAAGAACCTGCATCACTTCTCCCTCCTCCTTCGGCACTTAAATCTCCCTACCGCCTCCATCCAACTGCCCCCCCAACCCCACTCCCGCACAAACTCTTCCCGTCACGTGCTCCTTCCTTACACTCACCAACACAGACCCCCTTTGCCATCCTTCACAGCTCCAAACAACCCTTCTGTCCACTCCCCACCACACCCCTGCCTGTCACACGTGATCACCCCTCACCCCAACCTCCTCTACCCTTGTTTCCTCCCCCTCTCCCCTACCAGCTACCCAACTACCTCCTCCTTGCTGTTATTCACACACACAAGTCCCCCCCACCCCCACACACACATACATACACACGTTACCAAAATTTTGCATTTGGTCTCCTTCTCTTTGGAAAACTTGCCCCAGTTGGCAGCAAAGGAATGGAAGCCTCTCTCTCTCTCTCTCTCTCTCTCTCTCTCTCTCTCTCTCTCTCTCTCTCTCTCTCTCTCTCTCTCTCTCTCTCTCTCTCTCAAGGTCATTTCTGCCTTAACCTCCCTAGAGGGAACTTGCTAAAGCCATCTGAAAAAAGCACCTCCTTTCTCGAACCCCTCTCTCACATGCCTGCCCTTTCTTCTCGACACCTTTCCCCACGTAGAGCCTGGCCCCTTTTTTTTTTTTTCTTTCATTTATTTATTATTATTATTATTTTTTATTTTTTTTATTTTTTTTTATAGTTTATTTTTAATTAGTGAGTCAACGTGAGGGTACAGTTACAGATTTATACATTTTTGTGCTCATGTTTCTCCCTTACAAAGTTTGATAACCCATCCCTTCACCAGTGCCCATTCTCCACCACCAGTAAACCCAACATCCCACCCCCCCTTCCCAGTCCCGTCTCCCCCCACCCCACACTGCCACTATGGCAGGGTATTCCCTTTTGTTCTCTCTCTCTGATTAGGTGTTGTGGTTTGCAATAAAGGTGTTGAGTGGCCATTGCGTTCAGTCTCTAGTCTATATTTGGCCCGCATCATCTTTCCCCCACATGACCAACAACCACATTTTACTTGCTGTTCCCTTCTCTGAGTTGCCCAGGATGAGAGAACAGCCTCCAAGCCATGGTGACAACCTCCTGGTACTTATTTCTACTATTCTTGGGTGTTCGTCTTATAGTCTATTATTCTATATTCCACAGATGAGTGCAATCTTTCTATGTCTGTCTCTCTCTTTCTGACTCATTTCACTTAGCATGATACTTTCCATGTAGATCCACTTATATGCAAACGTCATGACCTCATTTTTTCTAACAGCTGCATAGTATTCCATTGTATATATGTACCAGAGTTTCTTCAACCAGTCATCTGTTCTAGGGCACTCGGGTTTTTTCCAGATTCTGCCTATTGTAAACAGTGCTGCGGTGAACATATAAGTGCATATGTCACTTCGACTATACTTTTTAGAGCCTGGCCCCTTGACTGCGCATGCGTCAGCTTCCCCTGAGCCCTCACCTGCCCTTAACCAACAATCAGATCATCCGCAGCTCAAGTTCCTCAGCCCGGTCAGTGGCCTGCCTTGGGCTAAACGCCGGCCCCTCAGTGCCCTTCGAGTACCCGCCCCGCAGCTGACCCCGTCACTCTGCTCACTGGCTATATTGGTTTTGGTTATTTTCAGATTTAAACTCAACTCTCTCTCTGGCCACAACACAGCTGACTCCTATTATGGTAGAGGGTGCTGGGGAGGGGTGGGTTGGGGGCGAGGGTCTTCCTTAAATGAGAAGCCCTTCCCTTTGGATCTTTACTGAGGCGTGTTCACTATATTGGAAAATGGGGTAACCAAAGACATCTTCGCTAATGAACTATTTCACCCATTCTAACAAGCATCAGAATGGGTTTTATCTGGGTTTTTGCTGTTTTGTTTTTGTTTGCCTGGGGTGGGGGCGGGGGGGTGTTGGTCTCCTAAGGAGTGCTCAGGAGGCCCTGGAGTCCTCAGCTGTGATTCTCAGCCAACCAGGGACGCCCTGGTGGCACAGGGGCCTATCAGGCTGCCCCTGGAATGCTTGGGAGCCACGGCAGGCTGGCGACTGAGACCCCGCCAGCTGCATGCTAGGCACAGGGCCCAACCTCAGCCCCAGAATAATCACCACCACCACATGAGCCTTACCCCTGACCCCCTGGCCCCCTGACCCCTGACCTCTGACCTCCATGACCTCTGACCTCCAGCCTGTTTCCTCCCACCACATCCATGCACTCATTTACACCCCTACACACACTGCCTGACCCCCCAAAGGGCTTAACTGAACGTCCATACAGTGGGGCCAGCAGAGAACTAATACAGGGGTAAGGGCCAACTCCAGTTCCATTCCGACCATCCCATATGATCCCGTGACCGCCGCCAAGAGTGACCCCTGAGCACAGAGTCAGGAGTCAACCCAGAGCACAAGCCAGTGTGGCCCCAAAACTAAAATAACAGGTGAGAAGGGAGATGAAAGGAGCACTGGAGTCCGAAGAGACAGCTCTCTGCCCCATCCCCACCCTGGATCCAGGCTGCTGCCTCTCGTGGTGGGTGACGACATCTGTGCGGGCCAGGAGCCCCCAGCTTGGAGCAAACACCAGCCAGCCAGAGGCAGAGGTGGTGGGAGTGGCCACTACAAAGATCCACCAGGTACGGGATCGGGGCCAGGGGGCCAGAGATAATTAAATGCCTCCCAAAAGCAAGGACCCTTTCTAGGTCTGCCAGGCTTCCGAGGGCAGGTGGAGTGAGTGTGCCTCGGCCCGGAAGCCGCACGGAGCTGCTTTTTATAACCCGGGTCAGTCGCCTGCCCTGGAGAAGGCTCCTTCGCTGTCAGGAAGCGGAGTTCCCCTCCTTCCTAGCCCTCAGTGGAGGAGGCTGGGCTGGCACACCTAGTCCTCCAGGCCCTGCTCTCTCAGATGCCCAAGGCAGAAGCCAAGGGAAGGGCAGACCCCCTGAGTAGGCTGCAGCGGGCCGGTGGCCGTCTGGAGCTGGTACTTCCTCTCCCCAGACCCTTCTGAGCATTTCAAAACTGGATTAGCTTTTCAACAAACACTTGCGGGCTTGCGCTTCTCCAGAGCTCCGAGGGCCGAGGAAGAGGCTTCTGTTTACTTTCCTTTTATGTGGAAACCGACTTGGGTGGTTTCTACAATCAGCAACCCAGCTTCCAAGTAGCCTCCAGTCCCCCCAAGACCGCGGGTCTGGCTCGGAGAGCCATTCCCAGCCAACTGCCACCCTGGCCTGCGGGAACACTGCTGTGAGCAGCCCGATCCACATTGTCATTTGCTCAGCGGGGAGAGGGCACAGGAAGGATTCGCCAGCCCCAGAGATGCCAGACACTGACCAGCTTATACTATCCCTGATGACGGCCCTTTTGATCACAGAGGACCAACAGAATGAGGTCACTCGCGCTAAACTGAGAGGCACAGACTGACCTATGCAAAGCGACTCAGAGCAAACAGGATTGTGAGCTCACAGGGCTGCGACTGCTGGCTGCCGTGGGCGAGGGTCGAGCTCAGAGACAGTCCTGCCTGCCCTGCTCCCGGCCGCATCACTAGCAAGAGACCCTGACTCCATCAGGCCGTCAGTGGGCACCACATGCCTCCAAGGAAAGCCCAGAGCTGTTTCTCCGGCCCAGCTGGACACAACAACAGCTGTATTGCAGAATAAAATCAAGGTTCCTGAATCTCCCCAATAGCCTTGAAATGATAAAGAGGCCAACTTGCAGGGAGCAATATGGCAGGCTAGGTCACAGACCTTGACTGTGTTTATTCCATCTGACTTCAGAACCGTCCAAAGAATTTTTCCCAAGGACAAGGTGGTAACTAGTGCTATGGGAGGAAGGTGATATTGAACACATACACGTCTTCGTACAGGGGGTTACATAAAACCATGAAGACAGAAGCAATTCCCCTGACTAACCTTCTTTAAGCTAACTAGTGATACATCCAGGCATCCGTTCGATTGACATTACTTAGGTAATCCACCAAATGTAGGTCTCTACGGGTTCTTTCTCTATTTCTCTAAGAAATAACCTGAGAAATGCTTGGGGATACACAACCACGTTTAGTGAAACAAACAGAAAAATGAAAACGCGGGGATGGTGTGATCACAGTTACGTGAAAACAAAATCATTCCTCACGGTGCAAAGCCTGAAAGGAAATGAAGATGGTCAAGAACGAACACTAAGCGTACAGCTAACTGCTTTATATCTTTCTCTCATTTAATCTTCCCTTCAAGTCCAGCAGTCAGGAACTATTTTTATCTCCACTCTACCAAGGAGAAAAACCAGAGTTCCCAGAGGATAGCTGAGCCGCGCCATGGCTGCCCACAGCTAATAACGGACAGGAGTGAACTGAACCGGGATACGCCCTATTCAGGGCCTGTGCCCTCACTTGCCACATGAAACCACACCCAAATGCAGACACACAAGCCGGCCAGTGGAAATACTGGCAAACTTTTCCTCTCTACTTTCTATTTTTGCCCCCAGACTTTCTATATTTTGTACTACAATGTTTTTGTTTTGTTTTGTTTTGTTTTGTTCTGTGTGGAGTTTGGGGGAGAGGGGTGTACACACCCAGAAATGCTCGAGGCTCATTCCTGACTCTGTGCTCAGGAGTCATTCCTGGCAGTGCTCAGGGGACCAGATGGGATGCCCAGGATTGAACCCGGGTTGGCTGCCTACATAGTAAACACCTCTGTACAACGGCTTCAACACCTGGACTAAACTTTTTGAAACACGTTCAATGGGCATGTAAAGCTTTTAATGTTAGCCATGTCCAATCCCTTTTTATTTTTTCTGGTTTGCTGGGTCTTCCCAGTAGGGCCCCACACCCCGCGGGGAGACCATGGCAGGTCTGGACCCACCGGTCCTGTGCATGCCAGGCCCACACTCCAGCCCTGTAAGCTCGACTCCTCCACTGACTGACCCCTCCTCTGACCTTCGAACAAATCAACACTTAAAAATAACACAGCTCAGGTTTGGGGAGCGTGGCATGCACATGCCCTGCCCCCCCCCCTTCAATCCTCAGCGCTGGGGTGCAGGATAGAATCTTTCAGTTCCAAAGACAAACTCCCAACTTCTCCAGTCTGACTGTCTGTGATCCCAGCCCCATTCCCCGCCATTCCTTCCATTCCTTCTTTAACAGTCACTAAGTTATTAAGTGCCACCATGAGGACAGCTGGGTGTTTGGGGGGAGGGGGCAGGAAGATGCTGGCTGATGCAGAAGGTGAGGTGGGCTACTTAGGGAGTTGGGTGAAGGACTGCCTGGTGGGGGGTGGGTTGGGGGAGTCCCATAAGGAAAAGATTTACAACTTAAAGAGGAATGGCCATGCCCACACTGTCCAAAGGCAACAAACTGGGAGAAAGCGTCCACGGCCAACAAAAGAAGCAGCAAACACATAGATGGGTAGATAGATAGATAGATAGATAGATAGATAGATAGATAGATAGATAGATAGATAGATAGATAGAGAGATAGAGAGATAGATAGAGAGATAGATAGATAGATAGATAGATAGATAATAGATAGATAGATGATAGATAGATAGATAGATAGATAGATAGATAGATAGATAGATAGATAGATAGATAGAGAAAAAGCAGCAAGGAAACCTGAAAGCAGCAAGCAGGCAAGGCTGTTCTGGTTCCTGGCCCTGGAGCAAAAGCGGGTGCGCCAAGTAGGATGTAGATGCAGACACCTGTGTGTGCGCACGTGTCCAAGGGTATGCGTGAGTCCATGTATGTGCCACACGCGGGCTGTAAGGGCTACACCTGTCAGTAACGCTGCAGCCGCCCTGTACTTCCAAGCCAGGTGCAGTGAAGACGCGGAGTTTCTGCTAACTCGGCTCTCGCATCCCGACTCCCGCCGGCCTCCCCAAAGTGGCCTTCTGCATGTAGTTGGCGGGAGAAGGTCACTTAAGGCAAGTCTTGGCTGCAAGGAAAGAGGAGCAGGAGCTAAGAGTGAGAAGTCGCAACTACGATACTCGGGTTTCATTCACTTTTTCTGGGCCTGGAGGGTCTTTCTTTCCTAGTACTGCTGGAGGAAATAAAATCAAAAGGAGCACTCTTCTCAGAGGATTTCCCATGGCTGGAAGCCTGCCTCAGGTGCTGGGGCAGTTGGGATAAAGGCGGGACCACTAGGACAGCCGTAGTTGGAAATGATCACTCTGGATAAGAACTGCGTGCTGGGGCTGGAGCAATAGCACAACGGGTAGGGCGTTTGCCTTGCACGAGACCGACCCAGGTTCAATTCCCAGCATCCCATATGGTCCCCTGAGCACCGCCAGGGGTAATTCCTGAGTGCAGAGCCAGGAGTAACCCCTGTGCATCACCAGGTGTGACCCAAAAAGCAAAACAAACAAACAAACAAAAAAACTGCATGCTAAAAGCTGATAAGGGAACCAAGAGTATCTCTCAGTATCTGTGTTGCAAATAACTAAACTTTTAAACCGTGATTCAATATTATTGCGCTGCTAGGACAACTAACATTTGGGAGGTTTTTCATCTCTTAGAACCTTTATAGTGATAGTACAGCAGGTAGGGTGTTTGCCTTGCACGCAGCTGACCCGGGTTCGATTTCCAGCATTCCATATGGTCCCCTGAGCATAATTCCTGAGTGCATGAGCCAGGAGTAACCCCTGTGCATCGCTGGGTGTGACCCAAAAAAACAAACAAAAAAAAAGAAAGAAAAAAGAAACTTTATAGAGTGGCTAAAGCAATAATGCAGCAGTTCGGTGATTTGCCTTGCACGCTGCTGACCCGGGTTCAATCCCCTTCATCCCATTTGGTCCCCTAAACCCCACTTGGCGTGATTCCTGAGTGTGGAGCCAGGAGGAAGCCCTAAGCATCGCCAGATGTGGCCCCCAATTTTTTTTTTAAATGGAGCAGAGTGCTAGCTCAGTGGATTGAATAACAGCATCACACAGCCCCAGCCTTCAGACACCAGTTCCCCAGTGCCTTAGGGACAGAGCACTGAGCAAAGAGCTGGGAGCAGCCCCCAGCTCCTCCGGATGTACTGTGGTCCCCCAAAACTACAAACATATACAAGGAATCTTTTTGTTATTGTTGTCATTTTTCTCTAACGATTTTATAAATAAAGCTTTAAAATATATTGTCACAAAATATAAAAATAGGGGACTGGAATGATAGCACAGCGGGTAGGGCGTTTGCCTTGCACGCGGCCGACCCGGGTTCGATTCCCAGCATCCCATATGGTCCCCTGAGCACCGCCAGGAGTGATTCCTGAGTGCAGAGCCAGGAGTAACCCTGTGCATTGCTGGGTGTGACCCAAAAAGCAAAAAAATAAATAAATAAATAAATAAAAATAAAAATATTTTATTGAGTAATATTTTAACAGTTCACACAAACATAAAAATGACACCTCCCTTTACTGTCCAATTGCCAACAGCCCCAGTCCCTTCCCCAAACTAACCACGATGAACAGTTGTTCAGTAGCGAACAAGGTTTTGTGTGTGTGTTTTCATCTTTTTTTAACAATCACGAATGCCTATAAAAATGTGATGAAAACGACACTCAGAATTCTTGGTTGAGGGCCAGGGATGTGGCCCAGTGGCAGAGCACATGCCTCACATGTGTGAATTCCTGAGTCTCCATCCCCCAGGCAGCAACAAAACAACCACCAATAGCAAAGCTGTGAGTTGAAATGAAAATTAAAACGGACCTGGGGCCCGAGAGGAAGTAGCAGTTTAGGTAGTTGCCTTGCACAAAGCCACTTGGGTTAGATCCCCAGCATCCCCTCTGGTCTCCGGAGCCAGGAGTAATTCCTGGGTGCAAAGCTAGGAGTAATCCTGAGAATTTCCAGGTGTAGCCCAAAAACAAAGCAAAAAATAACCCAAAATTTATACAGACCTTATGAAATGCAATTTGGCATTACTAAATCAAAAACCAGGGCTGGAGAGATAGTACAGGAGGAAAGGTGTTTGCCTTCCACTTGTCTGTGTTGGACCCAACCCTGGTTCAAATCCTTGGCACTGTCATATGGTCCCCTGAACACTGGCAAGAGTCATTCATGAGCACTTCCAGGTATGACCCAAAAACAAGCACACAAATAAACACCAAAAACATTTTTAAAATTAAAAGTAAAAATACTTTGTCCGCCTGGGGCCAGAGCGGTAGTCCAGAAGGTTGAACACTTCCCTTGCACGCAGCTGACCCTGGTCCTATCCCCGGCATCCCAGATGCTTGCAGGAGTGATCCCCAAACACAGCTGAGGACCCTCAAAAAAATAGCTTTGCCCACAGTGCTCTCCTGAGATAACATGCAATCTTTAAAAAAACAAAAGATACTGCATGTGAAATCTGAATGAATGTTTTGATGCATAAATTATAATTGACTCTAAATACGATGTTGGACAGTAGATCTGGAGGTTATTCTTGTAGCTTGACTGAAACTAAATCCCCACTGAGTAGTATTCTCTTTATCTCCCTTCTTCCAGCCCATGGCAACTCTCTTGCACCCTTTTTATTTTTGTTTCTGGGCCATACCCACTGTGCTCAGGGCTTACTCCTGGCTCTACACTCAGGGATCACTTCTTTTTTTCTTTTTTTTTTTTGCTTTTTGAGTCACACCCAGCGATGCTCAGGGGTTACTCCTGGCTCTGCACTCAGGAATTACCCCTGGCGGTGCTCAGGGGACCATATGGGATGCCGGGAATCGAACACGGGTCGGCTATGTGCAAGGCCACGCCCTACCCGCTGTGCTATCACTCCAGCCCCACAGGGATCAATTCTTATGGGTCTTGGGGACCCTACGTGGTGCTAGGGACTGAACCCAGTGGACCACGTTCCAGGCAAGTGCCCTGTCCACGTACTATCTCTCTACCCCAATTCCAGCCTTCTTAGAGAAATAATGAGAGAAAAATTATGCCCTAAACTTGCTTTGAGAATTAAGAGATTACATGGAAATTGTGTGTTTGGGCCTGATACAATAAAGAGAACTAGTCTCATCATTTTTCTGTAGTCTCTGTGCTGCATCACAATTAAAAAGTCAATAGTTAAAATCTGGAATTTAAAAATGGACAGAGGAGATGGCTCGGAGGCTGCATCCCTTTATGGGAACCCAGGTTCCCTCCCTAGCACCTCTGGGTATGGCCCACAAACCAAATAACCCATTGTTCATCGATTTGCTCGAGTGGGCACCAGTAACGTCTCCATAGTGAGACTTGTTGTTACTGTTTTTGGCATATCGACTAACCAGGAAAAATAATTCAAATTTTGATAGCCCTCAGTTTCTTCATCAGACACACTCCTAAGACCCTGTGTGGTTTGACTTTGAAAAGTCGACACAGTGCAATAGTGACAAAGCGTCATTCATTGCCCCGCCCTCCTTCTTCCCCCAGTTTGTGAATATAATGAAGGCAATAAGATATGCAAATTGTAAAGTACTTAAGTATATAATGCATCACAGCTATGTTCATTGTAAATACAAGTCACAGCAGTAAATGCAAGAGGATGCAGAAACCTGCTTGCGAGGTGAATGGATATATAAGACCATACTAGGTAGTTGCAAGAAAAGATGAAATCTTGCTGCTGGTGCCATTTGAGTGTCTCTGAGAGTGTTATGTGAAGCAAAATAAGAGGGAGAAGCACAAATATTAGATGATCTTGCCTACAGTTTATAGCGAGACAAAACAAGAGAATGGACAGTAGCATTTGATGAGGGATCCTTGGCCTATGATCAGAAAATGAAGGTTAGGGGATTGAGCAACAGCGCAGCAGGCAGGGCATTTGCCTTGCACAGAGTCAACCCTGGTTTGATCCCCGGCATTCCATATGGTCCCCCAAGTACTGCCAGGGTTAATTCCTGAGTGCAGAGCCAAGAGTAATGCCTGAGCATTGCTGGGTGTGACAAAGGAAGGAAGGAAGGAAGGAAGGAAGGAAGGAAGGAAGGAAGGAAGGAAGGAAGGAAGGAAGGAAGGAAGGAAGGAAGGAAGGAAGGAAGGAAGGAAGGAAGGAAGGAGAGAGGAAGGAAGGAAGGAAGGAAGGAAGGAAGGAAGGAAGGAAGGAAGGAAGGAAGGAAGGAAGGAAGGAAGGAAGGTAGGAAGGAGAGAGGAAGGAAGGAAGGAAGGAAGGAAGGAAGGAAGGAAGGAAGGAAGGAAGGAAGGAAGGAAGGAGAGAGGAAGGAAGGAAGGAAGGAAGGAAGGAAGGAAGGAAGGAAGGAAGGAAGGAAGGAAGGAAGGAAGGAAGGAAGGAAGGAAGGAAGGAAGGAAGGAAGGAAGGAGAGAGGAAGGAAGGAAGGAAGGAAGGAAGGAAGGAAGGAAGGAAGGAAGGAAGGAAGGAAGGAAGGAAGGAAGGAAGGAAGGAAGGAAGGAAGGAAGGAAGGAAGGAAGGAAGAGAAAGCAAGCAAACTGGACTGATAGCATAGTGGGTAGGGTGTTTGCCTTGCACGCGGCCGACCCGAGTTTGATTCCCAGCATCCCCTATGGTCCCCCAGCACTGCCAGGAGTAATTCCTGAGTGCAGAACCAGGAGTAACCCCTGTGCATCGCTGGGTATGACCTGAAAAGCAAAAAAAAGAAAAAAGAAAAAAGAAGGAAGGAAGGAAGGAAGGAAGGAAGGAAGGAAGGAAGGAAGGAAGGAAGGAAGGAAGGAAGGAAGGAAGAATGGAAGGAAGGAAGGAAGGAAGGAAGGAAGGAAGGAAGGAAGGAAGGAAGGAAGGAAGGAAGGAAGGAAGGAAGGAAGGAAGGAAGGAAGGAAGAATGGAAGGAAGGAAGGGAGGGAGGGAGGGAGGGAGGGAGGGAGGGAGGGAGGGAGGGAGGGAGGGAGGGAGGGAGGGAGGGAGGGAGGGAGGGAGAGAAGGAAGGGAGGGAGGGAGGGAAGGAAGAGAAAGAAAACATATTACCAGGCAGTGGGGTGTTTGGAGGCAGAGAAGTGGACTAGAAGTGACATAAGGACAGGGGGGAGGTCTGGGCACTTGGCTGGAGAAAGCTCTACACGCTCCAGCACGCGCTTCTGGTGCAGGAACAAATGTTCCTGCTACTTGTGACTGTGTTACCTAAAGGACAACTTTTTTAGATGCCTTACAAGGTGGGACTGGGGAGACCCAGTTTCCATCACAAGCACCACATGGTCTCCCAAGCACCACTGGGTCCAGCTCTGGCGGTCCCCACGCATGGCTGGGGTGACCCCGTGATCCTGAGAACCATGGGGCCCACGCTCTAAACTGCTTGGTTGGGAATCACCAGTAGTGACCCCTGAGTCCCCTTGGGACGGTTTGGAACCACCCCATTCCAATAACAGTAACCAAAGTTTACTTAGTAACCTTCGTTTGCAAAGTGCTGTAAAGTTGAGATGAGTCAATACTGTAAATATGTAAATATTGTAAACTATGCAGGCACTTGAATAGTGTGTCGACTGTGCTCCACGTGCATTGGCCTTTCTTATTATAATCTACTTTGTTCCTTTCTTCAGTGGCCAGATAATATATCCGCTGTTTGGACGACCCAGTTTCCTGCTAAGAGCCAGAGGCCAATTCCTCTGCAAGCTGCAATGGGCATTTCTGAACACAGGACTTCATACGCGCGGCAAGCTTCACTCGACGGTCATTCCCAAGGTATGGAATTGTTGCCTTAAAGGTCAAGCTCAGTTTTGAAAGCTTGCCAAGTTTCCCTCCAGAGCGCCGCCCTCGTGCCAACAGGCTGTCCGTGCCTTTCTCTGTGCGTCCTTACTGCTGGTATCTTCAATCCCCCAAATGAAACCACGGTCCAAAGCACTCGTGATGCATTCGTGAAAGGCCACCTAATCCTTTGTCTTTCTTAAACAGTATGAGACCTTTTTCAGCTCAGACAGGCCTTTGTGTTGCCTGGACACGGTCCTGGCATGACTTTGGGGGGCTGGGGGGGGCGGTACCATAAATAAAACACACTTGCTGTTCCCAGACACCCGCCAGAGAAGCGCAAGGGGCCGCAGGGGGCCCAACGCCTGCACTCCGTCATAGGCAGAAAGATTTCCTCGAGCAGCTGGTGTTTTCCTGGGCAGAGATCAGAGCCAGCATTTGTATATAAACATTATTCGGGCTGGAGAGAGAATCGGGCTGGGAGGAAAGACTGTGGCATCTTATAGCCGGTTAATTGGGGAGGGGCGGGGGGGTGCCCTCACCCTCCTTTAGCTGAGCCCCTTGTCGGAAGGGAAGAAGGCCCACCACCACATCCAGGCAGCCTGGAATGAAGCAGGAGGTACAAGCTGGAATCGAGGCCAACAGAAGAATCCACGGGGGAGCAGACTGGAGTCCAAGCCACGCTGTCTGTGTGTCTGACCAAGTGACCGCCTGCAGCCACCCGCCTCCTACCCTGTTGTAGAGCCAACCCTGGTCTCATCTCCGGGTTCTGTGGCACGGTGGGGGCAGGGCCAGAGGGACACGGGCATGGCATGGAAGGAGTCTCGGGCAGGGATGTCAATAATTCCCAGCTGGCCCCTGCTGGGCCCACAGCCCCAAAGCCATTCATCTTCCAAACTCGTTTTTCAGGCTCCTGTTTTATGGCTCAAAACCCTCCACCTTTGTTCTTCCAACTGTCTCCTGGCCTCCCCCCAGGTGGAGTCGAGGAGGGGGGAGATGGCAGGAGAAATCTCCAAGGCAGCAGCCCCGAGCCGGTCCAGGGATGGAGCCTGGGACCCTGTCGCCCGTCCTCACCGGAGGGAGTAACTCAGAAGATGATCGCCGGGAAGAGAGTGTGGGCAGGAAAAGGGGCCCAGAGAGCTCAGGGTCTCCGTGGGGGTCTGTCTGGAGGCAGCAGGGAGCAGACGTCAGTTCACCGGACTCAGTTTCCCTCGCTCTGAGCAGCCAAGCTGCAGTTCCTGGAGTTCACAGGACAGAGCATTGGATGAGCGTGGGCGAGGTGCCCTGTTCGTCTCGGACACGCTCCACAAGCCGCCCAGCGCCTGCCTCCCTGAGGGGCGCCAGATACTATTAATAGTATCCTGTTACCTGAGGAAACCAGGTTTATGGAGGGGATTAACAAGCCGGCAGGCCACAGAGCAACAAGGACGGCTGCGCGGCGGCTCCCAGATAGGCCTGCTCTGCCCCACGTTCGCTGACCCTTCTGGGCTTTTGCTGGTCCAGCCCCTTCCAAGGCTCCGGAGAAAAGACGCTCAAAGGGGGTCTCCAAGTCTTGAAAGCAAACCCACGCCCAGGATGTTCGAAACAGGCCTTCCCGAGATGCATCACAGCTCTGGCAATGTTGATCTGGCAATTTCTTTGTGTTTTCTGGGGGGTGGCAGAGGGTGGGGGGGGCACACACACCTCAGTTCAAGGCTTACTTCTTGCTCTGCATTCAGGGACCACTCCTGGCAGGGCTTAGGGGGCTATATGTGGCGCCAGGGGCTGAACCCGGGTCAGCCGTGTGCCAGGCCCACACCTTACCAGCTGTCCTATGCCTCTGGCTTCGTGTCTATTATTTCAAGCTCCTGCAGGCACGGGAGAATCTGTAGCTAAAAGAACGAACATTGGGCGTCTCACCCAGAACGATTTTTATCACAAATAATCGGGCAAAACCTCCCTACGCAGCAGAGCAAACATCTAGTTACAGAGCGTTCGGTTTCTTTCCAGGAGTCAACTCCTCCCGCTCCTCCCCTTGCTCCTCCTCCTCCTCCTCCCCCATTTTGCCAAGCGAGACACCTCCCCCGCCCTCCGCCACCCTCTCCCAGCCGCCCCAGGTGCCTATCTCATTCCTAGGCTCTGGGAGATTCACCCTCATCCTGCCCCCTTGACTGCAGAAGCCACATCCCTGCAGATTCTCCATGCATATGAAATTCAATTTATTCTTTTCTCCTACTAATCTGTCTGATGTTAATTTGATTGCTCAAGCAACCCCAAAGAGCCCCAGAGCGGTAGGGAGAAATTTCCTCTCAGCTTCTCTAGGATTTGCCCAAGTCACATTTCGCCACAATCAGGAGCCACTGGGCCTGCCTTCCCAGCATCCTCCCTGTAGCCCTGCCCTCCTGTGGCAGGATGTCGCAGTGAGAGAGGTCCTTCCAGGAACCCCGTGGGGAGATATGCCGTGTTGGGGCCGAGCATCACTTCCAGGGATGCAGGACCCGAGCACCTCAGGGAGAGATCCGTTCTTGCTCATCCGCAGGGCAGTCAGCTGGAAATCTGCACCCAGCGCCCACCTCTAGCCCCAGACATACCTGGGTGGGGACTGGCACCACTGAATACATCCCGCGGCGCCCGGCCCGAACTCATGTGCTGTGCTAGGGAAGAGAGAGGGCGGGGGAAAACAGGCGGAGTACCAGCCTCTGAGAAATGCTGCTGGTGACAAAACCTGTAAAAGAGCAAGAGGAGGACTCTGTTCCCAAGTCAAAGTGGAAGCTCTCTTCTGTCAGAGGTCGTGAGCTCACGTCACACTCGGGAGAGATCCTGAGAAACTGTAAGTGGATGAGCACGGGTAGGAAGTAGAAGAGGATCATTGTGGGCCAAGGATTTTTTTTTTCCCCTCTCCTCAGAGACTGACAGGGACTGTGACACTGACAGTGTCGGGGACTGACACTCAATTAGGCATCCTTTGAGGATCGACTGTTCAACACAATAAGAGTTTTAAGTGTCATCTTTCTCATCTTTGATGGGAATTGTGCAAACAGAATTTGCCATAATCCCCTTCTCTTCATTGACTCCATTGAAGCATCATTGCTTTATAGCATTACCCAGGTTCCAGCTGTGCATCATAGAACATCAACCTTTGCCTCCCCTCTACCCTCAGAATGTGCCCCCTCACCACCAAATTCCTGTTTACAGCCCAGAAACATGCAGCGACAAGACAAAGAATGTGTGTGTCTGGGGTGAATTTACTCATTACTGTCATCTAAACTCTCAGCGATAAAATTTTGAACAACCAAGCAAGACAAAGTCTGAATTTCTTGTTCTCTCTAAAGAAGATGATTGTAGAAAATTGTCAATGGGGGGCTAAAGCAATAGCACAGAGGGTAGGGTGTTTGTCTTGCATGAGGCCAACCCGGGTTCGAATCCCAGCATCCCATATGGTCCCCTGAGCACCGCCAGGAGTAATTCCTGAGTGCAGAGCCAGGAGTAGCCCCTGAGCACTGCCGGGTATGCATCCCCCTGAAAAGAAAAAAAAAAAGAAGGGAAGAAAGAAAATCATCAACAGATGAAAAAGTGGCAAAAATAAAAGAAGTAGGAAGCCAGAAAAAAATAGGAATAAAAAGTTTGATGTGTTTCTTTGAGGTCCCCAAACACGCAGGAGCACGTGCTTTGCATACAAGAGACCCAGGCCAAGTCTTCAGCATTGGTTGGCTCCTGTGTAGCCCTTGGAACAACCCCAGACACTCAGCGGGCAGTGCCCCTAAGGACAACTAGGATAACCCAAAAATCCCCACAAATTTTTTATTTTGGGGGTGGGTACGTTAGGCAGTGCTCAGGGCTTACTCATGGCTCTGTGCTCAGGGCTTACTCCTGGGAGATTCTGGGGACCATATGGGACACTGGGTGTTGAACCTGGATCAGCCACGTGCAAGCTTTAATCATTGTACTACCTCTCCGGCCCCTCAATTGTTTCTTCCTTTTTAATAGGCTAGGAGATGAGGCTCAGAGGTACAGCATATGCCTCACACGTGTGAGACTCTGAGTACAATCCTTTGCATCACGCATACATGCATGCACCACACACACGCACGCACACACACACACACAAGTATTACAGAGTCATGGCAAGCAGTTAACTACTGAAAAATGGTTATTCTTTTGGATTTTTATATTTGAGGCATATTTTTTGCCCTTCAATGTATAATGAGCAACAAGACAGCAAATGTTGGAGTTCTTTACTCACACTAAATATTCACCTACATTCTTAATGATAGAGTCCTAGTTTTGTATTATGTCTATTGAAGACAGCTCCCCCAAACTTGAGACCCCCATAAAATCCTATCATCCCCTGCCATGAGCCATCCGTGAGCTCTGGGGATGCACCAGGAACTGATAAATCCTTGAGTTGAGTGATCGTGCTCAAACAGCTCACTGGGCGTTTGTTCTCCACCACACGCCCCTCCTACAGGGCTTCTCGAGGACTCAACAGCCCCTCAGCCCCTGCCACAGGACCCCTGTTTGCTCTCTGCCCAAGTTTCCTCAGGCTTCCCGCTGAAGAGGCAGGAGAGATGGAAATATCTGTACGGGGCAGTGGACACCTGCACAGATACACAGAACGTTGGTCCCAGCTCCTGCCTCCCTGCAGAGGCCCAGGAGGAAGACAGGAAACGCACCAAAGGGTTCTCAAACGAGTTTATTAAAGGCGCAGAGCCCCATCCATGCAAAATGCTCCACAAATGTGCGCCACTGCCATTCCTCGAGCTAGTGCCAGTTCTTTGAATCAAGTCACTGTGAAAACAAAGGGGTGAGGGGTCGGAGTGACAGTACAGTGGGTGGGGCATTTGCCTTGCATGCGGCCTGCCCGGGTTCCATCCACGGCATCCCAGATGGTCTCCCAAGAACCGCCAGAAGTAATTCCTGAGTGCAGAGCCAGGAGTAACCCCTGAGCATCACCGGTGTGACCCCAAAATCCCCCCCCCAAAAAAAACCAAAGAGGTGACCTCTGACTCCTCAAGTCCCCTCCTGGCTTCCTGTAGAGAACAGTTCTGAGCACTCCCCAGGGACAGGACTGCCGTGGGTGTTGCTGCCTTGACACCTCCAGAATATTGCTCTGGGCTCAGTGCTCTTCTTTCCACTTGGCAAATGGGAAGCCAGAGTCACACAGAGAAGTGAGGTGACAGGGCCGGGGTCACACAGCCAAGGGGCCAGAGGCTGGGACAGACACCCAGCTCAGAAGACTTGACTGTCAAACACAAAACATCCCCTTTGAAGCCCCCTGGCATTTATGGGGGTGCCGAGGCATCTTTCATCCTTCAGGTGCTGGTCTCCAGGGGTCTTCACGCAGAGCTGGGCGGTCAGCAGGGAGTGTGGAGGCTGCACACGGCCCATCTCAAGCCGCTGAAACCCGGGGGAGGGCAGCGGTGGGGAGGAAGGAAGCGAGTGCTGTGTCCACGGTCAGCCGACTGGGTCATTTTCTCCCCCCACGGCAACACAGACAGTGTGAGCCTGCTGCTGGCCACTTGCTAAGGGGGCAACCAGGGCCACAAAATCCAGCCCTGGGATGGTGGGGTGGGGGTTCCCAGCTCATAGGGAATACCCCACCCTCATTTCTCCTTCCTCCTCCCCTCCAGGACTTCCTGGCAGGCACAAGATTTTTGTTTTTTGTTTTTTTTTTTTTGCTTTAAGGGTCACAACCGGTGATGCACAGGGATTACTCCTGGCTGGCGGTGCTCAGGGGATCATATGGGATGCCAGGATTTGAACCCGGGTCGGCCGCGTGCAAGGCAAACGCCCTACCTGCTGTGCTAGCACTCCAGCCCCCATGGTTGGCACCATTTTTTGCGGGGGAGGGGTTGGGCCACACAGGTTTTGCTCAGGGGTTACTCCTGAATGCTTGACCTCAGGAATCACTCCTGGCGGTGCTTATGGGACCATATGGGATACATTCTTAATGATAGAGTCCTCAAACCCAGGTCTGCCATGTGCAAGTCAACTGCCCTACCTGCTGAGCTATCTCTCTGTCCCCTGGCACGATTTAAAGCCAAGATTTCCACAACACACTGCTCGGTGGGGCTCAGGTGGGCAGCCCTTCCCGCCCACCTCTACCTTACCGGGGGAATCTTAGGGGCGAGAGGGTTCCTGAGTCTGCTGGCCCACGTCGGGGGAGAGGGGCGGGGAGTTTGTGAGTTCTGCTACGCGTGAGTAGGACCATCCATCTCTGGAGTCTCCGCTCAGGAGCACCGAGCAGGACTCCTCAAGCACCTGGTACCCGGGCCTCCAAATGACAGCTCGGACCTTCCCCGAGCTTGGCGTGGAGGAAAGAGGGGCCTCCACATGAAGTGCCTCTGCCAACCACAGCTAAGGCAAGTCTTGTCACGTGACAGCTGCATGGCTTTGAGGAAGTCACTTGGCCTCTCTGAGTGCGAGTCTCCTGCTCTGCAGAATGAGGCTTACACGTGAGCACAGGTCTGGACGATAAGGGCTGGCACACGCCCACCACCACCCGCGATGGCGGGTGCCTCAAAGAGCGGGAGAGGCCGTCACTCCCACACTTCCTTCGAGAAGATTCCTAAGAGTGAGCCTTTGCTCCAAAGAAGTGGCTCGGCACAGACATGGCCGTTGAACACACAGCTGGAAGGTACAAACGGTCCGCCAGACGTGGCTTCAAATCCTGCTGCAGCCTTCAACTTCCTATTAGGGAACCTTCCAGAACCTAGAAGTGTCAGGACACTGCCAGGACCCCCAGATCGCAGAGTTCTAGGGGGACACGCTACCCCAACATGGTTCAAGGGTCAGAGGAAAGGCTGCTGGGGTCAGGGGATTGGAAGGGCCAGGAGGGTGTGTGCAGGCGTGGCTCAGAGTGGGAGCCGAGAAACACAGTCCACAAAAGCAGCCGCCAGAGGAAGAGGCAAAACCTACGGGACAGCCACGAGACCCACGGTACACGATTTAAAGAATTTCAACAGGAGCCAGAGCGACGGAAGAGCGGGGAGGGTGTTTGCCTTGCACATAGCTGACCCGGGTTCAATCCCCGGCACACACGGTCCCCAAAGAGCCACCAGGAGTGATCCCTGAGCACAGAGTCAGGACTAGCCCCATGAGCACCCCCAAAGCCAAAAATAAATTTTGAATTACATAAAAAAAAAAATGTGGTGCTTTTTAAAAATGACTCGGGCCTCTCTGCTGTGAAAAAAATAAAATAAAAATTTGTGGGGCTGGAGCAATAGCACAGTGGCTAGGGGGTTTGCCTTGCACATGGCCAACCCAGGTTAGAATCCCAGCATCCCATATGGTCCCCCGAGCACCGTCAGGAGTGATTCCTGAGTGCAGAGCCAGGACTAATCCCTGTGCATCGCCAGGTGTGACCCACAAAGTAAAAAAAAAAAAAAAAAATTGTGCTCATTGCCAAGGCACCTCGTCCTTCCGGGCAGAGGTTCAAGGGGCCTCTTTAAATGTTGAAGATGCAAAGGTGGAACTTGAGTCACCAGTTTGGTCCAGGGGGGGCCAACAGACTGGGTGTGTCAAGGCGGGGCCAACCCCACCCTCCCAGCTACACGGATGTGCATGTATGAGCACTCGCCTGCTGGACTTACAGGGGAGCAGCCCCTGGATCGGGAAGAAATGGGGGGTCTGGGACAGAGAAGAGGCAGAGGGAGGCTGTTAGCGGAAGGAGGAGGAAGGTCCTGGAAACTGACATGGCGGGGGGCACTCTGGGCTTCATTCTGCTACTCCTGAGCCATGCCTGGGGCAGGGCTCTGGGTTTCCCTGGGACTCAGTTTCCTCTTTCTGCAAAACGGGGATAAAAATTCCTCTCCTGGGCTGGAGCGATAGTACAGTGGTGTTTGCCTTGCACCGGGTTCGATTCCCAGCATCCCATATGGTCCCCTTGAGCACTGCCAGGAGTAATTCCTGAGTGCATAAGCCAGGAGTGTTCCCTGTGATCACCGAGTGAGATGGGCATCGTTATCCCCAGTTTACAGAAGAAGAAACTGAGATCAAAGTCATTCAGTTTCTCAGCTAAGCTGCTTCTGAGTGGGGCAAACCAGATCTGACTGATAGCACAGCTGGGCTCTGCCCACCAGGCTGCTCTGCCTGCCCTTCCGTCTCCAAGTGTCTCACTAGAAGGAAACCAGACACAAACTGACAGGTGTCCCGGAGGGCTGGGTGCAGAAGGGAGCAGGGGGCAGAGGAAAACTCTGAGCACCACAGGATCAGCTCCCCCCACGTTAAAGGACTCCAAACCTCACTCCCTGATGCCCGAGAGGAGAAAGTGACTCCAGAAATGACATTCAGGGAATTTCCATAAACAGGAATTAGGAGACTAGAGGAACAGGGGAAACGCTCTCTTATAAAGCTGGGCATGTGTGTGTGCAAGACACAGTCACAGAAACCCTACCCAGCACCCAGCTGGCAGCCACTGCAAGGCCTGCCTCAAGCTTGACTCCCCGCCCCACCAACCAGGAGCGCTGCCCTCCTCTGAGTCTCAGTCTCTTCGTGAGAGTATTGGGGAGAACGCTTCCTCCCTCCCTCCCCAAGTTACTGCAAGAATGCCAGGAGAGGGGCTGGAGCGATAGCACAGCGGATAGGGCTTTTGCCTTGCATGAGCCCGACCCCGGGTTCGATTCCCAGCATCCCATATGGTCCCTCGAGCACCGCCAGGAGTCATTCCTGAGTGCAGAGCCAGGAGTAACCCCTGAGCATCGCCAGGTGTGACCCAAAAAGCAAAAAAAAAAAAAGAATGCCAGGAGAAGGATGAAGGATGGGAGAGGGCTAGTAGCCCCGGTGGCAGCTCACCGAGGTGCAGTGCGAGAGAGAGAGAGAGAGAGAGAGAGAGAGAGAGAGAGAGAGAGAGAGAAGAGAGAGAGAGAGAGAGAGAGAGGGAGGGAGGGGAGGGGAGGGAGGGAGGGAGGGATGAGAGAGAGAGAGAGAGAGAGAGAGAGAGAGAGAGAGAGAGAGGAGAAAGGAGCTCAGGTGAAGGGTGGGGCACCCAGGGAGCTGAGAAGAGGCTGGGCAGTTTGGTTATAATAAGAGGTGGGTGAGGGGCTGGAGCGATTAGCACAGCGGGGAGGGCGTTTGCCTTGCACGCGGCCAACCTGGGTTTGATTTCCAGCATTCCATATGGTCCCCTGAGCATGGCCAGGGGTAATTCCTGAGTGTAGAGCCAGGAGTGACCCCTGAGCATCGCTGGGTGTGACCCAAAAAGCGGAAAAAAAAAAAAAGAGGTGGGTGAAAAGGACAGTTCAGAGGACCATGGCACATGCTTCATGTAGCGGGAGCCCCCGGTCTGATCCTCTGTGCCACTGAGAGCGACACCCCAGTCACCAAGCTGGTAGTAGCCCCCGTTCACTGTACGGTGTGGCACCAAGAAATGAAGTGAAAACAGAGGCAGAAGCTCTCTGTGCGTGGGTTAAAGCACCCGTGATCCTGGCTTAACCCAGGTACCATATGCGATCCCCCGAGCATTGCCAGGAGTGACCCCTGAGCCCAGAGCCAGAGTAAGACCTGAGCAGTGCCAGACGTGACCCAAAAAAGAACAGAATTTTTTTTTAAAAAAAGATGACAATTGATATAATATCTTGGCTGGGAGTATAGCTCAGCAGTAAGGCATTTCCCTTGCATGTGGAAGCTCTGGGTTTGATCCCTGACACCCCCCTCCCCCGCCACACACAGTGAAAATACAGGATTTAGGGAAAGGGGTCAGGGGTTTGGGTCACATCTGGTAATGTTCAGGGTTTACTCCTGGCCCCGTGCTCAGGGATCACTCGCTATATGTGGTACCAAGGATGGATTCTTGGATTCTTGGTCAACCTCATACCAGGATAGTGCCTTATGCTCTGTTCTCTCTCTCTCTCTCTCTCTCTCTCTCTCTCTCTCTCTCTCTCTCTCTCTCTCAGACAGACACACACACACACATACACACATACACACATACACACACACACACTTTTACTCTGGCTCAGACTGTTATAATACTTAACAAAATATATAGACATAACAGGACTAGATTTACCCTTATCACAACCTCCTCCCTCCTGCCGCCTGGTGCTGTGGCCAGAGGTATAAGCCTACGCGTAGGACAAGGGGGAAACATCAGAAACACACAGAGTCTTTGTAGCTTCCCCACCCGCTGCCCGTGAACTCCTCAGGCTGCCTGTCATCTGTTTCCTTAATGAACCTTCCACATCAAAGGGCGCGGGAGCCAGTAAGGTTGCAGGATGAAGGGCACATTCGTAATTTGAAACATCATAATTACCGTTTGAAAAAAATGCTCAGAGGTGCTCTCAGAGCTTCGCTCCTCAGTCCAAGAATCCTCAGACACCCTGAGTGAATCACGAGACTGTCCAATAGGGTGTCAGCCACCCTTTCAAAGGACTCCTGGGGGCTGGCGCTATCGTGCAGTGGGGAGGGCGTTTGCCTTGCACGTGGCCCGGGTTCGATCCCCAGCATCTGGCGTGGTCCCCTGAGCACCGCCAGGAGTAATTCCTGAATGCAGAGCCAGGAGTGACCCCTGTGCATTGCTGGGTGTGACCCCAAAAGGCATGAATAAATAAATAAATAAATAAATAAATAAATAAATAAATAAATAAATAAAAGGACTATTTGTCACAAAGAGTGCATCCAAGAGCTGGAGCCATAGCACAGCCAGTAGCACTCTTGCCTTGCACCTGTCACCCTGAACCCTTCCGGGAATGACCCCTGAGTGCAGAGCCAGGAGTAAGCCCTGAGTACCGCTGGGTATGCTCCCCCCAACATTCTCCCCACCCAAACAAAACAAAACAAAAAAACTCACACAAAAAACACAAACGTGTATCTAGCCTGGAGGCTCCTGGGCACAGCAGGTGAAGAGGATTCGTCATAGGCAGGTGACCCGGGCAGGCCCTGAGTTGTTCCTAGACAGTTATCAGTGGACACAGCTCAATTACTTTCATTCCAGGGTGTCAACAGACAGGCTGAATAATGGATCTGTGTCAGAGAAGCCAAGGTTGAGGTGGTAAGGGAGGGGGGGGTTACTCGCAGGGCGCCCTGCCACCAACCCGTGGCACTCTGCCATGGATCCACGGCACCGTGCCACCAACCCACAATGCAAGTGATAGAGATAAGGAGAACGGGGCGCCTGCTCTGACACAGGACGAGCGAGCAAGGGCAGGAGGCCACCGGGTCCAGTCGGTTTGGTCCTGTTCTGCAGGTTTCCCACAGAAACAGGGAAAGGGCAAGGTGATGCCAAGGGTGTGACTAAGTGCCTCGGGTGGAAACTGCATCATCAAGATGCAGTCTCAGGGCAGTGAGAGGGAGCACGAGGGGGAGGCGCTTGCCTGGCATGAAGCTGGCTCTGGTTCAAACTCTGACACCACATGTGGTCCCCAAACATCACCAGGATAGCCCTGGTGGCCCGCCCTCAGCGGCAGGGACATGCCCGCAGTGCAAGGCCGGAGCAGTTAAGCATCCTCAGGGTCCCACATTCAGCAGACCACCCAGTTGGTCAAGGATCTCCAGGAGAGGGTCCCCAGGGCTCCTGAGCATGTTTGGGAGAACACCCCCGACCCCGCCACCCCACCTTCCAGAAAAAGACAGAGCCCTGGAGATGGCTCAGGGGGCTGGAGCAGACTCAGCAGCCAGGAGAGAGAGATTTGACCCCGGCAATGAGGCCAGAGCGATAGGACAGTGGGGAAGGCACTTGCCTTGCACAAGGAGACTTGGGTTCAGTCTCTGGTATCCCCAGCACTGCCAGGAGTGATCCCTGAGCACAGAGACAGGAGTAACCCTGAGCACCACTGGGTGTGGCCCCCAAACACAAACAAACAAAAAACCCATAAAAATGGGGAAAGGAAAAAAAAAACAATTTAAACACACACACACACACACACACACACACACACACACACACACACACACACACACACACACACCCCTCAACATGGTCCAGCAGTGGGTAGGAATAACCTGGGAGTCCTCTTCCCTCCCCACATCTCTCTCCACCAGCACAGACTCTCACCCCTCCCACCTTTATCTCGCCAATCACACTTCTATTTTTTGGTGGGGGAGGGGGCACTCAGGAACCACTCTTGGCTCTATGCTCGGGGATCATTCCTGGCAGGCTCGGGGGAACTCTAGGGGATGCTGGGGATCAAACCCGGGTAGGCCAGGTGCAAAGCAAGCGCCCTCCCTGCTCTGCTATCTTTCCAGCCCTCCCATCCTTTCTGACTCCCGCCCAGGTGCTGTGCTGAATCCTGGGCAGGCATCTGATGTCACTTTCCCAAGACCCTGTGAGCTAAGGACCATCTCAGCAGGGGCTCCTCAGGGAGGCTGACCTTGATGGAGAAAGGTCCCTCAGGTGGGGAGGTCACGTTTCTGAAATTTCTCAAGAACAGGAAACCGGAGCTGGAGCCATAGCACAGCGGGTAGAGGGTCTGCCTTGCACACGGCTGACCCGGGTCCCATTCCCAGCATTCCATATGGCCCCCTGCGCACCGCCAGCAGTAACTCCTGAGTGCAGAGCCAGGAGTAACCCCGGTGCATCGCCAGGTGTGACCCAAAGAAAAAGAATGGGAAACTTCCCAGGCTTGCGGGCAATAAATCCAAGCCTGCCTGCCTTTGTGATCTGGCCCCGGGAGTAACCTTGGGGTGAGTCATCCCCAGGCCGGCAGGAGGAATGTACTGGATTCTGGAGGTCACCTTGGCCAGGCGCTCACTGGCTGTGCCTACTTTCCTGCTCCCTGAGTGGGCAGCCCCTGGGGCCCCCCAGGCTTGTTAGGGATCAATAGGGGCAAGCATAAAGCATGTCCAAAATAAATCTGAAACCAGAACGTGAAACCCTGACAGACCCCGCACTGGCACGTAGATCCCATATGAGGGACCATTATCTCAGTCCGTGGCTCTCCGACTTCCGGCTGTCAAACCTTACCTGCTCTCCGGCCATCCCCTGGGTGTAGCAGCAAGCGGCAAGCGGTGAGGACAGGAAAAGGAAAGGCGGCGTGGATAATAACCCTGTTATCCCAGCTGTCATTAGTCACTCCCGCCCAGCTCCCTGTCACCCTAGAAGCACGTAGCGTGAATAGCAGCTAACGTGCACGGAGCCCTCACTCAGGATGAACTGCACGCAGGGTTGCCCTCACCCCAGCCCTCTGCATGTGTCTATGACTTGCCCCCACTTTGCGGATGAGGAAAAATAAGGTTCAGGCCAGTTGATGATAAAAACGTGCAGGTCACCAGCCGACAGCAGTGGAGAAAGCCCAGCCTCTAGAGGGGCTAGGTCACATCTCTACCCGTCTCCCTTCGCTTTATTTCAAAATCACTAATCTTTTTTTATTTTCTTTTTGGGTCACACCCAGCGATGCACAGGGGTTACTCCTGGCTCTGCACTCAGGAATTATTCCTGGTGGTACGTGGGGGACCATATGAGATGCCGGGGATCGAACGCGATTCAGCCGTGTGCAAGGCAAATGCCCTACCCACTATACTATCACTCCGGCCCCAAATCAGTAATCTTGAGCCATCGTCTCCACTCGCTTTGTCTCTCTGAGCTGTCTGAGGGTTTTGTCTGGAGGTGGGAAGGGTTTGGGTCACACTCAGTTGTGCTCAGGGCTTAATTCTGACTCAGTGCTCTCCTGGCGGTGCTCAGAGCTTTTTGGGTTTTTTTTTTTTTTGCTTGTTTGGGGGCCACACCCAGTGATTCTCAGGGCTTTCTTCCTGGCTCTGTGCTCAGAGGAATAACTCCTGACAGTGCTAGGGGACCCCCAGGGGTGCCGGGGATGGAACCTGAGCCAGCCATATGCAAGGCAAGCAAACGCCCTCCCCGCCTCAATACTATTGCTCCGGCCCCTGGCAGGGGGCGCTATATGCTGTGCCAGAGACGGAGTCCAAGTGCGCCCTTGGACTTACCTCCCAGACTATCTCTCAGACCCTGTTCCTCCGACTTGATTACAAATTCCTAGCGTATTTTATTCACCTCTGCGTGACCCTTCACCCCCCTGAGGTCAAGAAAGAGACTTTGAACATAGTAAGAGATTCCTGAGTCCTGGCGGGGGGGGGGGGGGGGGGGACTGTTAACTCTTCCTAGAGGGGTTTGGAATGCGGGCAGGGGGTGGCCTGCTACTTGGGGAATTCGCTCTCCTCTCCTAAAGGGTACTGAGTGGTAAACGGTGCTTCCTCTCCGTGTTCCCGGGCTCAGCTGACCCAGACCCACTGCAGGGGGAGCCTGATGTGGGCTCCAGAACCTTCGGGGCGGGGGGGGGGGGATCACTGGGGTGGGGGGTAGTTCCAATTCAGCCCCCCCCTGGGCTGTGGGTGACGATTCCGTATCTGGCGCCACAAACTCCCTGCCGAGCAGCCGGCGAGCACGAGGAAATGATACAGGGGAAAGGGGGACCTAATTAAGCAGAGAAGGTGACAGTGTCAGGAAGAAAAGGCGAGCAAGTGGCCATTTGGGTCTCCGGCTGCCAATAAGAGGCCCGCCGGTTTCTCTTCTGGTTCCTGTCTGCCTCATAAATCTCAGTTCCCTAATTCAAGTGTTTTAATTATCGCTGTATAACACACCATGCTGGGTTGGACCCATTGTGGGGAAATTAAAACCAGGGGGGGCTGGCGGGGGGCGGGGGGGTGAGGCGCTGGCTCCCCTATTCTCCCATCTCTCTTGTTTACGCTAATCCAAAGGTGTCTTTCCCCCTGTGGGCCATAAACCCAACACGGGTTTTTCCAGCATCAAACACACGCCCCTCTTGCACTCACGAAATGAAAGCTCTGACCCTGACCTCTGTCCCCCCAAATCATGCAGCTGAGAGACCCTGAGTCCCCTTGGCCAGCTGAGAGCCTTGATGGCCAAGAAAAGGATCAAATTAGGAATGAGATACAGGCTCCCAAGGTCAGCCTCCAGCTGGGGAAAAAGCATGATGGCCAAGCCCTGGAGGGGGAAGGAGTTAGGTCAAATGCACGCAGAGGCTCTGATTTCCATCCTGGCCCCGCACGGCCCCCGGCCCCTGAGCACGGCTAGTTTGCACCCCCCCCCCCCAAAGAGACAAGTATTTGAGGGGTCAGAAAGATAACACAAAGGTTGAATGCGCATGTGGCCTGCGCCGCCCCCTACACACACACACACACACACACACACACACACACACACACACACACACACACACACACACACACACTCCAGCAGCCCTGGTGGGCCCTCAAACCCTTGAGCCCAAGCAACAGTGCGTCACTCAGCAGAGCACTGAAACCTCAAGTTCAGCCAACTCTGCTGGGACCAAACCCCCACACCCCAGCCCAAACACACAAGGGCAAGCACTGAAACTTTGCTTTTCTGCTCACTAGCTGGGGGGCCTTGAGCAGCCTTGCCTTGGGCTTGGTCCTCTCTGAGCCTGAGCCTGGACATCTTCGAACAAGAAACAGAAAAGAGGATGAAAGAACCAACGCAAACGCACGTACAGCAGCGCCCGACAAACCTTAAGTGTGAAGGACGCGCTCAGGTTATCTCAGCCGGTCCTAGCGCCCAAAGCAAGCTTGGGAAAGCGCCAAGGCACCAACCTCCCCTTCACTCTCAAATGCCAGCTTATCAGTGAGCCTTCCCTTAGTCCCCTCCGGAAAATATCAGGCTCTCCTCCCGGGCAGATGCACCCTGGGCATTCCCCGTCGAGCTTGTTTTTGTCCACAGTACAATGCTAACCTCCTCCCCGCACTGAAATTCTTTCCCTTCTCTCTTCTTCTCGCCTAAAGGTAAACTCCGAGATGCCAGTCTTTTATCTGAAGCCGTAGTGTAGTCTTGACCGCTGTCTTCAGAGCATCTAGTAGAACCAAGATGTCAGAATGTTCTGGAACTTAACTGAAGGAACACATCGAAGCTCTATTTTGTTTTGATTTTTCTTCGGGGACCACGCCCTGCAGTGCTCAGGGCTTATTCCTGGCTCTGTTCTCAGGGGTCCCTCCTGGCGGGGCTTGGGGGGGCCATCTGTGGAGCTGGGGATTGATCCCGGGGTCAGTCACGTGCAAGGCAAGTACCACACCAGCTTTACTCTCGCTGTGGCCCGGGTTTTTTTTTTTTTTGGTTTTCTGGTTTGTTTTTTTTTTTTGCGCGCAGTTGTTGTTTTGTTTTGTGCTATTCTTTCAGTGATGATGACTTGCAAAAGTCATCAGAAACCAAAAGACTCAAGTTCTTCCCAGGATGAAAAGCTCTGGCCAGGAAGCATCAGACAAGGAGCTCCGGGCTTCCTGCGGGGCGCTGGCTCCTGGCGTCTCTGCTGTGCTCTGGCTCAGATCAGTGACTCCCCAGGCTGGTACCCCGGGCCCTGCTCCTCCGAGGGGAATGGAAACAATTAAGCAGATGGTTCTCCCTGCCAAGGGCTGGGACCCGGATGCACCCGTGACTGGCAATCTATAAAAGCGAAAAGGACAGGTGGAGACATGGCAGCCGCTCTGGAAATCCATCAACAAATGTGCTCAGAGTTGAAGAACGGCAGACAGCTGCAGCACCGGGAGCCAAAGGCCGCCAGAACTCCCCCCTCACCCCACCCCCAAATCACCAGCTCCAAGGACCCTCCCGGGCTTTCCCAACAGGTTGAAAGGCAAAGCAACTGCCGCCCGCTGCCTTCCTTTCACAAACCCGGGACCCTGTGGGCAGAGAGGCCCACCCCACACCAACTCCACCATCTCGAGGGGCGACCTCTCTGGGGGAGCGACGTTTCATCTTTGGATGATTCTTAGAGGCCTATAAGGAAGCACCGACACAGCCCCGGGCACCGTGGACAGTGGGTAGCAGATACCAGGCCGCACTCTCTCTGCCCCCCTGCGCCCCCCCCAGTATAATGCGTCTCCCTTCTCCAGCCCTAGCCATCTCAGGGGCTGCCCTTGGAGCTCAGAATCAGAACACAGTGTCCTGGGCTTGCTCCTGGCTCTGCACCCAGCGTCACTCCTGGCGGTGCTCAGAATGGGGTGCCAGGGATCAAACCCAGGTGGGCTGTGTGCAAAGAAAGCGTCCTTCCTGCTGTCCTATCACTCGACCCCCAGCCTTTTTTTTTTTGCTTTTTGCTTTTTGGGTCACACCCGGCAATGCTCAGGGGTTACTCCTGGCTTTGCACTCAGGAATTGCTCCTGGCGGTGCTCAGGGGACCTTATGGGATGCTGGGAATCGAACCCAGGTCGGCTGCGTGCAAGGCAAACGCCCTCCCCGCTGTGCTATCGCTCCAGCCCCAACCCCCAGTCATTTTTAAGGGTCCCATTTTTCCCGTCCGAGTGGAGTCAGCCCCACATCAGATTCCCCCCTCTGCCTTTCCTCCCCACACAGCCCCCCCCCCCACCGCCTCCAGCCACCTACTCTCATTCAGTCTTTAGGTTGAGAGTAGGGACAGCCAATCACCTTCTCTGGTGGCAGAAAACAGATGGGTTCAGAGCACCCTGGAGACTGAGGTGACAAGAGATCTGACCCAGGTACCCTGTCCTCCCTTCCCTCCCCAGCCCCTAATCAGATTTGAAGCCATCAAGAACGTGACCATAAGAAGGATGCGGTGACTAATGAATCCTGTCCCAGCCACTGCCACTGGGAGAACTGCATGGCTCAACAGCTGTGCTTGGCCTCTCTGGTCCCCCGTTTCTGCAAAGGAATGAAGGAATCGGAGGCATCTATCTTGAGCGGCTTCTGCGAGGGCTCAGGGAACGCGGTGAAGAGTCCAAGATACGAGCTGCGGCTCTGAAAATTCAGGCCAACAGGCCCAGTGCCACCAAGGCCGGAAACATAAGCATGAACCGCTCCGAAAGAACAGGGCGTACAGCGAAGGTAGCTCCTCCGCAGACCGCAGACCAGACGCGACCGCTGCACGGGGCGCCAGGGCTGGGGCACAAACGTTAACAACACCAGAGGCTTCTAGAAATCTTACAAAGTAGGGGGCGAGAGCCGTCATACAGCAGTCGCCTTGCACAGGGCCACGCCAGGTTTCATCACCCGCGTCCCACAGGGTCCCCGGAGCGGGCGGGGAGTGATCCCTGAGCACAGAGCAGGTACTCAGGTGTCAGTCCTGAGTGCCGCAGGTGTGGCCCCCAAACCAAAGGAATGGGAGGGTGGGGGGATCTGAGGGTACTGAAAACGCACAGGTGAACGTGAGACCCAAGCCGGTCCCAGGAGAGAGGCGCGCGGAGAGATGCGGTGGGGAACGCTGCCTAGGAAATAGCACGACCTGAACTAATCGCTGCTTTGGCCTCCCGAGTGGAAACCGCGTCCCCCTGCGGACTGGGGGCTCCAGGACGCCCCAGCAGCCGGCTCCAGCCCAGCAGCTACCAACGCGAGCTCCGGGAGGCCCCAAACGTCAGCGGGGTAGTGCCAAGAGCCCCCAGAGGGTTGCCGGAGGTCACTCTGCCACAGTAACTTCCCTCGGGCCTCAGTGTCCCCACCTCCCACCGCCACCCCGGCAGAGAGCGTGTCCCATCGGCTGGGGAAGGCCGCGGCGCGCGGGGCCCCGGGCGGCCGGCGCGGAGGCCCCGTCTGCGCCGCAGCTGTTGGAAAAGCACCGGGGCGGCGCGCGGGGGGCGCGGGGGCGCGGCTGGGGAGGCGCCCCGGAGCCAGCGGGCCGGGGAGGCCGGGGGCAGGCGCCCCGCGGGAGCGCCGGGGCCCCGCTGCGCCCGGCCGGCGGGGGTGGCGGAGGCGGAAGCGGGGGCGGCCCGAGCGCGGTGGGGATGTTTAAAGGAAATTTACAATCATTTCCTCTGTGTGGTTTGGTGACAAATCAACAACATCCTGTTCTTTTGTGAGGCTCCGGGCGCCTGCGAGGCGGGGGCTGCGCTCCGGCTCTTAAAGGGACACACACACACACACACACACACACACACACACACACACGCGCGCACGCACGCACGCACACACATACATACGCACACACACGCACATACACACGGACGCACAGCCAGAGACACGCGCGCGCGCAGCATACGAACACCGACCCGCACACGCACGACCCCCCCCAAATACAAACTCAAACCCATCCTGCCTCCCTACGGCGCCACCACCTGCGGGGGTGAGGCTGGGGGGGCGCGGCCGGAATGCAGGGGCTGCTGCTGCTGCTGGAGCCGCCCCCGGGGCCGCGACCCGGATCGCGCCCCCCACCCGCCCCTTGCGCGGCAGGAGGAGCCGGCGGCGGCGGCGGCGCACCCTCTGATGGATGTCGCGGCCCCGGGCCATCTCCCGCCGAGGGGGCCGGCGGCGGGGCGCCCGCCCGACGGTCCCCCTCCTCCCCCCACTCCTCCTCCTGCTCCTCCCCCTCCGCTCCCTGCCCCTCCTCAGCCTTCCCACAACACGCCGGTGCCGCCCCGGCTTCCACGGACCTTCGGGTCTTTTTCCCTTTTTCTATTTTGTCCTTTGTCCCCTCCTCCAAGCAGTCCCCTGGCCTCGAAGTCTCCAGCTCCCAAACCTGGAGCTGGATGGACGGTGGGGAAATGTCCACGTTTGCACATGAGGTTTATACGACGCCAAAGCCGAGAGGCTGCCCAGCCATAGGCGTAATGAGAATCAGATGGCGGCGGGGGGGACCCGGGGAAACGTCAAAAACCTACTCGGCTGCCCTCCGGGGGCTGGTGTCAGTCGTTTCAGGAGTGGAAGCGCTGTCACCGGCCCGGTACGTGTGTCTGCAGGAGGCATCCACGTTTCCTGCGCTCCCCCCCCCACCACCACCATGAGCTCATAAAGTGCGCTACCGACCGGGGTTCGATCCATGTCACCCCATATGGCCGCTGACCACCACCAGGAGTGATCCCTGAGTGTAGGACCAACCCCTAATAGTAATAATAATAATAATAATAGTGCAGGCATGAAATGAAAAGATTTGGCTATAGATGCCGTAAGCAGAGAGTCCTATTCCAGAATAGCTTTCTATCCAGAGACGACTGGGGAGTGGCCATCTGATCGGAGACCTCAAGGGCCATAGGGCTCCAGCCCTGGGAAGAAGCACTGAGTGGTCCCCTTGCGCACCCGGGAGAGAGGCCGACCGGAAGCCGCGCAAAGGCACGCTGCAGACTTCCTTCCTTAGGGTAAGCTTGGAGCTTGCATCCAGGCAAGGGAGGCTTGGGACCTTCCCAGCTGTGGACACCAAGCAAGCACCTCTGGACCGGAGGCCTCGTAGCTCCTCATGTGGAAAATGACAAAAATGTGTGCCCAAAAATGTGTGCCCCCAAAGCCAAAAGCAAGACGCCATTCACAACCTTTGCTACAGATTATAATTCCCAAGGAGATTTTTCCATGTTCCCGGTGCGGGGATGGGTGGGGTCACGACAAACAGACTCCCTGATTCCTCCCTCAGTCCAAATGATCAGCATCCCTCTCGTGGAAGTCTTCCCCCATGAGACTTTAATGCGTCCCAGGCCTCTGACGGCTGAGTTTATTTTTATTTCTTTAAGTTTGCTCGGGGGGTTGCACCCAGGCAATACTCAGGGGTTACTCTTGGTTCTACACTCAGGAATTATTCTTGGCGGTGCAGGGGGGACCGTATGGGATGCCAAGGATCCAAGCCCGATCACTGCTTGCAAGGCAAGTATCCTACCCACTGTACTATCACTCTGACCCCCGAAGTCTGAGGGGTTTTTATTTATTTTTGGCTTTTGGGGCACACATTTTTGGGCATAATGTTGAAAATAAAGTGCATGGGCCGGACTGATGGTACAGCGGGTAGGGCGCTTTATTATTTATAAATAAATAAATGGTGCAGTGAGAACTCTTGAGATCTATAGTATAATCATGCACTTCATTTATTGTTTGATATTTGATCTGGGAACCACACCCAGTGGTGTTCAGGGGGCATTCCTGGCTGTGATAAGGGTCACAGCTGGTCACAGCTGGCAGTGCTTGGGGGACCTTAGACAATCCTGCAGATCAAGCCAGAGTCAGGTGCATGCAAGGCAAGCAGCACCTTAGCTCCCCATACTATTTCTCTGGCCCCCACCTACCGTCTAGTGCTATATCTGGTAGACAACCTATGAAATATGCATGTGTATATGTTTGATCTAAACTGAGTTACCGAGAAAAAAAACCTACCAAATCAGAGAGGTACTATTGCTGTACCCCTTTGACAGGTGAGGAAACTGAGGGAGAGAGGGGATACAAAATCCTCAGGGGGCCACCTTTCTGAAGACCAGGATCGAATTTCCCTGGGTAATTCCATGCGTCCCTCAGCACCAAGGCTGCTGGTTTCTCTGGTAAGAGGCTGGATGAGGAAGTCAGTAGCACTACACTGTAGCACTGTCATCCTGTTGCTCATCGATTTGCTCGAGCGGGCACCAGTAACGTCTCCATCGTGAGACTTGTTGTTACTGTTTTTGGCATATCGAATATGCCACGGGGAGCTTGCCAGGCGCTGCCATGCGGGCAGGATACTCTCGGTAGCTTGCTGGGCTCTCCGAGAGGGGCGGAGGAATCGAACCCGGGTTGGCCGCGTGCAAGGCAAACGCCCTATTGCACTTTTTTTTTTTACCAAGTGAAAAGACCCGGGTGCTTTTAGCCAGGCTTGCCTGGGCGCCCTGGACAGCTGCAGAGCGCTGGCCTGGATCACCGTTAGTCAGGCTGACAGCCCCCAGGAAGTCGGGCTCAGAGGCAGGTCCCAAAGGACTGCAGAGTCACTCTGACCTAAGGGCCTTTTCTCTTTCTCCGCGTTGATCTCCTTGGTGGTTTTCAAAGATAATTCCCATCCCCATGGCGACGTTTTGCTGTAGCCAGGCTCAAGGATCCATTCGGCAGGGGGAGAGGGAGCAGGAAGAGCCTCCTGTGCACCCCCTGTCCAGCCAGGGTGGACGGCACTCACCCATCCCCACGCTCTCCAAACGGGATTCCCCACTGCCCTTTTCACCTCCGGGACCATTTTCCCCTTTGCGCAGTGCCCTCGGCAGGCCCCGGTGCATGGTAAATAGGAGCTGGACGGGAAGGGAGGGCAGTAGAAGGTTGGTTCAAGCAGAGCTGAGGTAGCAGCGGCCGGCCCCTTGCACCGCAGAGCCCCCAGACTAATGCTCAAAAGCAAAGGGACGGCCAGAGAAGGGAGAGTAGGTTAAGGTACTTGCCTTCCCAGCTAACCCTGGTTCGATTCCCTGGCACCTTGAGTCCTGCTAGTAGGACTCCTGAGCACAGCTGGGTGTGGCCCCAATCTTGCTTCTCCCCTCAAAAGAAAAAGGAAATACAGAGATAGATCAGGACAAAAAAGACCTACATTATTCATGGCATAAATAAGATCTTCTCACTGCTGTATTCATACCTCTTACACATACATACATACACACACACACACACACACACACACACACACACGGCAGAAAAGAACCATCTGGAAGGACAGCCTCTACACTATGATGAGAGATGACGGGGCAGATTCAGGGGAGTTTGGGGAGCAGAGAGCTGATGGATTGTGCTATGGAATATTTTCACTTTCTCGAAACTTTTCTATTCCCTGTTCCCCTTCCCTGCTTGTTTTTCAGCATGTCCTAGGGTGGCACTCTCGGTTTCACTGCTCCCCTGCAGTTGTGCCTGGCTGTGGACCCAGGACGCCCACCTGCAGTGTTGGGGCGGGCACTCAATGATAGGGCTGAGCTGGGGATCCCACCGGAAGCCTCACACAGACAAAATCGGTTTTCTACCTCTTGAGTATTGGCCCTTGGCCCACACAATCTTTATTTTATTTAAATGATTAACAATGCCCCGGGATGCGGCTCAATGGCAGACTCCGTATCACGCAAGTGTGTAAACTTGGGTTCAAATCCTGGCACAACAAAAAGATATCTATGCACAAATAAATGATTAACCACAATCATGGATTAATTTTTTTTTTTTTGCCTTTTGGGTCACACCTGGCGATGCACAGGGGTTACTCCTGGCTCTGCACTCAGGAATCACCCCTGGCAGTGCTCAGGGGACCATATGGGATGCTGGGAT
This sequence comes from Sorex araneus, assembly GCF_027595985.1. NCBI lineage: Eukaryota > Metazoa > Chordata > Mammalia > Eulipotyphla > Soricidae > Sorex > Sorex araneus. The sequence continues at coordinate 19,063,240 of NC_073307.1, forward strand.
TCGAACCTGGGTTGGCGGGGTGCAAGGCAAATGCCCTACCCGCTGTGATATCACTCCAGCCCATGGATTAATTTTTTTAAAGATAGTTACTTCTATTATAAATAATGCTTAAAGGGGGACATAAAAGCCCACTCTGGAGAGCCAGAGCAATAGTAGAGTGGGTAGGATATTTGCCTTGCATGCAGCTGACCCAGGTTCGATCTCCAGATCCTATATGGTCCCTGAGCACCGCCAGGAAGAATTCCTGAGTGCAGAGCTAGGAATAACTCCTGAGTATCGCTAGGGTAACCCAGTAAGAAGCGGGGGAAGGATAAGAAAAAATTTTAAAAGTCCACTCTGGGCTCTGGCAATGCCATCTCTCTAGAATTTTCCAACTGGTGTTAATACTCCCTCCCATCAGTCTTCCCCTTGCTTTCTCCTCAGCATGCCATTCCAGAAGTCCCTTACCTGATCTGTTGCCTTTCCTCCAATCCAGAAGTGGTCCATGACATTTCTGGGTTACAGGAGACAAATCTGGGAGCTTCCAGCATCAGTTAATGTGAGAGATGGTGACGCTCGTTTGAGAGGGGGAAAGGACTATTTAGGGGTGAAAAGGAGCGGCCTGGTGTTCGAAGGTTCTACCTCCCTGTGCTATTTTTCTAGAAGCCAAGAAATATAATCTGACAGACCAAGCCCTTCTGAGGAACAATATTGCTTTGTGGTGAGAATCTTATTCCAGAAATCTGAAAGGCGAAGACAACGGTCTGGTTATAACCTTGCATGTAGCATAGTCTCCTCTGAAAGGACCCAATGACTAGCAAAGATGTGGCTGCGGGACCAGCAGAAAGTGAATGAAATGTCCTGCTCCAGGGGACAGTTGTCTTGATACCAAAACCTCTGTGCAGTTTATGAGTCTGTTCTTTGAAAATACAAAACACTTCTGCAGGGTGCTCGTCGTCTTTGAGCAGAGCTGTACTAATCCTCTCTGTCTCCTGCCCTCTCTGTGTCCAAGGGAGCACAGGCCTTTGTGGTTTATAAAGAGCCTAATGTCACAGCTGAACCCTGAGCTCAGAAGGCAGAACCTTGGTGGGATCCTTAGCTCCATCACCCTCTCTCAACTTGAATGTCCTTTCTCTGAAACGGGAATAATAATAGCACTTGCTGCATCCTGCATTTTGGGGAGAATGAAGACATGATCCAGGAAGTCGTGGGCCCTGTACCTGGGGTATAAAATCAATGGTAATTGTTAGGGTGGTTGCTTTGCTTGTGTGTCTTGTTGTTTTTGGTTTGTTTCTTTGTTTTTATAGTGCCCAGGACTGAACCTAGAGCTTCCAACACAAAGGCCTGTGCTCTACCAATGAACCGTTTGCCAGGTTTAGCCATTGTTCGAAGTTAGCAGTTGCTTTACAGATGAAAATAAGGAAGGTGATGGTGTCTTGGTGACCACAGTCATTCACATCATTACTATCATACACATCCCAAACGTAAGTTCAAATGGGTATTAGCTTGCACATCCCAAATATTAGTTTAAACACTGACCTCCAGAATTTGAGGTCTCCCAGAAGGCTTGGCCTGACAAAGCCCTTTATGGTATAGTTGTGGCTGTGTTCAGAGGCCAGGAAGAGAAGCGCATATGCCCGGAATCCAGAAGGCCGGGGCTCAATTTCCAGTGCTATGTGGACTCCTAAGCACCTCAAAGGTAGCCCTGGGGGTGTCAACGCAGCTGAGACCCAGCAGCACCAGTCCTGGGTGTCGCTGAAAGTGGCTCGGTGGCCCCTCAGCACTGCTTTAGAGCAAAATTATCACCGTCATCTAAAGTGAAAAAAAATATTTTCATAGGACCCTACTTACATTTGCTCTACTCTAGCAGCAATATGGACAGATCAAACAGAATATTCTTTGTTTTCTTTTCTTTTTTGGGTCACATCTGGCGATGCTCAAGGGGCCATATGGGACACTGGGTCCACCATGTGCAAGGCCCACACCCAAATGCCCTACCCGCTGTACTATCGCTCCGCCCAAAACAGAATATTCTTTCACTGGGGCCTGCCATCTTTCAGTTTGGGGTTTTTTGTTTGTTTGTTTGTTTGTTTTTTCTTAGTTTTTGAGCCACAGCCAGTGATGCTCAGTACCAGGACTGAACCCCAGGCAGCCACGTGCAAGCAAGAGCCTAACCCGGTGTACTATTGCTCAGGTCCTACACCTTTCCATTTTCCTAAAGTCCTTAAAAATTGCAATCCTTTCTCCTTTTCTTTTTTCTCCTTTTTTTTTTTTTTTTTAACTTTTGCTCCCTTCTTCCTCAGTCTGTTAGGAGGAGGAAAGTTTCTGGGGGTAGGTGATTTAAACTGATGGGCCATTAACAGCATAACAAAGCAAAAGGAATTTTCCAGGTCACCAGCCAACAACTTTAGAGCTTATTTAAAATTCACTTGCTTTGGAGGAAGGAAAAAGGCCGATTGGGTTGGGGGTGGGGGGGAGGAGGTTAGATTGGGAAAGATTTCTCTCAATTGATGGGGACCAGGGGAACACCTTTTTTTTTTTTAATAGCCATTGAAACCAGTAAACACTGTAACACACCTCTGGGCTGATCTTTTACCACTACACATGAAATGCAGATCTAGGAAAGAGAACAAATGTCTGCTAACTCCATAAAGAAATGTTTCTCCTTGGCTTTGGGCTTAGGGACACGTGGATCCCTGCTCCGGCTCCCATTATGATTTGCCAAAATATAGCATGCTCATAAATTTCTTCTGAGTCCATTGAAAACACACGTGTGCGCGCACGCGCGCACACACACACACACACACACACACACACACACACACACACACACACACTTTCCTTACTCCAGCTGTGGCCAAGTTCAGCAGGAAAGGAGTTACAGTTATGCTGTGTTTCGTCCATCTCAGGTCTGCATATTTAAAATCTATTTGTTAGCTGTCTGGAACTCATTGAGGGAAGCACTTGATTGCTGAGCAAATCTGTTTCAGTAGAAAGTCCTCCTCCAGGTCACCGTTGCTGCTGAAGGCCGAAGGACCCACTGGCATTTGATGGCTGGGTGTCTCTCGGCCCCTTCCCCTGCCCCGGCCAGGCACTCTCACAGCTCTGCCTGTGGCCACTTCTACAGGCCTTAACATTCCTGCAGCTTCTTGACCTTGGGATCTTCTGGGGGCCCTGCCAAATTGCACAACTCTGATTAAGTAATAGTTGCACACAGTTTTAAGTTCTTCTGGTACTGTGGCTCCCAATCTGTTCTAAAACAGGCAGGAGGATCCTTTTTCCAAAGAATATAAAAATGAAAAATATTAAAATTATCATAGGGTGGTGGGGGACTTTGGGGCCCTACCTGGTGGTGCTCAACTATGCAACTATATGGGGTACTGGGGGTTGAATCCAGGTGAGTCACATGCAAAGCAAATGTACTTGCCCGCCGTACCATCTTTCCAGCCACAAAACTAATTTCTAGTTGAAGTCAACCACAATGCTGTTCACAAAGGTTTCTGCAATTGCGAAGATCACTATGTTAGATAGCATCCTAATATCATTCTAATAACTTTGCCATTAGAATCTCCGTTTTGCCTATGAAACCTTTTTGGACACAGCTGCAGTCAGTTGTCCTCTTATTTCTGTTGTGTTGGTTTAGGTCCTACAAAAAGATACATGGCAGGTAATTATTTTTAGAGACTAGCTATCGAAGCCTATTTTTCCTCTTAATCTTTCTTCACATATTTTTCTTACATTTCCTTCTGCCTTCACATTTTGATCAGTAGTTTTGCTAGGTATAAAATTCTAGGTTGTAAATCTTTCCCACACCAGCAAAGATCTCTCCCTCCGGTGTCTGAATTTCTGAACTACAAGTTCTTTTTGCATGAACATAGACTCCCATCTGACTGCGCCTACAGAGCAACATCTCAATATTCTTGCCAGAGGAACTTCCCTGCCCAGCCACCTACCTCTCCTGGGCATGGCTGATACCCTTTCTAGTTGTGATTATAGCATCTTGTTCCTTGCTACGTTGGTCACATGATATTAGCCGTACTTAGCTGTGTCCTCCACTAGTTTGTGAGCATGAGGGCTGGAAATACCGAATAACAGTGCCAATCAATAAGTATTAATAGGTCAGAACGGCTCAATGAATAGTTGTGGTGTTATTGTTTGTTGTTGTTACAAGACATACTCAATAAAATGTTTGGCAAATGCACTGGTCAGGAGCTGGAGTGATAGCACAGCGGGTGGGGTGTTTGCCTTGCATGTGGCCGACCCGGGTTCAATCCCCAGCATCCCATATGGTCCCCCGAGCACCACCAGGAGTAATTCCTGAGTGCATAGGCCCAGAGTAAACCCTGTGACTTAAAAAGCAATAAATAAATAAATAAATAAATAAATAAATAAAGCACTGGTCAGTAAATTCATATTCCAGAATTGGGGATAGAGAACAGGAAGAAATGCCATTTTGATACTAGAACTTATCATTTCTTGTTTAGTATCTGTCTCCCATGAGGACAGAAACCTGGTCTGCCCTGCTCACTGTTATGTGTTCCCAACAATCAAACCATAATAACAGCTTAATAAAAAGGTGTTGAACAATGAACTAATCCAGAGAAATTGAGTACTATGCCACTCAGAAAACTAGTAGAGAAAAAAGTCCTTAAGCTCTCTTGGGGGCACAGGCCCACCCCTCTTTAGACGCCAGCGTTGGACGCTCTGGAACTACTTGGCTTGGATCCCTTCCTTCATGGTCTGTTTCTTTTCAACTATCAAGTCCTGTTGCCTCTTATCCCGTTACCGCTTTATCTATACCTTTATAATTTCCCCTTTCTCATTCCTCTTGCTAGTAGCTCCATTGAGATTCCCATCCTCCTAACCTAGATTTTTTTTCACATGGCATCCTCCCTTCACTCACTCTTACCTCTGTCTGACTAATATATCTCATTTCAGAGTGTCTCTGCACGGCCCACAAAATCTTGAGAGGTTTTTCATTTTTCTTCACAATAAGTTACTTCTCCTCTGCCAGTTTCCCACCTTCAGAATCCTATCCTACAGATACTAGCTTGCTTATCACACACACACACACACACACACACACACACACACACACACACACACACACACACACACACACACACAACCACCTCTCACTCTGATTAGGCTGAGTGCCTTGAGGTCTTAGGCACAACAGAGCCCAACTCACTTCTCTTCTCTGGAATTTTCTTCTCTTCTCTGGAATGTTAGCCCCACCCCTCTCAAGTCAGCCCATCCTTCCAGAACTGGTTTAAATCTTTCTTTTCCCAAGATGCCTTCATTGACAACTTCAGACCCAGCTGGTCTCCCTAACTTTAAAATCCAAATTGGGGGGGAGGAGGCCTGAGTGATAAGATAGTAGGGAGAGTGTTTGCCTTGCAAACGGCCTACCCACGGTCTATCCCCGGCATCCCATATGGTCCCCCAAGCACCACCAGGAGTAATTCCTGAGTGCAGAGCCACGAGTAACCCCTGAGCATTGCTGGGTGTGACAAAAAAAAAAAAAAATCCAAAATGTACTTAACTTTTTTATAGTCTGATTAAACCTAGACATAGTCTAACTAGACATAGTCTGATTAAATCTAGACTCATCTAAGACCCTGGATAGTCTGCACACATTAGAGTGGACTCTGCCAATCAGAGTGGTATCCCTGACAGAAAGATGCAAAGAGGTCCTCTTCCTGTCCTAAGGGCCCCTTAGAATTCAGATTATAGGCGATTGTAAGAGCTGCCTTCCGGAAACAGACACACCTGGACAAATCCCAGCCCAAACAAGGACGAATTGTGTCTATATAGGCAAAAGTGATTTAGACCTTCTAAGCCTCAGTATCTTCATCTCTAAACTCAGGATAATGACAGTGCTAGCTCCTAGGGAACCTGTGAAGATGAAATGAGATAAAGTTAGATACAGCAATTTGCACAGTGTCTCAGGCCAGTGGTAAGTACTCACGGTATGTTAGCTATTTATTGTTGGAAGATGCTCCGATCCTTGTTCTTGGAGTTGTACTTTGTCCTTGACTTTGTTTTAGAGTATCACTGAGTCAGCCTTGCAAACAGTGATTTCCTGCAACTCCTGACCTCTGTGTCCATCCTTGGCTGGCCAAAGCACAACCTTGCAAGCAGTGGCCAGGAATGAGTTCCCTCCTGCAAGACCGTCAAAGGTGCCCCTATGTCATCTCCCTGCCCCCTGTCATGGTACCTTCGGGCTATGAATCATCTTAGGTCTTTCTGGCCTCAATATTCTCTTTATCGTTGTCTATGTATTATAAAAACAACCCAGCCTCATTTTCAAATGAGAAAAGTACAGACGAGGAGGTGGGAGAATGGCTCAAAGGGCTGGAACACAAGCTTTGCACGTAGATCTGGGTTCCAACTCGAACACCGTATGGTCCCCCAGAACAATATGGGAGTGACCCCTGAATAGCAAGAGGGGAGGACCCCCTGGGCACAGCCAGGTGTGGGGCCCCAAACCAAAATAAATGTTTTTAAATAATTTTTATGCAGAGGCAGAAATAGATAGTACAGTGAGTAGGGTACTTGCCTTGCTTGCAGCTCGCTCGGGTTCCATCCCCGGCATTCCATATGGTTCCCCCAGTACCACCAAGAGTGATTCTTCAGTTCAGAGGCAGAAGTAACTCCCTGAGCATCGCCAGATGTGGCCCCAAACCAAACATATGTATGTATGAGAGAAAGAGAGAGAGATGTACGTGAGGAGTAAGATTTTTGCTTCTCATCTAGATTTCAACTCCTGCTCTTTGGAAGTAACTAGTCAGTCATTTCCCAGGGGTGTTTCCACTGGTTGTCTTGGACAACTAGTCCTCTGTCCACACCTAGCATGACTAACATGTCCTGTCACATGGCAACATTTACTCCTTTCGTTTACATTTTTGCAGCGCTGAGGGTCAAACCCAAGGCCTTAGCCATGCAAGGCCTGAGCCCCTGAGTCGCATCCCCGGCCTCACGTACATTTCTTTTGTACAGATCAGCCATGTTTGACTTCATTAACCCTTCAAGATGAGCAATATTACTATGAAAACATTATAATGGGGGCCAGGGAGAGAGTCCTGGGGTTAAGGCAGGCGGCTGACCTCAGCTGATTCCCAACACTGTTGATAGGCCCTCCAGCCCCTCCAGAAATGATCCTGAGCTCAGAGCCAGGAGTAAGGCTTGAGCACCAGCAGGAGTTACCACCAAGGAAAACGTGATGAGAATATCCGGGTGTGCATATATACATTGGTACTATATCCTTCCTCGATGGACTCCCTGAGTCTTTGTTTGGGGGCCACAGCATCCTTTGAATGCTCAGGGGTCATTCAACATGTTCAAGGGACCCTACGCAGTGCCAGGGCTGAACCAGGGTCACCTGTGTGTAAGGTAAACTCCTTAACCCCTGTTCTGACTCTCCGCCCCGACTCCGTGAGTCTTCATGGCTTCTGATTGTCACACTAGACCAGACTGGGGGGCGAGTCCCCCAGTTCAGTTTTACCTCCTGAGTTCTCTGCCCACACATTGTTCGGTCCTGAGACCCACTGACTCACTGACCACCTTCCTCCTCTCCTCAAAATAGAAGAAAGAGGTCACTGGACTGTTTCCTCAGGATCCTGTCCAGGTTTCTCCTTTTCTCTAGAACCCTGATGGGGGGATAGGGGGTGGAAATCCCAGGCATTTGGGACTAAGATGTCAGAATCCGGAGCCTGGAGGAAGCCCCAGAGGAGGAAGGAAACGCGTCTTTGGCTCATCACGCACCACCCCCCAGCTGTTTTCCATGGACATGAGTGTGACAATAAGGACAGCGGCTGAGACGGGCTCGGGAGGTGGCCGGGAGGAGGTGAGACAGGACTTGCATCAGCGGTGACTTGGCACCACGATCTCGTGTACATCCGTCCCTGCACGCAGTGTCCTTTCCCAGGCCAAGAACAGGATGGGACGGCAGGAACTGCTTTAGCCCAGCGCGGCCTGACTCATGCAGGACCCCGAGCAGCTGCTTACTCCCTGGGTATGGGTGAAGCTCGAGCCACAAAGGGGACGCAGGACAGTGTTCGAGTTGCTTAGTTAGGATGCTGTGACCCACCAAGTTTGTAAACCACCCTGTCTCAGTTAGGGCACTGAGAAAGAGCAGTGCCGGAGCCCCCGTCTCCCACTAACCTGCAGTTACTGAGCACGACTGAAGGAACCCAGAAAGGGGCCCGCAAGGGGGCTCGGTATCTCCCTCTTGTCTCCCTCTGGCCCAGCAGACAACCCAACTGGGATGAGGTGCTTCATCCAAAAAGTATTTTCAGGGGCTGGAGCGATAGCACAGCGGGTAGGTGTTGCCTTGCACGTAGCCGATCCGGGTTTGATTCCCAGCACCCCATATGGTCCCCCGAGCACCGCCAGGAATAATTCCTGAGTGCTGAGCCAGGAGTAGTAACCCCAGTGCATCGCCAGGTGTGACCCAAAAAGAAAAAAAAAAAGAAAAAAAAATTTCCAGGGCCAGAGCGATAGAGCAGAGGGTAGGGTGCTTGCCTAGCACATGGCCGACCTGGATTTGATCCCCCAGCATCCCAGATGGTCCCCTGATTCAGGGACATAGCTGGGAGTGAGCCCTGAGCACAGCTGGGTGCAGTCCCTAACATACAAATAAAATAAATGTCTTTTCAGGTCTGTTCTTTGAGCCCGTGTTCTCCCTTGAACACGCATCTCGCTGACAGACTTGTCTTCGTTTCTTTTTTTTTCCCACTCTGGAGAAGCCCGAGTTCTCTCTTGAACATGTATTTCCTCTTTCTCTCCCTTCACATATTTCTAAGGAAGTTTCATTCAATTAAAAAAAAGAAACTATTTTGCTTTACAAAAATTTTTTTAAAAAAGGTCTTTTCTATGATTGAGTGACTGAATAACCTTTTTGCTTCTGGAGGGCAGGCAAGAAAATGACAAAATGACCCCAAGGTCTCCCCAGTCTCCTCTACTTCCCCCTGTCCCCTGCCCCATCTCTCTCTCTCTAGTCTGAGAAAAGATGTTTTATTTTTCCTGGCTGGTCCTCAAGATTCAGTCCTTTAAGATGACTGAGTTCAAGGTCAACATTAGATTGCAGCCTTCAACTTGGAGTTGGGTTGTTTGTTTGTTTGATGGGGGGTTGGGAGGTCTCAGTGATTTCGGGGAGGGGGGATTAGGCCACGTGTAGAGATGCTCAGGGATCACCTCATGGTCTCAGGGGATCATATGCGGTGCCAAATGGAGGGCTAGGGATGGAACCCAGGTCAGCTGCGTGCAAGGCCAGTGTCCTACACACCCTTATTTAACCTTTCCAGCCCTAGCTTGAAGTTTTATTTATTGGTTTTGTGGTCACACCTGGTAATACTCAGGGGTTACAACTCCGGGCTCTGCACTCAGGAATTGCTCCTGGTGCTACTTGGTGGACCACATGGGATCATGGGATGCCGAGTCTTTTTTTTTTTCTTTTTGAGTCACACCTGGCGATGCACAGGGGCTACTCCTGGCTCTGCACTCAGGAATTACTCCTGGCGGTGCTCAGAGGACCATATGGGATGCTGGGAATCGAACCTGGGTCGGCCGCGAGCAAGGCAAACGCCCTACCTGCTGTGCTATCGCTCCAGCCCCGGGATGCCGAGTCTTGAGCTTGAAATCAGCTGTGTACTATTGCTGAGACCCCAAAACTTAAGAGTTTTATTCTAGTTTATTTTTATTTTTATTTTTTTTTGGTTTTGGGGTCATATCCGGTGATGCTCAGGGATTACTCCTGGCTCTGTGCTCAGGAATTATTCCTGGCAGTGCTTGGGGAACCATATGGGATACCAGGGATTGAACCCTGATTGGCAGAGTGCAAGGCAGACACCCTCCCCGCTGTACTGTCGCTGAGACTCCAAAACTTGGGAGTTTTAAAGCAAATCTGAATCTCAGATCATGGATGATGAGAGAAGGATCTGATGAATTCATTCAATAGCGGAATGATTTGGAGGAGCTCCTGTGTCTGGGAGGGAAGCCAGAAAGCCCCGTGCTGGGCCGGCGTGCTCCTCTCCTCTCCTCCCCTCCCCTCCCCTCCCCTTCCCTCCCCTCCCCTTCCCTTCCCTCCCCTCCTCTCCTCTTCTGCCTCACCTCTCCCTGCCTAGTCTCTGCTCCTCCCCTCCCCTCCTCTCCTCTCCTTCCCTCTCTTCTCTCTCCTCTCCTCTCCTGCCTTACCTCTCCCTGCCTAGTCTCTGCCCCTCCCCTCCCCTCCCCTCCTCTCCTTTCCTCTCTTCTCTCTCCTCTCCTCTCCTGCCTCACCTCTCCCTGCCTAGTCTCTGCCACTCCACCCACCAGGCGTCCCCGCTCAGACTCCTTGGCAGCTTCCACAGATCAAATAATGATGAAATATTTTCAGCGCGTTTCTAGTCAGGTGAGTCTGGTGTCCTCCGGCCCTCCTGGCGTGTTGTGTGAGAAAGGAGGAAGACTTGAGGGATAAAGGGCCCAGTTCCACTCAGGGCTTGGTTCTGATGTCACTGTGCCACAACAACGCTCGCGACCTCCAGCCACTGCAGACAGCCGTGCCCAGACTACAGCGAAGTGTGCAAGCCCTGTCGTCACCACAGCAATGACAAAGGGAAGGGAAAGGGGATAAAAAGGAAGTTAAGGAACCCAAACACTACACTGTTCAATAGGCAGGGCAGAGTGTAGCAATGTCGCAGGGTAGCACTGTTGTCCCGTTGTTCATCAATTTGCTCGAGCGGGCACCAGTAACGTCTCCATTGTGAGACTTGTCATTACTGTTTTTGTTTTTGGCATGTCCAATACGCTATGGGTAGCTTGCCAGGCTCTGCCGTGCAGGCGGGATACTCTCGGTAGTTTGCTGGGCTCTCTGAGAGGGATGGAGGCATCGAGCACGGGTGGGTCGTGTGCAAGGCAAACGCCCTACCCGCTGTGCTATCGCTCCAGTCCGTAGCAATGTAAGGGTCTAAATTAAAGTGGCTCAAGGTCCTTACATTGTCTTGTTAAAAAGGATAAAAATTGTGATTAATTTTTAAATATCTGGGAGATTATCTAATAGAATAGACAGAGAGGGGGCTGGAGAGATAATACAGAGGGTAGCCCATGGCCAACTCCCTGGCATCCCATATAGTCCCCTAAGCCCCACTCTCTCTCTCTCTGTATCTCTCACACATGCACTGACCCACACTCTCATACACATACACATACACTCCCCTGTCTGTCTATCTCTTTTACACATACAGTCTCCACTCTTTCTCTCTCATACACACAGACTCACAAATATACACATATTTTCTGTCTCTGTCTCTCTGACTCTCTGACTCTGACTCTCTCTCTCTCTCTCTCTCCACACACACACACACACACACACACACACACACACATACACATCGCCCTTGAGTAAATGGCATATGCTCAACACAGCCCCAGGGCCTCTGAGGACATTTCCGTCTTTCATATCTTTATCATTTCCTGGGACCAGGATTCGCCCCATTTTCGGCCCTTCTCTCATTTCCTTGGATTCCCTGTGCACGCTCCACCCACCTCAGTGCCTTTGTATGTGCTGCTCTCTGCCTAGCCTCTTTCTTATGCTGCCACCCAGGCGCCGTAACACCACTCATCATCCTTTAGGTCTGCATACAAGTGTCCCCTGTGAGAAGAACCTTCCCAAAGCCTTGGCCTTCACCCCCTCTCGTTCTGTGCAGGGATCACTGTGTCCTTCCCCCACACACACACGCACCATCGTCTGATGAACGCACAGCCCGCTAGACTGCATGCTCCATGAGGGCAAGAACCCTGTCGCACGCTCCTGGATAGTGCCTGGCAGCTGGCCGCTGCTCAGTCAATATTGACGAAAGAAGGCATGAAAACATGCCTACCGAGAGAAGGGCACTCTGCCCAGACACAGGTGTTCTATACCCAGAAGCTTTGCCCAGTTACGCTACACACTTGCGTTCATTCATTCACAGATTATTTACTTACCATTCCTGTGTGTCAGGGAATTGCAGGCAGCTGCCTTTAAAGGTCTTTCCTGACTATAAACACACTCGCGCTGTTTACAGGGCAAGGCTGTGGGGGGAGAGGTTTGAAGCCAAGCGTGACTGGCGTGTCAGCAGAGCTAGTGAACCCACGGCTGGGAGGACAAGGCCCACCGTTGCTGGCCTGTAGACTCCGAGCAAAGGCAGAAGGATTGAGCAACCAACCACCAACCTTCCCAGGGCTACTAGGCTGGGCTACAGTCCATGGCACTGAGGGCTGAATTCTGGGTATCCGAGCAACGTCAGGCTAAAATAACGAAGTCTGACTATAGACAACTGCTCTGCTTCAAACTCCCCTGTAGGAAAAGCACCGAACAACTACATGCTCCTTGACTAATAAAGTTTCTATCCTGTTCATATATGGATACTAATGACTACACCTTTGGTTCTTCGTTCTCAACAAGGATGAAAAAATTTTTAAGATCTCTGCACTGTAGCACGGCACTATTGTCCTGTTTGTTGTTCACTGATTTGCTTGAGCGGGCACCAGTAACGTCTCCATTGTGAGACTTGTTGTTGCTGTTTTTGGCATATCGAATACACCACGGGTAGCTTGCCAGGCTCTGCAGTGAGGGCAGGATACTCTCGGTAGCTTGCCGGGCTCTCGGAGAGGGACGAAGGAATCGAACCCGGCTCAGCCGCATCAAGGCAAACGCCCTACCTGCTGTGCTATCATTCCAGCCCTCTAAGGACATTAATAGCAATAATAGCTATAGCAGGAGCTAATATTTATTGATCATCGGACAGACAGTACAGATGTCTGTATCAATAACTATCTCTCTGGTATCCCTGCATTTGTTAGAGAGAGAGACAGACAGACAGACAGAGACAGAGACAAAGACAGAGACAAAAAGAATATACTCTTTGGGGACCTCTCTTGGCAGTGTTCCTGACTTGCTACTCAGGGATCACTCCTGGTGGTGCTGGGGGTAGAATCTGGGGTTCTCACATACCCCCAAGTTATCTCCTAGCCCCCTGTAGAAGCTCTTTCAATCTTCATATTTATTAGCTTGTGCCGGTACAGTTTAAAATCTTCCAGTCAGGGGGGCTGGAGTGATAGCATAGCGGGTAGGGCGTTTGCCTTGCATGCGGCTGACCCGGGTTCAAATCCCAGCATCCCATATGGTCCCCTGAGCACTGCCAGGAGTAATTCCTGAGTGCAGAGCCAGGAGTAGCCCCTGTGCATCGCCAGGTGTGACCCAAAAACCAAAAAAATAAATAAATAAAATAAAATAAAATAAAACCTTCCAGTCAGTCACCTCTATTGATAAAATAATAATGTATAAATTCCACACCATGTCCTTCAAGGCCCTTCGGGTCCCTGAGAATTTCTGCTCTCATATATCCAACCCCCCATTCCCCACCCCCCACCCCGAGCTAGCTCTAGCAGCATCAACCTTTGTTTTGTAACCCAGTGCACTAAGCTGGTTCCTACCTCAGTGCTTTTGCACCAACTAGTCCCTTCTCCTGGTCACTAGATCTCTGCCCAGTCATATCAGCCTGACTCCACCACATCCTGATGCCGTTGCATGTTCCTTGTTTACTGTCACCACACCACGACACCCTCTCTGAAAGGACCTGACTTCCTTATCTGGTCCATTTGCATTGGTTTCCCCTAATGAAAAGATTTATTCCATGTGGAATATTCTTCATGGATCTTGTTCACCCTTGAGTTCTCAGAACTCAACACAAAACCCAGCCACACTTTCCACAAAGAAAGAAACAGATGACACCAGACCTCCGGTAGTTGAGGCTGGAGCGACAGCACAGCAGGTAGGGCACTTGCCGGGTTCGATCCCCAGCATCCCATATGGTCCCCCAAACACCTGAGTGGAGAGCCAGGAGGAGCCCTGAGCATCGCCAGGTGTGACCCAAAAGAGAAAAAAAAAAATCCCCAAACAAGAAGGAGCTCTTGTATTTATGGGCCAAATAGCTCAGCAACACAACCTTTATATGCAGAACCCCCCTCAGCTCCCCAACACACACACACACACACACACACACACACACACACACACACACACATACACACACAGCATTGAGCACTGCCAGGAGCAACTCCCAAGCCTCCAAACCAAAACCAAACAAACAAACAAAAAGAATTCTGTCAGGCTGAGCGTCATTAGGTGACTCACTCCAGTTAGAGGTAGCAGCAAGGGGGAGAGTTATCACAGTGGCCCGCTGGCCCAAGGCTTTTTTTTTGGCAGGGGGAGAGAGGACGTTCCTAACTAAGGCTCAGGGGACCCAAGGACTCGGCCCTGGTAGTTGGGCCAGCTGGAGAGTTACGTGCTGCTGAGGCGCAGTGATGCCAGGGGGGGTGGGGGGCCGCCAAGTTCTCTGGAGTCCAGTGCTGGGGGCCAAACGGTGCCAAGGATCACACACGGGCCTCACTCAAGCGAGGCACTGACGCTCGTCCTCAGCGTGTCTCCCCAGCGGTGGGTCCCGCGCTCCACCCGAACTGAGATCTCTCCCTTGAATCCGGTCAGCCACGCTCCCCACGGCCGCCCTTTATTCATTCTGAGCAGAGAGCCTGGCCCGGGGCCAGGCAGCAAGGAGCTGGCAAGTCAGACGTGGAGACTGAGAAGTAGCACAACTTCTTTGGAAAATGTGGGGGCTTCTGGAAATGCCTACGAACGCTGAACCCGTCCCTGGTCGACGGCCACAGACTCGCCGATAGGCGCTGCAGAGTCACGGGCAGGAAGTTCACAGAAGTAGGGTCTTCTTTGTGTCTAGGGACTGTTTTAGGGGCTACACACAGGGGTGCTCAGGACCCCATGCCACCCGCAGTTGTGCGAGGGTCGGGAGTCACAGGGACATCCTAGGGCATGCTCAGAGAGAGGGCAGGCGGTGGCGGGGGACTAAACCGTGGGCCTTCCTCACGCCAGCCACCTGAACCACGTCCAGGCCCAGACACTGCGCAAACAGCAGAGCTGATGGAGGCGGCGGTCAGCAGTAGCACAGACAGACACACTGTCATGAAATCGTGGCATAGGACAGTCCACATCCCAGTGCCTGCCAGGGAAGTGTGTGACTTCGAGTTTTACCCCAAGGGCCACCTGCAAGTGCTGAGCATGATCCCGGGGACTCTGCCGTCACCCCACAGCCAGGTTTGGACAAGCCCAGCTCGAGACTAAGACCCCGAGAACTCCACAACCCAACAAGCGAGCCAGGCCAAAGAGACAGGACCCAGAGTAGGGTGTATGCACGGAGCTGGTGCAGGGCGGAATCCCCGGCATCCCAACAGGCTCCCTGAGCCCCACCAGGAGCGATCCTGAGCACGGCCCAAGCCAACCAACACCAAATGAATCAATGAGTCATTTCATTTCAAAGAGGGATGAGCATCCCGGCTGGGCCTGTGACCGCAGCTGGGGTCACGTGTGCAATGTTGCAAGTGAGGAAGTGAGTGGGACCCCCAGTGAGCACCTGTTCATCACAACACTAATGGGGAAAAGAAGGGGCAGGAAATCATAGATAGATACATAGATAGATAGACAGACAGACAGACAGAGAGTGAGTGAGAGAGAGAGAGAGAGAGAGAGAGAGAGAGAGAGAGAGAGATTTTGTTGGGGGTTTATTTATTTTTGCTTTGGGACCATACCCTGCGTTGCTCGGGGCTTACTCGTGGCTCTGGACTCAGGGATCACTCCTGGGATAACTCTGCGGACCAAACCTGGGTCTGCCACATGCAAAGCAAATGCCCTACTCACTGTACAGCCCACTCAAGCAATGAAGAGCTGGAGACCCAGGACAAGGTTCTAGTCTATCCAATTCTACAGCTGATCCCCGTTCAAGTCCCTGTACCCCATACCATCTCCCAAACCCCACTAGGCGTGATCCCTGAGCACAAACCCAGAAGGAAGCCTAAGCACCACCAGTGTGGCCCCCAAGCCAACCAACGAACGAAAAAACCAAAACAGTCACCCACCCAAGCAAGCAAACAGAAAGACAGTCAGGGTCGAATCCCTAGGTCCACAGTTGTGTTCATCTGTGACCATTTCTGGAATTGCGCGTCACGAATTTTTCAGAATTTGCTTATGTAGAACCACGTGCAGTTCTCGTCTTAGAACATGAAAAACTGTTGCATGTGAATCGTTTCGGACAGCCCAAGTAGTAACACCCCACTTCACTGAAGCCATTCCTTCAAGAAGGGATAAAAGCTCCCACCGAGTTGAATTGTTTTGTATGTGGCTCTTTGTCGAGTGGTCTGAGAAAGGGCCTGTGTCTGCCACAACTCGTGGGCTTGTCGGAAACAGCCTCGGAGGGATCTGAGTTCTTCCCTATGGCTAGTGTGTCACTCCCAGGACCCTCCTCTGGGGATCCGCACAGCCCCTGCATCGGCTCTCAGACTGCCCGGAGAGGCTTGCCCTGCCCTCTCCCCAAAGGCAGCTCATGCCTTTATCACTTCCTTCATGAATTAGATGTTTGTTTTGCTCTGAGGGCCACCCCAGCAGTGCTTGGGGAACCGTGCCACGCAGGGCAAGACCGGCTAGGAAAGCAAAGCTGCGCTTCCACCCTGTCTGCCTCTTCTGGGGGCCTAAGGGATTCTGTTTTTTTTTTTTGTTTGTTTGTTTTGCTTTTTGGGTCACACCCAGCGATGCACAGGGGTCACTCCTGGCTCTGCACTCAGGAATTACCCCTGCCGGTACTCAGGGGACCATATGGGATGCTGGGAATCGAACCCGGGTTGGCCGCGTGCAAGGCAAGCACCCTACGCGCTGTGCTATTGCTCCAGCCCCGGGATTCTGTTTTTTAAACAAAAAGTCCCTCCAGGTGCTGCTCAGTCTAGCAGAGAAGAACAGGCCTGAGGGTTTAGTGCTCAGGCCCGGAAGTGCTCAGTGGGGGTGGCAGGGGATTGCAGCTCAGACTGCGGGCACTGTACTCACCAGGCACAGACTCTGCCACTTGTGCTGCCCCCAGCTGCTCTGTGGTGGATTTGGCGAACATCTGAAACTGGGTTTTCGGGGCCAGCAGGGAGGGCATTTGCCTTGCACACAGCCAACCCCTGTTCGGTCCTCGGCAACCCATATGGTCCCCTGAGCACCACCAGGAAGTAATTCCTGAGTTCAGAGCCAGGAGTAACCCCTGGGCATCGCCGGGTGTGACCCAAAAACCAAAAGAAAAACACAAAGTGAAATTGGGTTTCGCCTTTAATTTCATTTTTGGCACCGGGTTACTGGTAGGATTCCTTTCCTGAAACCTTCCTGCACAACCCCCTCCATCAGAAAAATCAGCCCCCCCGCCCCCGTCCCAGAGTCCCCTGAATCCCCAACATCTGACGTTGTCATCTTTATTTTTCAGATTTACTTTTCATTATCCTCTCCCTTTAGTGGACTAAACTGGTGGACAAGGAACTTACAACTGAATCACTTTTGTATCATTTTTCGGAGGGTGGTAGGGGGTGGGTCTCACTGGATGGTGCTTAGGGCTTACTCCTGGCTCTGCACTCAGGAATCACCCCTGGCGGTGCTCAGAGGACCCTATGGGATGCTGGGAATCGAACTCACGTCGACTGCGTGCAAGGCGAACGCCTTACCCACTGTACTATTGCTCCAGCCCCCACCTTCCAAGTCTTAAGTGAGCCATGTTCTTGCATTTGGTGTGAATTTGTAATAACACAGATTTGAATGGCAGGCATAAAAATAAATGAATAAAGATCTTGGATTAGGTTATGGCTCAGTTGTATAGTACGTGTCTCACATCACTGAGACCATAGATTCAATTTCCAGCACCCCCCAAACAGAGAGCGCCCTCAAAAATAATATCTATATTAATTTTTTTAAAAATCTCAATTTGGGCATGGGGGTAGCACAGAGGTCAGGGACCCCTCATGCTCCAGACTCTGATTTGGGACCTGGGTAGCACGTGCCCCTTCTCTCCCCTCTCTCCGCCCTGCCCTGCTCTACCTTGGGACGTGCCACTGATCCCCAACACCATGGCCTCAAGCCCTGGCATTAAAACCTCCCCCTAATTCATGGACTATCACTGAAAGTAAAGGGGGAGAGGCCAGGTCCTCTTCTCTCCCGGCCCCCCAAAAACCAAAGTCCTAATTCCGAATCCAAAGATGATACAATGCAAATATCGGACTTTACATTTACACAGTTGAGGAAATAACTATAACTACTGCATCAGGGATGCTTCTTTCTTTTGCCTAATACTCCACTGCCTAGTTCAGCCAAGAGCCAACAAAGTAAGGGGTTTGGAGGATGGATGGGGAGGAGGAAATTAATGACCAATATTATTACAACAAAGCTAAACAGAGGGGAAAAGAAAGAAACACACACACACACACACACAGCCCTAATTTCAGAATATGCATCTTGAAAACCTCACACCTATTAGCGTCCACAATATGCACACAACATCCCCTTTTTACAGGGAAGAGATTAAGATTTACGCAAAGTCACCAAGTACTTGACACCCCTCCCCCCTACTGATAGGAGAGAAACATCCCTTCTGGAGAGATAGTGCAGCAGGTAAGACAACATGCATTGCCTGTGGCCAGGTCTGGTTCGATTCCTGGTACCACATATGGTCTCCTGAGCTATGAGTGACCCCTGAGCATAGGAATGAGGCAGGAGAAAGCCCTGAGCACCCCTGGGTATGGCCCAGAGATGGAAAGACAGAAAAGCGCGAACTTGCCCACATTCAGCGGTGTGCCTTGCGGTCTGCTACCAGGGACCTGCTTCTATGACCTCTACTGGGCCAGCTTGAAATCCATCACGCCTCTGGGGACGTGGCTCGAATGGTAGAGCACAGGCCGGTGGGTCTGTGTCTGGCACTCCCCCTATCCCTAAGCACCACGAGGGATTGCCCTGGAACTCTGAGCACTGCTGGGAATGGCACCTCCCCCCACCCCCCATCCCAAATAAAGGTCTGCCTGTGTGAGGCTGAGAGCTGAGCCCCACATCATTAACAGTGCCGCGATAATCCCCAGTGCCATGAGGGCACACAGTCAGGTGTGGTAGCCTGACATCACAGCGACAACAAAGGGGAGGAGGAGAGAAAAATGCCAACCAACTCTTGGGTGAACCCGTCACACTGCTTAAATTGCCACGACTTTTGTCCTTCAAAATTATACGAATAGGTCCAAAGAGTGAGTCGTGTGGGAAGAGCGCTTGCCTCACCCCAACTAACCCAGGTTCAATTCCCAGCCCCCAGAGGGTCCCCCAAGTCCCACCAGAGGAAATCTCTGAGCATAGAGCCAGGAGTAAACCCTGTGACCAGCTGGATGTGGCCCAAAAACTAATAAAATTGCACACACAAGTCAAGAATTTCTCGGTATTCACATTGTAACTAATAATGAAGAACGTTTGATTTGGTTTGGGAGCCACACCCAGTGGGGCTCAGGGCCTACTCCTGGCTCTGTGCTCCTGATGGTACTCAGGGGACCATGGGGTGCCAAGGATGGAACCCAGACTTTCTACAGGCAAAGCATGCATTCCAGCCTGCTAAGTGCTGTCTGTCTGTCTGTCTGTCTGTCTGTCTGTCTCTCTCTTTGGGTCATACCTGGTGATGTTCAGAGGTTACTCCTGGCTCTGCACTCCTAGTGGTGTGTTAAGCTACACTTTGCCTTTCAGATTGTTTTCCTCTTCTCTGAGATTCTGATGCTCCCAGATAAGTGGGCTCCGCTTAGATTTCTTGCCCGTTCCCTGAGTGGAGATGGCTGGCTATGCTGCTGAGTCACCATCGTGACATGCATCCAGCCTCCACCGCACATCAGGACTGCTCTGGGTGCTTTGGAAAGGGGCAGCCCTCCCAGCCAGCCCTGCGCAGCGCTACTCTCCATTTCCATATTGCGGAGGAGCAAACGGGCCACAAGGCTGAACAGCTTCTCCAAAGCTAACGGCACTTGTTAAGGATTGGCCTGAACCTCAGCTGCTGGTGTTCAGTGTCCGTGCATCTGTCCTTCGAGTTCTTCAGCCTTCAAGGCTCCACCAGCTGCATACACAGCCTTGGCACGAAAGTCAAGATCAAATTCTGACTTCTGAGGCATCCACCACTCCCCCAACGCGTGATGGCCCCTGGTTATCTTCCTTTGCATTCCCCACAGTTCCTCCCTGCTCCTGGGGACTTGGACCCAGTGCCAGCCATTTCAACCAAGGCCAACAGAGATGCAAACGGATGCCAGCGTTAGCAGATAGTGGTATCACGCTGACTGCATGGTGGTGGCATTGGGGAGGCGTGGAGGACACCCAGAGATTTAGCAGGTGCTGCGTCTGCGCTCTCCATATCTGAGCTCCAAGGTTAACCGGCTCCAAGGCCCCCAGAATGTGTTCAATGCCCCGCCCCATCCCTTCGCTCTCTGCACTTTCTAATGTACCTCTGACGTTAACGGAATTTAATTTGTCCTTCTGGCCATTGGTTTTTTTTTTTTTTTTTTTGCTTTTTGGGTCACACCTGGTGATGCACAGGGGTTATTCCTGGCTCTGCACTCAGGAGTTACCCTTGGCAGTGCTCAGGGGACCATATGGGATGCTGGGAATTGAACCCGAGTCGGCCGCGTGCAAGGCAAACGCCCTACCCGTTGTGCTATCACTCCAGCCCGTTTGATATCTTAACTCTCTGGCTGGATGTATTAGCAGTACAAGTTACAGAAGGTCTATGCAGGTGGCACAAGAAAGCTGCTGAGGTTGGGGTCTTGGTGCCCAGTGTTTAGTACCTGATGTACAGCGGATGAATGCCAGCGGAACAGAGACATGAACGAGGCTGCTGACGACAGCTGTGAGGGAGAGCACACTCACCCCACTCGCACCTCCAACCACAGGGCGGTGTCACTCTGGACACGTCCTTTGTCCTGAAATACAAGGGCAAAAACAGTGTCTATCTCTCTTATCACTGTAACTCCCACACATGTCGCTGTGCCTAACACATAGGAAGAACACAGACTCATTTAAACAAATCTCTGGCTTATCTGGTGGAAAGGAAGGAAGGAAGGAAGGAAGGAAGGAAGGAAGGAAGGAAGGAAGGAAGGAAGGAAGGAAGGAAGGAAGGAAGGAAGGAAGGAAGGAAGGAAGGAAGGAAGGAAAGCAGAAATAGAGGAAGGAAGGAAGGAAGGAAGGAAGGAAGGAAGGAAGGAAGGAAGGAAGGAAGGAAGGAAGGAAGCAGAGAGAGAGGAAAGAGGAAGGAAGGAAGGAAGGAAGGAAGGAAGGAAGGAAGGAAGGAAGGAAGGAAGGAAGGAAGGAAGGAAGGAAGGAAGGAAGGAAGGAAGGAAGGAAGGCAGGCTTGCCAAGAGAGGTGTATAGGTCTGTCCTTGAATCAGAGTCCTGTTCTCTCAGTACTCCCACAAACTCAGCTCCTGGGGCCTGGTGCGGCCAGTCTGACAACAGGGAAAACCTCAAACTGAAGCCACTTGTGTCCCCTCGCTGCCAGCCAATAGGGGTTAGGACCTTCATACCGAGGCTAGGCTGAAGGGCTGCAGGACCTTGCTGGAAAGCACGGAAGGCCATTGGCGTTTGATTCTCACAGCAAGGTGAGACCTGGGAAGACTGAGCAGCTTTGAAACCAACAGCTGAAGATGAAAAACTTGGTTTTGAAACCCAGCACAGACCTACTGGGGTCCATTCCTGGAAGACAAATGTGGGCTCCAGCTGACTTACAGGCAGGAGCACACGCACTGCAGGAGGCCCAGATTCCGTCCCAGCACCACCTGATCCCCCAGTACCGAAAGGAAGGTATCCCCTCAGCACCTCTGGGTGTGGCTCAAAAATGCAGGGGGCGGAGGGGGGGTGAGAAAACATGGATGCGAGATCTTCAAACTGTCTAGGAACAAATGTTTTACATTCCTCCAGGTGGTGCCTCTGTCTCCTCCCCCCAGACACTGGAGAAATTTCCAGAAAGCCTTTGCTAAGGGTGTCTGCCTCTTTCCTGGCCAACTTCAACCCTGCCACCTGGCCACAAAAGCCTCCAGTGGGCACCTTTATGTCAGGCCCTTCCCAACTCCCACGGTTTCCATTGCTCACTCTCCCCCTCCCCGGGGCTCAGTCCTTTGCAATCTTCAGGGCTCCCCCCAACAGCGTACCCCACTACAGCAGCAAGCTACTTCCAGCCTGAAAGATAAACCAGAGAGGTTAAGGCATCTGCGGCCCAACCTCCCCTCAAGAAGAGTCAGGGTAAGCCTGCCCATTATGGACAGGTAGGTGAGTGGATGGACGGAAGGATGGGCGAATGGATGGATGGACAGATGGATGGATGGGTGGGTAGAACGGACAGGTGGAATGATGGATGAACGGATAAGTTTCTCATAAAAGTTGCCCCAAGACACTCCTTTTATTATTTGCTTGTCTTCCGGTGATATCCGGCAGTGCTGGAGGCTAATTCCTGGTGGTGATGTAGCAGATCAGGCACTGCCTAGGATGGAACCCAGGTCCCCGTGTGCCAGCCCTGCAATTCAATCTGTTGAGCTTTCTAAACTGGGCACTGGCTCACTCTTGGCCAGTGCAGTTCTGGGGGTGGGAGATGGGGGTGGGGGGGCAAGAGTTTCCACAACCCCGCCCAGGACTGAGGTCACCTCAACTCTTCCTTCAAGAAAATTTTCTTTAAAAGACCTGGAATGAAAACCTGTCTCTTGGCTCCAATAAAGGAAGCAGGAGAGGGGCAGCTGTCTCCACCTTCCACTGCACCCCCTCCCAAGCCCCCCCCCCCGCCCCTCACAGCCCTGGGGGTGCTGAAAACAGTCATTATCTCCATCCTTCTCTTTGTTTGATAAGCGATTGCCATCCTTCTTATTGAGCAGAACCAAGCCTGAGCTGGGAAAGCCTCACTCCAACTTTTCTCGTTTAATGTTCTCAAACCACTGCAAGAAAAAAACTGGGGAGGGGGGTATTGCAGGGGTGAAAGTGGTGCCAGGAAGGGATGGTATAGCACAGGAGGAAATGACTGTTGCAAAGAGCTGGAATACCATCAGCTCTACCACTCACTAGCTTCCCTTCACCCTTGGCCTGTTTCAACCTGACACATGTGGAAAATGATAAAGGGTGGTCTTGAGTAACTGTAAAATACTTTGTTGTCTTTATCTTTCTCAGAGCCAGTGCTAGTGCAGCAGTTACAGCGTTTGCTTTGCATGCAGCTGACCGGGTTCCTGTCCTGGCCTCCTGTAAGGATGTGGAGCCCAGGCAGGCGTGGTCCCTTGATACTGGTGATGGGATTGATGTCGGAAAATTGCACACATGGAATTTGGTCGTGACTGGTTGCTGTAAAGTTGGGTGCTCTGAATAACTTTGCAAAGTACAGTACCTCAATACAAAATATATATTTTTTAAAAATTCATAATCTTTCTCTGGGCTTGAAAGGAAAGCTTAAGGACGCAGGCCTGCTGGGTCAGGAGGAGCTGAGGACAGGGCGTCCCAGCTGAGGTAGGTCAGCGTGGCTAGGAGGCATTTCCGACTAGGGCTTGGTGACCTTGGTCGCTAATCTGGCTGTGGGAAACGCGCCGCGCCCGCCTGCAGCGTCCTGGCCTCCCTGCACCAGGCCAGCCCTCGGGTCGGGACTCCTCGGACGACAGCCCGGAGCGGTCCCGAAGTGAAGGAGGAAGGGGGGGGGGAAAGCTTCCCGGCCGGGAGGAGGGCAGAACCCAAGAGCAAGTCTAACCTTCAAGAGGTCCAGGCCCCGGCCCGGCCCTGCCTGGCCGCCCCGAGGCCGCAGCCGCTGGGGCTGCTGGGCGGAGCCGGGCCCCTGCGGGCCTCCCCGCCTTCCCGGGAGTAAGGCCTAATGGCGGGGGCTTTTCTTTCCTCCAGCCTAGCCCGAAGCGCTCCCCCACCCCACTAACTGCAAAGACAAGCTCCCCGGCGGTTCCCGTTTCCTCTGCGGCTCCCGAGCCCAGTTGTTATTGAACCCCGCGGCCACCCCGGCTGCATCCTCTGCGCCGCGGGCTCCACCCATCCACCTGGCCGAGTCCCTCGCTCGCTCCGGCTTCCCCTAAGGGGAGTCAGTGGGGGGGTGGTGAAGGGAAGGCAGGGGGCTGGCGGCCGTGGAGGGCAGTGCCCTTGGGCGGGCAGAGGCTCCTTAGCCCGGCGTCCCCGAGGAGAGGGGGGCAGCTGGCCAGGGCAGCGAAGGGCGGACGGGCGCTGGGGCACTGCGGACTTTACACTGGGCGGGGGGAAGGGGCGCGCGGGGAGGCCGAGAGCCAGGTTTCGCCTGGTGTAGTGGCCAGCATCGCCCCGGGGGCGGGGGGGGGGGACACTGGAGCCGGAAGAGGCCTCGGCCCCGCTGCGGTCCACACCCAAGAATGGGGTGGGGGGAGGGGCGGGGTGGTCGGCTCTAGCTCGGGCGACTCAGCGTCAGCAAAAGAACAGTATTCACGCAGCAACCCCCCACTCCACCTTTTTTTTTTAATGAATGTGAATATTTGCTATTTTCTTAATTTGGGGGATGGGTTTAGTAAATGCAGCTTCTGGATCCCTCCCCCCCACCCCCGACGCCCCACTCCAGAGACGAGAAGGCACCCAGTAGGGTTCTTCCGCCCCACCCCGCCCCCACTGCCTTTCCCTAGATCTAGGTGTGTCTCCCCCTCCCCGCGGCAGAAGAGCCCCCCCTCACTCCCTCCCCACCACGACACTGACGGTTCCTGCCCAGGCCCGCAGTGGCGTGAAGGTGGCCTTTACCTCCTCTCGCAGGCTGGGAGGGGGTACAGCCCGCGCAGCTGAGCCAGCTGCAGCAGTCTCCGCCGCCCTCCATTCATTAAAAAAAAAAAAAAAGAAAAGAAAAAAAAGGCAACAACAACCTCCACCCCTCTTTGTAAAAGAACGACGGCCCCAGGAGCAACTAGAGCCAGCCCCAGCAATCACGGGTTAAGTTCTTTTCCGGCCCCCCATTCATAAAAAAAGGAGCGCGGCGCATGCGCGTGCGGGGTCTCTTGTGCCCACCCATTCATAGAATTGCGGACGGCGCGCGTGCGCACTGGCGCGCCATTCCCTCCCATTCATAAAAAAGCCATTTTCCCAGGCAGTGGGTTGCAACATCGCCGCGGAGGCTGCGAGAAGCTGACAGCGCGGAGCTGGCGCTGCGGAGCGCAGGGAGCCGTGCCGGTTTCTCCGGCCGGCGGCGGCCGGGACAGCTGCGGCTGCCCTGCTCGAGGTCGGAGATTTACCGAGACGGGGAGCAATGCTTCTGACTCTGCGGCTCGTCCGAGTAAGTCCCTGGCCGGTTTCGGGATCCCACACTGGCCCCCTCGGAGCCGCGCCGCGACTCCCTCTCGGGCAGGGGCGAGTGGTGCGCTATTTCTAGGCGCGCCTCGGTTTCTTCTTCCCCGCGCCGCCGCTCCCAGACGCGCTCGGCCCGGCCGGCCCGGCGCCTGGGCTGTTCACTTGCCTGGCACCGGCGTTCCGAACCCTGGGCACTGCCAAACTGGACTACCCAGCTCTCTGCAACTCGGGAAGCCCCGTGCGTGTCCCAAGAGTTTGCTTGGGTCTTGCGCTCTTTCCTTTTTTTTTTTTTTCCCCAGCCACCACCAGCTTCGGGCGCTGGCACGGGCAACTCCGGGTTAGGTCAGGCGTTACCTCCTGGGTCCCCGGGCACCCTCGTCCAGGGCGGTTAGCCCACCCCGGGCTTAGGGATCTCCCCCAACCCGCCGCAGCGGCCTATGCTCGACGTAGCTCTACGTTCCCTTTTCGGAGCCGTGACGGACTGGGTTTTTTTCTCCCTTCTGCCTCCCCCCTCGGTGGTCAGCGCGGGGCCGGCCCGAGACTGGGCATTTCTGCGCTCTTTGGCGAGGCGGTTCCTCGCCGTCTGACCTTTGCTCTTGCTGCTGCATTTTATGCTGGGCAAGTGCCTTGCAGTGGCCTCTTCCTTCCCCGGCCTCTGCAGGGCCCAAGGCTCCTGGGCCTCCTTGTGCCTCTATATCCCTGGACATCGAGCTGTGCCAGGCCCCGTGGCCCACGGACTGGGCTGGGGCGTTGGTGGGGGCTGAAGGTGCGTTTACATAACGCCGGGCGTGTGGGAGCCGGAGGAAGAGGTTGAATGCGTAGGAGAGATAAGGCTCCCGCTTTCCCTCCTTGGTGGTACCAGGCTTAACGTTACAGAGAGAAGAGGAGGATAAGGACGGTATGTTCTGAAAATTTCAGAATCGCCAAGACCGGGGCGGAGGGGTTGGGAGGGGGGGGAAGCAGTGAGGGTGAGGGCGGGTTCCGCCGGCCTGGGCAGCTGGAGCTTGGCTCCATCACTGGGGCCAGGGCTGTGCCCAGTTCCCCCTCCATGCAGACGATCAAAAAGCATTTTAGACAGTAGCTGCTCTTGTGCAAGAAGACGGTTTCTCAATTCTCTTTGATTGGGGGCTGGGGGTTGTGAGCGGAGGAGAGAGGAGGCAAGGGCAGCGGAAAATGGTGGAGAGGCTTGACCCGCTGAGCAGCGGTGAGGAAGCAGCTGGGCCGGAGGGACCCAGTGGTGGGCAGAGGGGCGAGCTCCTCCCTGTCTCATTCACCAGCTGCTGGATGGGCGTCCATATTTGCCAGGCCTGGGTGAGGGCAGGAGCCTTCCCTCCTGGCGTCTGGAAGCTCGGCAGAGCCCTCCAGCATGCTTGGTGCACAAATGGATAGGTTTAGTGGGGTGGTTGTGGGGGGGGTCCCCAGACCAGTTGGAAATCCGTCTTTCCTGACCCCAAATCAGTGGGGTGGTTCTCTCCAGCTTGGAGGGGGCCGGGAGGAGCAAGTGCATGGCTTTCAGATGAACTGGCCATGGTTTCTGGGGTCTGCCTCTGGCCTTCCAGGCTGGAGCCGGAAGGTACTGAAGGTTCGGAATCCTGCAAATATCAGTCTCTTAATAAGCCAAGCCTGGCCCCAGGCCTTCCCCAATATTGCAGCGGGAATTTCACAGTATTTTGATTTCTCTGGATCTTCATGGAATGCAACATAAACATCCGAGAGGTTCTGTCCCCCCCCCCCCCATTGGGTGTGTGGGTGTGGGGTGGAGGAGCAGAAGGAGGGGTGCGCTGGGCCCCTTCTCCCCCCTCTCTGCAGCAGGGTGGGAAAGAAGACGCAGACACGTCCAGTGTGAAATCGAATTTCCTCTCTTGCCCAGCCCTTGGGGGATGGGGGGGCGCGCAATCTGCAGTCTCCGTGCAAATCCTCTGAGCAGTGTGTAAGCCAGTGCTGACCAGTCCGGGCCAGGGTAGGGGGCCTTTCAGTGGCAGGTTTTAGAAATCTCCTCGATGGAGCGGGGTTGGCCGGCTCGGGTGAGGGGGGGCTCGAGACCTCACCCCTTATCTTCCTCTGCAGATTTGAACTCTGGGCGACACGCTTTTTGCTGCGGAGTGGAAATGGCCTCCTCACTCCCACGACCTTTTCCAGGTCACCCTCTGCGATGGCAGTGCTCGCTGAAGCTTGGGTTGGGCTTGGTGGCGGGAGTGAATGGCAGGGTCTGGGGACTCTCATGTCTGTTTTGCTTCCCTCCTCCCAGAAGAGGTGGCCAGGCGGGAGTGTCTGGAGTCCTCGCGCCCTGTCCCGTTTATACTGCACTCACCTCCTGCTAGCCTCACCTGCTGCTCCCTCTGCCCCTGTGATTGGCTGCCTGGAATGACAGATGAAGGCAGCCTCTCACGCAAAATTACAAAGAGTGATTTAAAAAGGAAGCCATACTTCTTTTCGTATGGCTGGGCGGGGAGTGTTACTACTTGGGGATCAATCTGCGGGACTTGGCTTCCAAGTCCTGCTGCTAAAATTGTGAAGGTGGGAGTATGTGTGTGTGTGCTTCCAGGCCGCACCCGCTCCCCCCCCCACACCCGTTTTGCCCCCTCCACTGCCCAAGCCTTTCTCTTTACTCCAGTCCCCTCCACTCTGGTGGGCCTTCCTCAGGAGGAGAAGCCGCAGGTTCTTACTCGACTCTCCCACCTAGGGATGTGGCTGGACATTGTGGATTTGGGGTACGGACCTGACTAGAAGGAAGAGAAATGGCAAAAGGAAAGCAGCTTCACTTTAGGGCCAAGCTGGACACCCCCATAGACATGAACTTGACTCGGAATATGTTTTTCACATTTCCAGAAAGAACAGCTAGAGGTAGAAGGTGATGAAGATGATGAAATACTATGAATTAATGGACTTTTTCAGACCGAGCTAGGAGCCCAGGCAGGGCCGAGGAGTGACCTCGCAGAGCTTCCGCTTCTGCGTTAGCCTTCCCATCTTCAGAAGCAGAGGGCGGAATTCCTCCAGTAACTCTGGGGCTCAGCTCCGCGTCTAGATCTTAGGTGCCCAGTGGGGGTGGGGTCCTGGCCGTGAGGAACCCTTTTCCTGCACAATGGATGTGGGGTGTTTTGTGATATAAGGGAGGGTTGGAGTATTCTTCTTGGATCTCTGGGGTCTGAGGCCACCCTGCCAATCCGGACAGCTGACAGGGCTGGGGCTGTATCCGGGACATGTGGCTGGGCTTAAGAAGCTCCAGGCTCAGCTGCGAAGGCAATTGTTCTTTCCAAGGACAGTCGCTGGAGGAAGCAAGGGCACCAGGGAGGGAGCACAGATGTGCTGGATCCCAGGGAGGAGGGAAGGGGCCCTCCAGGGCAGGTGGCCCCCGGCGGCAACGGTGGTGGTGGGAGGGTGCTTCCCTGTCTCAGAGTCTTCTGGTTCTGGTTAGGGGGGGGAGGGAGAGTTACTTCCAGTGGGGGGGGGCGCGAGTTAAGATCTGCAGAGATAGTTTCATTTTTCAGCGGGGGAGAACAGGGAGATGGAGAAAACTTGGTGCCAGGTAGAGGAGACTCTCCCTGGGGGATCTGCCCCCCACTCCCCAACAAACAGCTCGTGAGCCAGTGCCAGGGCTGGCAGCCTTCCCCTGTGACCTTCCCACTCCTCCTTTTTGCTTTTTGGTCACACCCGGCATTGCACCAGGGGTTACTCCTGGCTCATGCACTCAGGAATCACTCCTGGCGGTGCTTGGGGGGGACCATAGGGGATGCTGGGAATTGAACCCAGGCCGCCCATGTGCGAGGCAAACACCCTACCCGCTGTACTATCGCTCCAGCCCCCCCACTCCTCCTTTTAGGGCACCTCAAGAGCGAGGACAATTAGAGGGGGACTGTAGTGAAGCCCTGATTGGAAGGTGGTTTGAGTAGCCCAAGGCAGCACCGGTGTCCCCCGAGCTCCTGCTCAAGGAGGAAGGACCCTCTGGTGCTGTGCTGCTTCCTTTTGTGATGCTAAGAGCTGATGGCCAGAGGTGATCCCGGCCCGCCCTGGGAGGGAGTGTGCTTGACAGACCTCGGGCTGCTCCTGGGGCTTTCCTTCCCCTGTCCTTCTTAGCAGGGATTATCTTTCTCTGCAGGATGTAGAGAGGACAAAGTCCCTTGCTCCCCCTGCCCCACAAAGTCTTTCTGAAGCAATAAGTCATTATTAGGTTGGTGCTTAATTAACTAAACTGAGATCTTGTCACAAAGAAGCCGTCCCTGGTGGTGGGCGGACTGGAGAGCTTTTCTTTCCTGGGTTGTTA
The DNA here is from genome assembly GCF_027595985.1 of Sorex araneus. NCBI lineage: Eukaryota > Metazoa > Chordata > Mammalia > Eulipotyphla > Soricidae > Sorex > Sorex araneus. The sequence goes on from NC_073307.1 coordinate 19,092,639, forward strand.
AAGGGTTAAACAACCTTCCCGAAAAGAACCTGCTGAGACTGAATGGGGCCCACGCAGAAACTGCCCATTCATCCTGTGCGCCTCTGCCCAGTTTATCATTAGCTGACCTGGCGTGTTTTTTTTTTTTTATTCTAAGTCCGATTGCCAGATTTTTCTGATATTTCCCAACTGCTTCTCCCTAGGGGGAGTCAAGAGGAAGGGGGCGGGGGTCTGTGTGCCGGGACAGGTCACAGGCCTCCTTACGCTTCGCGCCTTACCTGTGCCGAGCGCTGATTCCTCTCCAAAGGCACCGAGGCAGAATCCAACATGCGCCTCTCTGGCCTGGGGGCCCCACAAAGCGTGTGCACCAGCCTAGGATTCTCTGGGGTTCCAGGGTCAGAGGGGGACCTGTAGCCTCCTCACCCTGGCCAGGAAAACCCCAGCCAGAAGGAAGGGGATGCCCTCCCACCCGAGTTTCCCCCCACTTAGAGTCTGTTGTGAGATTCTACATAGGGGTGCCACTGGCCTTAAGGAAACAAAACAGGAATAAAGCATCTGGGTGGGCGAGATGACAGATGGACGACCAAGGAAACAAAATGGGAAGGGAAGGGCGATTGGGTTCTCAGCCTTTAAAAAAAAAAAACCCTAGCCTTCATGTAGCCCTGGGCATTGCCCTCTTCAGGTGTACTTCATCACCCTGGGAAGGTCTGAAGCGTTTCTCTAGGGTTGCGCCAGACGGGGGTCGGGGAGCGTTGGCATCAGCTACGTAGATGAGAAATGATAGGTGCCGGGTACCTTCCGTTTGGGTCGCAGTCTCTCCTTCTGTGTTCTGGTCCTGCCCGATCACATCCCTGCTCTGAATGTGCTTCCATTTCTTCTTGGGGCCGAGAAGGCAGTTGACCCGGGATGGATCCCGGGTGTCCCATATGGTCCCCAGGAGTGATTCCTGAGCAACCCCTGAGCATTGCCAGGTGTGGCCTCCGAACCATTTCTTCTCCTGCAAAATGGGTAAGGGCTAAATGAGAAAAACCTCGGGGCGGGTGGGGGGGGGGAGGGGCGCGGGCTTAGCGCCTGCATTGACACACACAAAAAGGAAAAAATTCCTAAGTAGTGGCTGCATCCGTCATATTCATTATTGAGAGTGGATGGGTGTAAGAAGTTTCCTTTGAGTCTGCCCCTTGACGCTTCATGGAGGGGCTCTTCTGCCTTGATGGCGTTCCGGCCACCTTACACTGCCTGCAGTCTCTACCAAATTAGTCAAATTGGCCATCCCTTCCCCCCCCCGGCCCCCCCCCCCCCCAGCCTCAGTGGGGCGAGGGGTGTGGTGTAAATCTCTTCCTTCCTTCCTTGCAGAGGAAGCGGAGAGCGCCTGTTACACAGCCTTAGTTCCCCCGAGCTGCTGAGACTGGAGGGCTAGCATCCCGGGGGTCAGAATTGATCTCCAGACCCTACTGAGGCCGGGTGGCTATTTGGGAGACTTCATTTAGCTGTGCTGAGGGCTTATCAAATGGGCTGCTCAGGAAATAGTTTTCCTTTGTCAACTTGGCCTCTTAGAGGATCCCCCCTGTGGAGAAGCCTGGTCCTCCTCTCCCTCTCCCCCTGCACTCCCCCCCTAAGGAGGGGCTGCCAGGGGCCCTTACTGAGGCTGGGGCTGAAGCCAGCGCTGGGATTGGCCGAGCTGGTGGGGAGGGAAGCTCGCTCTGCAGCGTTCTGACGGGGCAGCTGCATCTAAAACGTCTGCTGGGACCATCTTGGATGATCCCGGCCCAGGAGAGCTGAGTCACCGTGGGCCAAGCTCCCATGCCCGGCCCCCATTTGCTGGCCATCTCAGATGTTGACAGCTGCCTCGGAGGGTGATGGGTGTCCGCCTATGCCAGCATCCCTGCTGCCTGCAGGACCAGCTCCCACCCTGGCTTTCGGGGGAGATTTTTTTCCATGTCCCCCCCCTCCCCACTCTGGTCAATCTGCCTCCTGATTCCAGGGCCGATTTAAACCCCGGAGCATTGCCATCGTTTTGCTTCATCCACAGAAAATGCGGCTCTTCTGAGACGCCCCGGAACAGACGAGGGGCAGGAAGGAGAGGGCTGCAGGGGGAGGGGATTCCCTAACTTTTCCCCTCATGTGCCAAGTCCTGATCCTGGCCCTGAGGGCCACAGCCAAGTCCGGCCGCGGGGGGAGGTAAGACAACCGTCAAACTGCCACCAACGTTTTACTGGCAAGATCCAAGAGTGTTCGTGACCCAGGCTTTGGAGAAAAGAGAATCGGTTTGTCTTTGTCTGCCGGAGGTTCTTTCTGGCTGGAACACCTTGGCTGGCGCCGGAGAGTCTTACGCTGTGCATCTGTCAGCGTTTTCCATTCTTACTCCTCCTTCGTACCTTTTCCTCTGCACAAAGTCCCAAGGGCTGGGGTCCTGGCGCTCCTGACCCTCATCTGTTGACCCCAAACCCATTTATTCTGGAAGCGAGACTTAAGAACACCTCCAGCAGAGAATAAGTAGGCAGGCTAAGGTGGCATTTCCCGAGGTTTCCCGTGGCCTCCGGCCAGCCTGAGCCTTGGGGGGAAATTCCTCTTTGTAGAACGCATCGGACATCCCCCCCTACCCCCCATCCTAGCCCCCGCCGGAGTATCCTACAGGAGGCTGCCTTGGCAGAGTCGACTTGGGAGTGGGGGTGGGATGCACACCTGCCGGGCACTTAAGGCCAGCTGTCTGCCAGCAGGAAGGCTCCTGTTCTGGTGCTCGGGATCTAATGGGATCTGGGATCAACTGCATGCCAACAAGTGCCCCCAGTCTCTCTTTTTAATATATTTAGCTTTTTTTTTTTTTTTCCCTTTTTGGGTCACACCCGGCGATGCACAGGGGTTACTCCTGGCTCTGCACTCAGGAATTACTCCTGGCGGTGCTCAGGGGACCATATGGGATGCTGGGATTCGAACCCCGGGTCAGCCGCGTGCAAGGCAAACGCCCTCCCCACTGTGCTATTGCTCCAGCCCCTATTTAGCTTTTTGAATCACACCTGGCAATGCTCAGTGGTCACTCATGGCTCTGCACTCAGGAATTACCCCTGGTGGTGCCTGAGGGGACCATACGGGATGCCGGGGATTGAACCCAGGTCGACCACAAACCAGGCAAATGTCCTACCCACTATACTATTGCTTCGGCACAAGCCTTCCGTTTTAAAGTGATACTCTCTCTCATTTCTTCCGGAGGGAATGTGGGGGTGGGAGGTGAGTACTTCTGCTGGGCTTTTTCCAAGGTGGGGAAAATAAAGCGCCCCAGAAAATGAATTTGACTAAGCATCAAACCTCAGAGATAAAAATCCCTCCCTCTCCCTTTCTCCCGCCCTTCTTTTTCTTCTTTTCTTCTCCTTTTTTCCTCCCTTCCTTTCCTCCCCACCCCCCTTTCCTTCCTTTCCTTTCCTTTTTTGTTTCTGGGCCACACCTGGCCAGATGCTCAGAGGCTACTCCTGGCTCTGTACTTAGGAATCAATCACTGCTGGTGGTCCAGGGATCGAACCCAGATCTGCCGAGTGCAAGGCCCCGCCAGCTGTACTAGCACTCCAGCCCCAAGACAACCTGTGTTCTTGCATTTTAAATTCTAGATAGATGGTAGCCAGAGGAGAACATGCTCGGCTATCTTTCTTACCTTTTGTGGGCCCAGAGCCTGCTCATCATTTCATACAAATGAGAAAAGTTACTGGGGAAGCATCTCAGAAGCCCTCCCCCGGTAATTCGAAACAATCCCGGGTCAAACTTGTTTCCAAGAAGGGGACTTCTACCTCCCCCTGAATGCACCTTTTGTCCCTTCACTCCATTCTATAGATTCAGAAGCACAGATGAGTCACAAAAGTATGGATGAGTCACCAGGAGTGGGGTGTTTTTGTCCTCTGCTTGTACTGTTGGGATGGAGTGACCGGAACCCGAGTCTAGAGTGATTGTGGGGACAGTTTCTTCCGCGAGAATCTGAATTGGGGCCAGAGTGGTTAGGACAGAAGGTTGGACGCTTACCTTGGCACAGGGTTGCCTCGGGTTTGATCCCCGATATCCCACATGGTTCCCTGAGCACCACCGAGTGTGGCCCTGGAACTTAAAAATGGAAAAGAATCTAACTTTTCTCCCAATTAAAGCATCTGCTTCTTCTTTATTTTCCCCCGCTTTTTTTGTCACACCTGGCAGTGCACAGGGATTACTCCTGGCTCTGTACTCAGAAATTAGCCCTAGCGGTGCTCAGGGGGTCATATGGGATGCTGGGAATCGAACCCGGGTCAGCCGCATGTAAGGCAAATGCCCTACCATGCTCCCGCCCAGCATCTGCTTCTTGAAAGGGGCGCACACCTTGTATGCAAAGTCTTGAGTTTGATCCCCAGCACTGAGTGCCCTGTACCCTCCTGTCCCCCATAACTGTTGGGTCTGCTGGACCCAGCCATTGACCTACACTACACCCGCAGACCTGGCTGTGGTGTAGCTGAGACCACCCCCCACCTGGCATTGAAAACAAAAGGCTTCTACCCAGAACCCTGCCCCATCGTAACACACCGATCCTGGGCTCTTGGATTCCCTTTAGGCCGGTTCTCTCTCCCTCCCCTCAGACCCCGTCCCATCCCCCCTCCGGCCTGATGGAATCTTCCCAAAGTCTAATCTTTCTCTTGGATTCCAGATCGTGTCCCTGGGCAGAGGTCTTGGCCTTCTGCTGCTATTTCTTTAAATTGATCTCCAGCCGAATTCCGAATGTAAAGGTCAGCAGGCGAGGAAATGGCACTTCTAATAGAAAACAATGTGCACTTTCTAAATTTGAACCAAGCCGTTTCCGCTCTTTGATTTAAGTGACTTCCTGGGGTTCTGTATCAGGCACTGCAGTTGAATCTCTGGCCATATTCCAACTTAAAATTGCACTCTCTCGGTGAAATTGGAAACGGATCCAGGCTTGGCTTAGCTATTCTAGTAAATAGCATTTAGACTGAATGTTCGGCTCAGCACTTCGAAATGGGTGATGTGAGTGTCCCTCGAGAGGATTTCCCATCCACGCTGTCAGACGTGCACCTCCCCGCCCCGGGAAGCCGTCGGAGGCTGCTGCCCGCAGGAGGGGTGGTAATAAGTTAATATCCCGGCGTGCGGGCATCAGATAGGGCCCTTCCTTCTCCTGTGACCATCTGAAATAAAGGCTTTTGTTTATCCAAGCTGATAAAACTTCATGAGAACACACAGGGGCTGTGTGCCGTGGTCACCACATCCTCGGCCTCTGCACAATGCTTGGCACACGGAGCTCAGGAAATTGACACGGCAGCTCTCGGGGATGCTGATAAATGACCGAGGACTTCTTGTAGGCCCGGAAAGATGCTAGATACTGGAAATGGCATGATTTGGGGTTTTTTTTTTTCCTCTCTCTGTCTCTGTCTCTGTCTCTCTCTGTCTCTGTCTCTGTCTGTCTCTCTCTCTCTCTCTTCACTGAATCCCTTTAAGAACCCATTTTACTGAACTAAGACATAGAGGGTAGGGTAAAGAACCTAAGGCGCCACAGGGCTGTCAAACAGGTGAGAATCCAGATGTGCATTGATTCCAGAGCACGTGTGCAGAGCCGCGGAGTGAGCGCTCGAGGAAGAGCCGTTACACAGGGATGACAGGGATGAGGGACTTGGTGCCGCTGATAGTTGGGTGTGACTCCAGCTGTTTGCATGTTCATTTTCGTGTCATAAGGATTAATGGCCACAGATAGGACCGTTCAGGGGTGGTGCTCAGGGGACCATGTGCAGTGCTGGGATCAAACTGGGGTGGGCCGTATATAAGTACCCCCTCTACTACCTCGCCGACCCCTACCATTTAACAACAACAAAAAAATTTTTATGGCCTTTTAGGTCACACCAGCAATGCTCAGGGGTCACTCCTGGTTCTGCACTCAGGAATTACTCCTGGCGGTGCTCGGGGGACCGAATGGGATGCCAGGGATCAAACCCTGAGTGGGTTTGTGCAAGGCAAACACCCTCCCTGCTGGACTCCCTCCCCCTACCAGTTAACAGTTAACTCTTGTCATGATCGAGGCTGGGGAGTCCACGCGAAGACTCCATTTCCCCTTGAAGCCGGGTCGATGGTACAGTTTGTCTGGCACTTGCCTTGCATGCAGGCCACCCGGCTGTGCTCAGGAGTTGCTCCTGGCAGAGCTGGGGGTGTGGATAGAGGAGGGGATCCTATGGGGTCCGGGGGTTGAACGTGGGTTGGCCTTACACAGGGCCAGCGCCCTTACCTGCTTATACTTCTTCGCTCTAGCTTCATCCAGCTCCCAATTCTTCTGGGCTCCCGAGCACCCAGGGAGGGTGTGGTGGTATCCGTGGGCGTGCGCACTGATGCCCGGACTCCATTCTCTCTTCCTTCTCCCCACCCCCTCAGGGCCCCTAGAAGCGCGTCTCTTGGTGCCGTCCAGGACCTCCAGCCCCATGGAGCCCCCGATCCCACAGAACGTGCCCTTGGCGCCCGCTTCCGTCCTGGTGCAGCCCCTCCTCGACAGCCGGATGCCCCACAGCCGGCTCCAGCACCCCCTCACCATCCTGCCCATCGACCAGATGAAGACCAGCCACGTGGAGAACGACTACATCGACAACCCGGGCCTGGCGCCCCCCGCGGGCCCCAAACGGACCCGGGGCGGGCCCTCCGAGCTGGCGCCGACGCCCGCCCGCTGCGACCAGGACGTGACGCACCACTGGATCTCCTTCAGCGGCCGCCCCAGCTCGGTGAGCAGCAGCAGCAGCACCTCCTCCGACCAGCGGCTCCTGGACCACATGGCGCCGCCCCCCGTGGCCGACCAGGCGTCTCCCAGGGCCGTGCGCCTCCAGCCCAAGGCGGCGCACTGCAAGCCGCTGGACCTCAAGGGGCCCCCCGCCCTGCCCCCCGAGCTGGACAAGCACTTCTTGCTGTGCGAGGCCTGCGGGAAGTGTAAGTGCAAGGAGTGCGCGTCTCCGCGGACGTTGCCCTCCTGCTGGGTCTGCAACCAGGAGTGCCTGTGCTCGGCGCAGACCCTGGTCAACTACGGCACGTGCATGTGCCTGGTGCAGGGCGTCTTCTACCACTGCACCAACGAGGACGATGAGGGCTCCTGCGCCGACCACCCCTGCTCCTGCTCCCACTCAAACTGCTGCGCCCGCTGGTCCTTCATGGGCGCCCTCTCCCTCGTGCTGCCCTGTCTGCTCTGCTACCTGCCCGCCACGGGCTGCGTGAAGCTGGCCCAGCGCAGCTACGACCGCCTGCGCCGCCCGGGCTGCCGCTGCAAACACACGAACAGCGTCATCTGCAAGGCGGCGGGCGCCGACGCCAAGGCCGCCAGACCCGACAAGCCTTTCTGACAGCTTGGGGTGAGCCCAGCCCCCTCGCGCTCCCCCGGGGACGCCTGCTTCCCTTCTGACGCCCGGAGAAGACCCACTGCCAGGACAGAGGGGTGAAACAGACCCCGTGGCCCCCCCCACCCCTACCGCTTCGGCGGCCACCGGCCCCGACTCTGTGTCCCCAAAGGATGAAGAAGCAGCAGCTCACTCGGGGTTGTGGGTTTTGCTTTTGCTTTTTTTTTTTCCCCCCTCCTCCAGGGCCCTGGAACTTTGTCCGACAGTGACAGGGGGGCGTGGGGGCTGGGGTGGAGTTTTCTGTTTTTTCAGAAGACAGAACACAGATGTGCACATATCGGGGAGCTGCTTGAATGCTTTCCCGCCTCTCCCCTCCTCCCCCTCCCCCTCCTCCCCTTCTCTCTGGCCACCTGGGAGGAATCGGTAACTGACTGGCCCCGGGGACTTTGGAGAATCCGCCTCTATACCCCCCTTCTTTCTCCCTCCTCCACTCTGTTCCCGACTGGGGAGGGGGGGTCCTGGCCACCCCTGGTGTATATAATTAGGAGCCCCTTGAGAACACAGGAGGGCAGGGGAACTCGGCTGCCCATCTCGCCTTGCCCACACCCAGCCGTGGACAGCACCTCTCTCCCTCCCCGCTTCATCGCTAACTTGGGGGGAGGACGAGGAGAAGGGGAGACTCCCCACGGCCCTTTATTCTCACTGAGTCACAGACTCACCTGCCCTCTCCTCGTTCCGTGTTGGCTCTGTCCAGAGCCTTCCCAGAAACATCCATGGGTAGAGAGATGCCCGGGGCAGCCAGTGCCAGACCAAATATCATTTTGCCAATGAGTCTGAGGCTGTGGTCTCTGGATCCAGTCATTATGTTTTTATAGAATAATAAAACCAGATGCTAACGGTGTTTTTTTTTTTTAAAAAAAAAAAAGAAGAATAAAAACAAACAAAAAAAAACACTTGCTTCCTTTTGGGCCACCCCCAGGAAGGAAGGGCTTCTTTTCGAAATCTGGGGGCGAGGGGGGTGCAAACCGCAAGAAACACACATCTCCCTCCCCGCCAATAAGATTTTCACGGCAGAGACAGCTCCTACCTTCCCTTGGCAGGATGACGGCAGGATGACGGTGGCACCGAGCTGGGGTGGTCCCTCCTGACTCTTGCTTGCCCTCCTAGGCCCTGTATGTATAGTGACGTGTCAGTATCTTTCATGTACATAGAGAGACGTTCTAAAGAGTCTATTTTAGTGTTAGGAAGCCCCCAGCGGTGGGCGGGAGGGGGTTGGGAGTCAGAATATGGGATGGGGGAGAGATTTTTTTTTCCCCAGGGGCTTCTTGGGGTTGAGCCCAAGAAGTGCCTCTGTGTGTGTGGCCATGACACCCCCCCTCCCGGCAGCACCCCCTCTCACCTCCCCCCAAAAGACGTAGCAACTCTTTCTCTCAAGGTGCTAAAGGACTCGGAGAGGGCGGCGTCCGATGGGTAGGTACTTGTTGCATGCGAACGCTGTAGTTGTGTCCTGGTTTTCCTTCCCAGCGGTGACGCGGTGTTCTCGGCTTTGCGTGGGATTTTGTGTTCTCTGTCCAGAAGCAGCTGCCTGGGCGAGAGGGCTGTGGGGGCAAGGCTCCCCCAGGTGAATTGGAGGTGCAGAAGGCCCAGGGTGTATTCGAGGGGGGGTCGGGGGTCGGGGCAGAAGGAGGCGGGGAAGCTGGGAGCTGAGTGGTGCCCCCTCCCCCAAGGCTTCTCCTGGACTTTTTCTTTCTCCTTCTAGAAGACTAGTAGTGATATCTTATGATTTAGCATAAGTTAACTTGTAACCATAGGTATTTATTGATCGGAGGACAGGAGGGGAGGGTCTTATTATTTTAGGCTTTATTTATATAACAGTCGCTGGCTTGTAAAAGGCAGTATGGAAACCTGCATTTGCGAACGCCGGTTCCTGTGTAGCCGCCCTGGCGCTCTCGAACAGACCGAGGGAGGGGGAACAGGCGGGCGGCCGCGCACGCACACCCGTTGAATGTATCCGAGTGTCCCCCCCGGGCCCGGAGGCCTTTTCCTGAGCAGGAGTGCAGAGGTTGCCCCCCAAAAGAGGGCATGACACTCCTGGCTGAGGCCTGGGCCTCAGAACTTTCCCCAGCGTCCCTGTGTCACGTGTTACATGGGAAACTTGCCCCCTGGTGAGTTGTCCTTGGATGGTCTTGGTGTTCTACACACCTTTGCTGTTGAGAACCGACTCACATAAGCTGTGTATACACACACAAACACACACACTCTCTCTTTCTCCCCTCTCTCTCCCTCTCTCCCATCCCCCACACTGACCCTCTAGCCACAGACTCCCGTTTCCTGACAGCCTCCTAAACCCTGACTTTTTGTGTACATAATTGTAAACACGGATTTTTCTGGGGTTTGGTTTCCTTTCCCTTTGCCTCCCCCATTGTGGCTTGTTCTTTGGTTTGCGTTTCACCCACTAGACAGACCCATCTGCGGCCAAAGAAGGGCGTGTGCTGGGCGCAGAGGGAGGTGCCTCGGTTTCCCCTCACGGCCGTGGCCTCCCCTCGGCGTGCCTTTCTCAGCGTCTTGGCACAGGAAAAAAAGCAAACTGGCCCGCTTGTGAGCTCTGGGGTCAGTCTGACCATGGAGGGACCAGGCTGTCACCAGCTGGGCTGCTTTAGGCCTTTGAAAAGTGCCAGCCGGTTCCCACTTCCGGGGTGCTGCCTGGAACTAGATCCAGGACACCCCTCAGAGCTCTGGCTGCCGCGCGCCCGCCACCCGCAGGCCAAGGGTGGGTTTGGGCAACATTGCAGCACGCACCCCGAGAACTGGGTCTAGTTCAGCTTCAACCACTCCCCGCTAGATGCTGGGGCCCAAGCAAGGCCTGTCACCGTTGTTGGGAGGGGCCCTTGACTGAAGGACGGACGGAAGCTCTTCTTGCTGGCCTAGCTCGTTCTGGGTCCCCCGGGTCCCCGCGGTGCATCGCGTGGGAAGCCCAATAGGTCAGCACTTGCCCGGCCGGCAGGACATGGAAAGTGTTGGGGACCAGCAGCAACCAAGCGTCGTCATATGGAGCCACCGTGCGGCATTGGGTGCAGTTGCTGGGGTCACCCTGGTCCGGCCGGCCCACTTGCCTCCAGCTTGGTCAGCATCCACGTGGTCTCTGCTTACGGTGACAGCGGGTGACCCGGTCTGCGCTGCCGTGGGTGCTCCCGTGCCGCGTCTTCTCTTGCTTTCTCTCCTCCGGCCCCATGGTGCGGTTTCGTGTTGACCAACAGAAAAGCTGTTCAGTGTCCCCACCCTCTACCCCCTGACTCCATTGCCCCCCATCACTGTAGCTTCCTTCTCACCCCCTCCCAAAGTTACCACAGAAGGTTTCCTTTGTATAGAATATTTATTTTGAAGCTCTATTTTAATAGTATTTATTTTAGAAAGTCTACTATTGTAAGAGTTCTTCTGTTTGTGAAGAAAAAAACAAGTTAAAAACTGAATGTACTGATCTAGAAAATATATATAAATATATATTGTTAAATATACCCCGGACTGCCATTTCTCTTGTGTCCGTGTTTGCATCCTGACATCCCCGCCTGATGAGGCCCCGGGTCGGTCCCCAGTGAGGTGACCCCTTGCCCGGGGGGCCGGACGTGCAATGTGTTGGTGGGGACCAGCACCCAGGTGTTGGGTGCAGTTGGCCAGCGTCATCCTGGTCCTGCCAGCTCCACTTGCCTCGGGTTGGTCAACATCCGCATGGCCTCTGCTTACGATGACAGTGGGTGACCCGTCACTTTGCTGTGGGTGATCCCATGCCGCATGCATCTAATGGAAATATGTGTCCCGGCTCTGCTCTGGCAGAACTTGGGGGCCGGGGGAGGGTATTTGGGTCATCCGGATGCTCTGAACCTGCCTCAAGACTGACATGGAACCACTGGACAAGAGCTTCACCTTCTGAAGCTGAATCCTGGGGTCTCAACGATAGTACAGCATGGAGGGTGTTTGCCTTGCATGCAGCCAGCCCACGTTCGGTCCGTAGTATCCCATAGGGCCCTCCCAAACACCACCAGGAGTGATGCCTGAGTGCAGAGCCAGGAGTAACCCCTGAGCATTGCCAGGGGTGACCAAAGAGCCAAACGTTTTTTTAAAAAGCTGAATCCTGCTGCTGGAGGTGGGAAACGCCTCTGACCTGTGCAGATGCAACCGTTGCCGGCCATGCATCACCCTCCACCCTTTCCCTCCCCGCTCCCCCACCTCACCCCTAGCATTGCCAAGGAGTGATCGCTGAACTACCCAGTGCCTTGATGCACATAACAGGCTTCTGGGGTGCAGGCAGAGGGTAAGGGAGATGACTTAAAGGCTGGAGCACTGGCACATGCTTGACATTCGGAGCCCCAGTGCTAGCCCTGATACCACAGTCCTCTCCTCTGGGTGTGGCCCCAAAAACCAGAAAGGGGGCTAAAGAGATAGTATGGCGGTGAAAGGACTTGTGTCCAGGCTGCCAATTTGGGTTCAGTCCATCCCTGGCCTCACATCTGGGTGCCCCAGCGTTGCCAGGAGTGACCCCAGGGCTCACAGCCCTCCCTCCTCAAGGTAGCTTCCCTCTGTCTTCCCCAGACTCCCTCAAGTTTAGCAGTCCGCCAGCCCCTCCTTGGTTTGTATAGATAGGGAGCCTTTCTCATTACAGTGTCCATCAGGGACTTATTTTGAACACATGCCTCGTTTTCGAAGAGCAAAGGAACTGATAATTACAGATTTCTTTGTTACCAATAAGGAGGGTGGAGGTAGAGAGGAAAGGAGGTGTGAAACACGGAACCCCAACTTTCATTCCAGGTTTCTCTGGCTTTCACCACAACGGCATCTTCCAGCCCTTTATGACAGCATTAAAGAGCTGCAGAGGGGCTGGATCGATACAGCACAGAGGGTAGGGTGTTTGCCTTGCATGCGGCCGACCCGGGTTCGATTCCCAGCATCCCATATGGTCCCCTGAGCATCGCCAGGGATAATCCCTGAGTGCAGAGCTGGGAGTAACCCCTGTGCATTGTCAGGTGTGACCCAAAAAGAAATAAAATAAAGAGCTGCCCAGGGCCCCTTCGGGTTTCACCTCTGCTCTGCGGTCTCTCCAGAACGTGAAGAATAATGACACGTTGCATTTGCTCTGTCAGACCTTGCATGGCAGACAGACACCCTTTATACTCCAGAGTTGTTCGTGGGCCAGGTGAGGACCTGCTGCTTAGGCATGCTGGCTCTCCAGTTTCATTTGCTCTGCTCAGGTCCTACCCAACTGTAGACCGAACCTGGGTTCATTCAGTCCTGGGTTACCTGGTGGGTGGAGATGTGGAGCCGTACTGCCCTGCTTTTGTTTTCCATTATTTCTCCCGTTTGCAGGTGAAAACCAGCCAAAAGCTATACAGGGTGTTGGATTAGCATCTCATGCGCGCACATGTTCTTGAGGAGATGGGAGCAGAATGAATAAGCTGGATTAAAAACTCAAAGGGGGGGGCTGGAGCGATAGCACAGCGGGTAGGGCGTTTGCCTTGCATGCGGCCGACCCGGGTTTGAATCCCAGCATCCTGTATGGTCCCCCGAGCACTGCCAGGAGTAATTCCTGAGTGCAGAGCCAGTAGTAACCCCTGTGCATCGCTGGGTGTGACCCAAAAAGAAAAAATAAATTAAAAAACTCAAAGGAGTGTGGGCTCATAGGGACCGGACAGATAGTACAGCAGATAGGGCGCTTACCTTGCACACAGTGACCTGGGTTCAATCCCCGGCATCCCATATGGTCCCCTGAGCACTGTCAGGGGTAATTCCTGAGTGCAGAACCAGGAGTAACCCCCCTGAGCACTGCAGAGTGTGGCCCCCAAACCAAAAATTAAATAAAATTCAGGAGAGGGTTATTTATTTACTTACTTTCCTAAAAGCAAAGAAAATAGGAGAGAGTGCTGAGGATTAACCCTCCCAACAGCCAATAGCTTCGAGGGCCCCTTAAGCCTGGTGCTCATCCCACAAAAAACAAGAGTCTGGCGGAGGCGTGCGGCGAACAACCAAAACTCCTCAGGCAACGTGGTCATCTGACCGGGAGGCCCCAAACCACTGCTACAGCTTCCTGCCTCCCCCCCACCCCCATCCCCTAACAGGGCCTCCGGGCCCTGAAAATGAGCTCAACGCTGCAAAGGAGGCTTGTGAGCTCCTAGAATGAACCCAGGTCCACTCGGGAGCTCCGTGCCAGATGAAAGCCAAGAGGACCTTTTTAAGAGCCTCGAGTTTATTCATCGGAACTTTAATAAAACAATATGTCCATGGCCTAGGGCAGGTATAATTTTCATAATTTATGGGTCTCTGAGACAGGAAGAGAGCTCGGGGTTTTATTGTGTTTTGCACGATGAACGGCATCCCGCTCGTCTGCACGATGTTCTTTCAGGGTTCTCGTCTGGCAGAGACTCAGGCCTTCTGGAGCCCACCTGGGCCTGGAGGCCTGAGGCAAGGGGTAATTACGAATCCATCTGTATCTGCTAAGCAGGAGATGATTGAAAAACTCCCTCGTTTCCTTCTGTCATTAGAAGACACTTCCTATGCCTGCCGACACCTATACTCACATTAACTGCCGCAGGAACTCTCCTGGGTCTGACCTCTTTAGACCCTGCCTGGCGAAGGAGGGGGGAGCCCGGCACCCCGTTCCCAAGGGAACTGGCCATTGGCATACCTCCCGTCCTGTGGCTTCTGCTAAGCCCTCCTGGAGCGTCAAGGGGCCCTCTGAAATCATGACTGAAGAAGCTACAGCTTCTGAGTGTGGATTTAGTGTTACCGTTTATAATCTTGAAAACAGTCCAATTCGGTTGATAAAAATCAGCCTGATTTTTATACGTGGGGAGAAACGAGCTCAGAGAGGTTAAGTCATGTGCCCAGGGCCACGCAGCCTCTTAGTGGGAAATCTTGCTCCAAGTCCGTGTACCTGCCTTCAACTCCTGACCACCAATATACAACTTCTTTGGGAAGCTTTCCTACGGCCTCAGGAGAGGTTTCTTTGCCATGTGTGCTTCTGTAGGATTGAGTGGGAAGTTTCCCCAAATTGCTTGGACTATAATCGAGAGAGTGTTTGAAAGCATTCCAACACTTCACCCCACATGAAATATGCAGGCCAGGGCCGGAAAGTTAGCTCAATGGATAGCGTACATGCTTTTGGAGGTAGGAGGCCAGGGTTCCATCCCTGTTACCACGTGATCCCCAAGCACTGCCAGGACCAACCCTCAGGACAGAGGCCCAGAGCATCTCTGGGTATGCTCCCCTTTGCCCCCAAGACTGAGGCTGAATGTTCTATGTCACCTCAGAAAGGACTGCACTGCACTGCACTGTCGTTCTGTTGTTCATCGATTTGCTTGAGCGGGCACCAGTAACGTCTCCATTCTGAGACTTACTACTGTTTTTGGCATATCGAATACACCACCGGTACCTTGCCAGGCTCTGCCGTGTGGGTGGACTAGCCCCTCCTTTTCCAAAGTGGCATTTCCCAGTGACAGTTCCTTGGCCAGCCTTCCCAACATCCTCAACAATCAAAAGAATTGCTTCTGGGGCCGGAGACATAGTACAGTGGGTAGGGCACTTGCCTTGCACACAGCCGACCTAGGTTTGATTCCTTTTAGCCATGTAGATTCACTTGTGTTTTGTTTTGGTTTTCATCCAAGAAAGACTTTCCAGATTCTCAAAGGAGTTGGTGACTCTTACAAAGTGTGAGGGTCGGCAGTTGAGTTTGTCCCACCAAGGGGGAGAAGTGTTTCTTGTATCCCATTAAAACCCTAGGGCAGGAGTGGTAATCCAGTGGGGAAAGTGTTGGCCTGGCATGTGGCTGACCCCGGTTCGATCCCTACCATCCTGTATGGTCCCCAAGCCCTGCCAGGGGTCCCTGAGCACAGAGGCAGGAATAATCCCTGAGCACTGTCAGGTGTGGCCCCCCAAACAAACAAGAATTAACACCCTAGTGATGAGGGCAGAATTGAGCTTATTTTATATCCAGTAAGCAGATAGTGATTAGCAATGGCATATAATAAAACCTACGTGCTGGAACAGTAGCACAGTGGTAGGGCGTTTGCTTGCACACGGCTGACCCGGGTTCGATTCCCAGCAACCCATATGGTCCCCCGAGCACCTCCAGGAGTAATTCCTGACTGTAGAGCCAGGAGTAACCCCTGTGCATCACCAGGTGTGACCCAAAAAGAAAAAAACAAACAAACAAACAAAACTACTTGCCATCTAGAGGTTGGGGAGATAATTCTAAGGGCTGGAGCACATACGGGGCACATAGGAACTTGGGGGTCTAGCCCTGGCACTGCGCTCACTGGAGGGAGCGACCCCCCAAAATGAGCAAGCAGAAAGCCACACAAACGGCTTTGCCAGAAAGCCACGAGCAGAAACCAGGTTTCCTGTCTCTAGGAAACTGTGGTTTTTCAAGCATTCATGAGCCAATCCATGGTGTCTCCTATAAAAATTCCCTCCAAGTGAATCAGTAGTAGCGATGTTATCAGTCACCCCCCTACTCAGCACCTCTGCCCCCCTCTCCTCCCCGGGCTCCTGTTGGACAGACACACTTGCAGATGCAGCTCTGATGCCTGGCTGGTGCTCGCTGCCCAGCCCGTCTCCCTGACCGGGGTCCGAGCTCTGTGCAGCTAGGAAACTCTGACCCTTATTCAGGGTCCCTGAGTCCTGCCTGGCCTGGGTCACAGCTCATGTAGGAACATGCTGTGAGGATGCCGGGGCGGGGGGCTGCACCCAGGCCCCGAATGAGGAGATCCGAATTTCCACATTCCCCAAGCCTGGTAGGAAGCTTCCAGCCTGGCATCTGGCACATGAGGGGCAGTCCATGCATGTATAAGTGTGTGAGTCGTGGATGTAAATGTTGTAAGAGTGTGTAAACGTGACCATACATGTATAACATTGCTACATGTATTATACATTATATGCATATGTATACATGTTAAATGTGATAGACTGAGAGAAGCAAGGAGGAGTGCACAAACTTCAAAACTTAGTTCCGGGGCTGGAGCGATAACACAGCGGGTAGGGCATTTGCTTTGCACGCGGCTGACCCGGGTTCAATTCCCAGCATCCTTTATGGTCCCCTGAGCACCGCCAGGAGTTAATTCCTGAGTGCATGAGCCAGGAGTAACCCCTGTGCATTGCCGGGTGTGACCCAAAAAGAAAAAAAAAACTTAGTTCCTGGGGTTGTCGAGATAGTACAGTGAGTCAGGCCCTTGCTTTGCACATGGCCAAGCCAACTTCAATCCCCGGCACCCCGTAGAGTGGTGGGAGGGATGCAGGGACCATTGGTGGTGGGAAATGGGCACTGGCGGAGGGATGAGTACTCGATCATCATACTTGTATGACTGAAATGCAAGCACAAAAGTTTGTAAGTTTGTAACAGTACCCCCATGGTGATTCACTAATTTAAAAAATTAAAAAGAAAGCTCAACACTGCGTGGTTCCCCAACCCCTGCACCTAGACCCTCTGCAGCGCCCCCAGGAGCAACCCTCAAGGCCTGCTGTGCCTGGCCCCAAACCAAAGCGGAGTGGAGAGACCTGCAGACAACACCTTCCCCGTGGCCGAGCGGCACCTCCCGTCAGAGGCTCCTGGGCTTGCTCACCCCAGAGGTGCCCAGAACAGCATGCCCCTCCCCCCCAAGCACACTGTAGTCAGGGAGAGCGCCACCCAGTGCCCAAAGTCAAACTTGGGGTGGGGGCAGCCTGCAAACACCCCCCCCACCCCAATCATGCTCTTCAGAAGCATCCAAGCCTGAAAATGAGGGATGGAGAGATCAGATGGACAGAGATCAAGGGGGTGGAGCCCTTGCGACGCAGAGAGAGAAAGACACCAGAGCAACCGCCAGTGCTGTGCAGGTAAAGCGTGTTCGAGACCCACCATCATCCGCTCTGACGCCTCCGTCAACGGTGCGTGGTTTGCAGGATGACAGCGTTTGGGAGGCTGCCGGCTGCGACGCTGTGCTCCTGAAACCTAGATAGTATTCCAAGGCAATCTTGTTTCCATGAAAATTTAAAACAAAACCCGGGGCTGGAGCGATAGCTGGGTAGGGTATTTGCCTTGCACGTGACCGACCCAGGTTCGATTCCCAGCATCCCATATGGTCCTCTGAGCACCGCCAGGAGTAATTCCTGAATGCATGAGCCAGGAGTGACCCCTGTGCATCGCCGGGTGTGATCCAAAAAAGCAAATGAATAAATAAACAAAATCGTTGCAACTTGTCTGTGAATCTAAGTTTCTTTCAGAATAAAAAGTTGTGTGTGTGTGTTTGTGTGTGTGTTAAACAATGTCTTTTTGTTTGTTTGTTTGTTTGGGAAGCCAGCCCTGGTGGTGCTCAGGGACTACTCCTGGGTCTGCTCAGGGGACCCAAGCACAGAGCACCAGAGAAGCCCCCTGCATTGTTGGCCCCCAAATAAAAACAAATGACAGGGGCCGGAGCAATAGCACAGCGGGTAGGGCATTTGCCTTGCACTCGGCCGACCTGGGTTCGATCCCCAGCATCCCATATGGTCCCCCAAGCACTGCCAGGAGCAATTGCTGAGTGCAAAGCCAGGAGTAACCCCTGAGCATCGCTGGGTGTGACCCAAAAAGCAAAAAAAAAAAAAAAAAAAAAAAATGACAACAAAGAAAAGACTTTCATGACCTGCTGTGAACATGCAGAGAATCTGTCCCGAAGCCCCTCCCCTGTTCTCCCCCTCTGCTCTCTCTGCTGAAATGCCTCCTCCTCAGAGAGGCCCTCCTGGGCTACTCTGGTCTCTGTTACAGTCCAGATCTTTGCTTCTACTGCACTTAAATTTGCAGCTACATACACAAGCTCATTTATTTATTTACAATCTGCCTTTTTTTTTCCCCACCAGGGGCAGCTTTATTTACTGCTTCATCTACTCTGCCTGGCACACTGGTTATTAACCAAAGCCTGGCACACTTTTTTCATTAAAAAAAAAAAATCCAATCCATCCTCCCAGTTTTGCGAACTCATGATTCAATCTCAAAAGAGATGCAAGCCACACTGCTAAAATTCATGGACCCGGGGCTGGAGCGATAGCACAGCGGGTAGGGCGTCGTTTGCCTTGCACGCAGCCAACCCGGATTTGATTCCCAGCATCCCATATGGTCCCCTGAGCACCGCCAGGAGTAATTCCTGAGTGCAGAGCCAGGAGTAACCCCTGTGCACAGCCGGGTGTGACCCAAAAAGCCTAAATAACTGACTAACTAACTAAATAAATAAATAAATAAAATTCATGGACCCATGGGTCTCTCAGCCGAGTACTCTGAGGCGCCCTCAGGAAGGGGCGGACCCACACCCACAGCTGCTGCCACACCACTGGCCCAATTCCACTGTTTCACGGCAAAGCTCGGCAGAGACACCAAACTGATGAAAATTCCCGGCACCCGGATTACAGTCTGAGATTTGGAATGGGGGTGGGCAGCCCCCCCAGCCCCCCCCAGCCCCTGGACTTCCAACATCCCCGCAGCCCCGGCCACAGCCCACAGCCACCACCATGCAAACTCCAAGAGTTTACAGATTCTGAAGTTTCTTGAGCATCTGGCCGCATATGATGTCATGTGACACGTCCAAATTCCACAATACTGACATCCCAGTAGGAGCACACCAAATTCGATGGGAAAGTGCCATAGAAGCCAACTCATCTCAATAAACAAAAACAGCAACACAGAGACTCAACTAACAACAAGCAGCTTAGTAAACCCTCAGGTAAGGGCTTAATGACCCCATGATAAGATATAACAATTTTCACAAATTTTCTTTTACTGAAATATTTTTTGATAATGCCATGTAGTTGTAACAAGAAATATAAAATAAATTATTTTGTGCCTGCTAAGAGGGCAGGCTTGGGTGGGTGATGGCTGGGAAAATGGGGACAAAGCTGGTGGGATTGGCGTGAGCATATTGAATGCCTGTAACAACTGTATTCGGACAACTTTAAGGGAAAATGTGAATTCGACCTCCCTCCCCCTCCCACTGATGGAAATTTAAGTTGCTCCCAAATTTTGAAATCTGGAATCATCCTGAGGATGCTCAGTAAATTATGTTGTATGGAGTCTTTGTGCTAGTAATTGGCTGGCATGCCAGACACATGGTACAGGGGTGACCAGTACGATGTGAGAATGTGAGGGGAAATCTGAGTGCTTCCAGGAAGTTTTCTCATTCTTTTTTTTCTTGCTTTTTGGGTCACACCTGGCAATGCACAGGGGTTGCTCCTGACTCTGCACTCAGGAATCACCCCTGGCAGTGCTCAGAGGACCATATGGGATGTTGGGAATCGAACCTGGGTCAACCACGTGCAAGGCAAACGCCCTACCCGCTGTGCTATTGCTCCAGCCCCAGTTTTCTCATTCTTAAAAGGAAATAAACGGTCAAGGAGATGGCGGATAGGGCTGAATCCCGGTTTTTGAGCCCAGCACTCAACACATGGTCCCCTGAGCACTGCTGCAAGAATAGCACCTGAGCTCCAGGGTGTGGCTCCAAGACCAAAACCAGAAAGAAGGTAGGAAGGAACATGCTCTAAGGAAGAAATGAACATACTCTAATGTCTTATTGACATCAAACTACAACTTTCTTCCAGCTGCTGTGAAGACAGCTACTCTGGGGGTAAAGGCGATAGCTAGAAGGTAGAAAGAGAACAAGATCATGGGTCTTCGCTACTGGGAACTGTTGGGTGAGCCAATTCCGATGAGCCAGATTTCCTGTCCTGTCAGTGAATAGACTTATCATTTAAAGCAGCCTAAGTAGGGTTCTGTGTGGTTTGCAAAGACATCCTGATGGAGAGAGCTGGTACAGTTTTACCGTCATATGAGGCTGATGTGCAGAAACATCCTAGATTTGGGAGTGAACTTCAGTCATCTTGCCTGTAACGTCAACTCTGTAAGAAGGCATCATTTTCAACCCTGTCTGACATTTCTCTTGAAAATGAACCCACAAAATCATGTGGTTTTTTTTTTTGGTTTGGGGGCCACACCCAGCTGTGTTTGGGGCTCAGCACTAAGGGATTACTTCTGGCGGGGCTCAGAGGACCAAAGAGGAGCGAGGAATCGCACCCAGGTGGACAGTGTGCATGGCGAGCAGTGCCCTACCCACTGAACTATCTCTCCAGCCTCCAAAAGCACGCTTTAAAGAACCAGTGACTGGTTTATAGCAATCCATATTCTTCTCAAAACAGCCATCTGCAGTATTAAGAGTTGGCTACTAAACAGCTCATAGCTAGTGACTCTCTCCACTCAAACAAATTTAGAGTTCGGGGCAGGAGTGGGGGGGGGCATTTTCAAAGTTATTGTATTTGTTTATTGAAGGTCCCCTTTCTTTCAGAGTAAGGAGATCCACAGAGCTAGAACTCGTACAAATCTCCCAACACAGATGACTTGAAATGTTGTCTCAAAAAAAAAAAAAATCAAAATCATGTTTTCCTTGTAATTCCAGGAAGGGGGGGAGTCAGATATTAAATAAGTCCCAAATTAGAAACACCGCCCTCCCCCCCAGCCCTCCCCCCGCAGCTACACAGCCGGACAAGTCTTTCTCTTGCGACTTTCAGGCTGGGTCACTGCCAAAAATGTGAGCAGGAATTTGGCCCATTGTTGCTTTAAATATCCTGTGTCGCAAGCCATCTAGGAATGTCTAAGTATGGGAATTTTCCTTCTGAGGTCTGGGATGTAGATATAAATAACTCGTTTGTTAGATTCTGTCTCCATCCTGCCTCTTCACTCCAGTGTCCCTGAGTGAGCCAGTCTCGTAAGAAACTGTTACCAACCCACCCCGTGGCAGGGGCTGCTAACCTCATGCCTCTGGGAGATTTTTTGGCCCCTGCTCCCCAACAACGACCCTTCCAGGCCAGCTGAGCCAGGAAGTGGCTCCTCTCCAGGGCCACCCCAAACTGCTCTTGAAAACAGGGCACGGGAGAACCTGCTCTCGGTCACTCGGCTCTTCCTGACGTCCGAAGAGCTTGGGTGCTGCATTAAGTGGCAGAAGAAGAGAAGAAACTGCCCCTCTCGCCAGTTCTTCACCCGACACAGTGCTGGGGGTCACCTCCCCGGACCGCGATCTCCGAGAGGCTGGTGGGACAGCGGAGACGGCCTCTTCCCTTGCAGCTCCAGTGCTCTGGAGTTTTCTCAGGACTTGGGGTTGGGTTCGAGGAAAGCCAGCTGGCCTGCACTTTGCTCCTGGACTGAGAACAGGGGGTTCCCCACTTTACTGTTAGGCCCACTGCGATGAGCCCCCTCCCCAGAAGTCCCTGTGGCCCTGCCTGTGTCCACCTCTCCTCATCCATCCCTGTTGCTAGGCAGCTGGTTGGCGAGGCGGGCCTGGGACCGCCGTGTCCTCAGTGCTAGCGTTTGTTTCCTCTGGGATCCAAGGCTTGGAGCAGCATCCTGGGCTGACTGACTGGGTCCCGATCCCCAGCCGGCCAGGCTCCGGCTGTGTGAACACACAGGGCACAGCCTCTCTGGGCCTCTCGCCTCGTCACGCGGCCTCGTCTGAGCAACGAGACAACGCTGTCCTGTCTCAGGTGGACTCGCATGTGTTCAGCATTACCCAGGGGGTCAGAACTCATACAGGAAAGAGACGGAGAACAAAGCGAGGCAGGCGCGAGATGGAGAGAGGGAGATAAGGTAGAAGAGGAAAGGGACAGGTTGAGGGATTGAAAATTACAGGGATATTAGGAGAGATGAAGTCATGAAATTTGCTTATAAATGGATAAACGATGGAGAGTACCATGCTAAGTGAAATTAGTCAGAAAGAGAGGGACAGACATAGAGGGACTGCACTCATTTGTGGAGTGTGGGGTAGCATCACATGAGGCTGACACCCAAGGACGGTAGATACAAGGGCCAGGGGGATTGCCCCATAGCTGGAAGCCTGCTTCATGAGCGGAGGGGGGAAGGCAGATGGAATAGAGAAGGGATCACTAAGAAAATGATGGCTGGAGGAATCAGTCGGGATGGGAGGTGTGCGCCGAAAGTAGATAATGGAACAAACACGATGACCTCTTAGTGTCTGTGTTGCAAGCCATAATGCCCAAAAGTAGAGAGAGAGTATGGGGAATATTGTCTGCCATGGAGGCAGAGGGAAGGTGGGAAAGGCGGGGGTATACCCGGGATATTGGTGGTGGGGAATGTGCACTGGTGGAGAGATGGGTGTTTGATCATTGTGAGATTGTAACCCAAACATGAAAGCTTGTAACTATCTCACAGTGATTCAATAAAATTTAAAAAATTAAATTAAAAAAAAAGAAAAAGAAAATGACAGGGATACAGATGGCCCAGATCCCAGAAGGCGCTGGGAGAGGGTCGGGGTAATAGTACAGGGGGTAGCATGCCTGCCTTGCGTGCAGCCAACTGATTCGGGCACTGCATATGCTCCCCTGAGCACAGAGCCAGGAGGGAACCCTGAGCACCACGGGGTGTCACCTACAAATCAACAACAACGAAAAAGAAAGATATAGACATTTTGGAAAGAGAGAAGAGAGCTATAGATCGGCTGACCTGAGGAAATAATATTTGATATGAAATCCAGTGAGAAATCAGGGTCTGAGCTTCAGGGTAAGAAAATGGTCTTCGCAAGGCTGGAGCAATAGCTCAGTGGGTAGGGCATTTGCCTTGCATGCAGTCGACCCGGGTTCGATTCCCAGCATCCCATATGGTCCCCTGAGCACCACCAGGAGTAATTCCTGAGTGCAGAGCCAGGAGTAACCCCTGAGCATCGCCCGGTGTGACCCAAAAAGCAAAAAAGAAAAAAGAAAGAAAGAAAATGGTCTTCACTCACCAGGCTCTGGTCCTCGAGTGCGCGCGCGTGCGCGCGCACACACACACACACACACACACACACACACACACACACACACACGATAAAAGGAAGTCAAACAAAGATCTTTGCGGGAAGTGGCCAAATTGAGGAGAAGCATGACAAATCAGGGGGTCAGCGCTTCCCAGTGAGCCTCCCTGTCACAAGGTTGAAGCAGGAACTAGAGGGGGCTGTCCTGCCCCTCCCCCACCCGCAGCTTTCCATGGAGACAGATGGCGCCCGGGCCCCCACTGGGCTCTCCTTCTCCCGAAGATAGCTGCTCGGTCACTGGACTGCAGGACTTGCTGCACTGCCCGCCTGGGAGGCCCCAGTCCACCCCCCCTCCACCCTCGGCAGCCAGTAGAACTATCACCCACCCCCTCCCCCACGCCCCCGAACATAAAATTAAAAAACTTGGGTTGGGGGTGAGCAGCTCCTGGGAGCTGGGCAAAGAGGCCGCACGTCTCCCCTTGACCCCAGAACAACTTTTCCTTTCAGGTCAAAGCTGCCAAAACAAAGTGAAAGGTGTAAAAACAAAACAAAGTGAGAAGGTCACAGAGCAGCTCTGTGGGCCCCGAAGGTCGGAGGGGCGGGGGGTGCGGGATGGCTGGTGTGAAGGGAGGCCTTAGTGCACGGCATTAAACAGGCATTTTCCCATGTTTTTCTTTTTTGGGAGGGGCTTGGGGGGCACACCCAGCAGTGCTCAGGACGTACTCCTGCCTTACGGGGTCACTACTGTTGGGTTGGGGGAACCATGTGGGGTGCCAGGGATCCCACTCTGGTCAGTCAGGTGTCAGGCAAGGGCCCAGCCGGCTGTTCTGTAGCTCCAGCCCCTTCCCATGTCTTCAATAAGCTCATCTTGACTTCCCCTCTCACTATACCTGTCCTTCAGCTTTCCCCGTCTCAGGAAATCTTTTGTTTTTTTTTGGCTTTTTGGGTCACACCCGGCCATGCTCAGGGGTGACTCCTGGCTCTGCACTCAGGAATTACTCCTGGTGGTGCTCAGGGGACCATATGGGATGCTGGGAATCGAACCCAGGTCAGCCGTGTGCAAGGCAGACACTCTACCCCACTGTGCCATTGCTCCAGCCCCTCAGGAAATCTTTCACCCAGTAGCTCCGACCAAACTCTTGGTCTTAGTCTTGGATCCTTTCTTTATTTTCTTTTTCTTTTTTATTTTTCTTTTTGGGTCACACCTGTCGATGCACAGGGGTCACTCCTGGCTCTGCACTCAGGAATTACCTCTGGCGGTGCTCAGGGGACCATATGGGATGCTGGGAATCGAACCCAGGCCGAGTGCAAGGGCAAACGCCCTACCCGCTGTGCTATTGCTCCAGCCCCCAGGATCCTCTCTTTATTTTCCACGATGCACATAGTCTTATCCAGTAGCAAATCAAGCCGATTGACCAGAGATATACCTTAAATCTGTTTCTGGGTACCAGCAACTCTCACATCTGGTGCATAATCACCTGATCATAAAAGAAAAGAAAATAAATCAGATTTTATGCCCTTAGGGGGGAGAGTAACCATGTCTGCTGGACTGTGGCTCTGGGCCCTCTAGTTAAATAACATTCTAGGGCATTTGTGCAAGTGGTGAAAAGAGTCCGTCTCAGCTCGCCCGTGAGTAAGTGAGGGAGTAGTGCTAACCAGCCTTCCGCGGAGACCAGCTTCAGGCACGGGCAAGCGTCAGAACATCGTGTATCTGAAAGATCCTAATGTTAGTGGCAATTCTTCGTCCAAGAGCCGACGGCCAAGGAAACCGGGTCAGGATCTGACCCTGCCACAGCAGAGGGCCTGGGAGACTCTCCCACTGGCCCTGCTGCCTCTTGCTTTGAGGCCTGCTGGACCTTCAGGGTCAACGTTGCCATCTGTTCCTTCCTGCCCCCGCCTTCCGCCCCCCCCCCCCCTTCTAGTTAGGCTGTCCTGCTTCCTTCTGTCCCACCTCCAACAGCTGGCTGGCCTGGGGCAGGTCACTCCGAGCTGCTCGGCACTTGGGTTTCCACGCCCCCAAGGGATCACTAAGGGAGCCTGCCTGGTGGGACAGGTGTGCAGGGTAAAGGAAAGAAGCAGTGACCTTTGTCAGTTGCAAGCCAGTGTCCGTTCATTTTTCTGTTATTTTGCTCCCCAGGCTGTGCTGGTCGTTGAACAGGCCACATCCTGCTAGCAGCAGGGGCTGACTGAAAGGCAGGGACCCAGCCCAGCACCTCACAGACGTGCGGTAGGGTAGCCGTGCCTGGGTGAGCGAGACGCTTCCACTCCCAACGTCCCGTCAGACGTGCCTGCTCAGGCGCCAACTACATGAAACAGATTCCTTCATAGAACCCTGACAAAGGGACCAAGGGATGGCTCAGCCGCAAGGCCCCGAGTTTGATCCCCAGGACCGCCAAGACAGGAGGGGTGCAATCTCTGACACAGCACAGCCATGATGGGTGGGTGCTGCAGGCCTTCGGGGTGGGGCCTGTAGGGAAGAATATTCAGTGGATGGTTCAGAAGCTGATGGGCTCCACCCCCTCCTATCAGCAATAACAGCAGCAAAGCAAAGGGGGGGGAATGAAAAATCCCTCAGAACAAATCCAGGAGGTATTCTTCCCTCCCTTTCTCCCCCCCCCCCCCCATTTTCCCAATAAGGAAACTGAGGCTTTCAAAGCTTCAGCCGATTGCCACCCAAGTCGCTCAGGATGAAGCCAGCTTCCAGAGTGGAAGGAAGGAAGGGATGAAACAAATCAACTTGACCTTACGAGTGGCTTAGCCAGCCCTGGGCTGAGGGGATTAGTGTATGCTTGTGTGTCAAAGGGAAAGAGAGAGCTAATAAACTTGCAAATCTCTCACCCCAGTCCCTAACCCCCGCTCTGGCCCGTGCCTAAATAATACAATGGCAGCTAATTGTTTCCTGCTGCCCCATGCTATCTCTCTGGCAATCGAACACCCCTGCCTTGGGCTGGGGGGTGCAGCGCAGCAGAGCCGGCATTGTTCCCCTCTGGGTGAGGGGTGAGGGGTGGGGGGAGTGCACTCGGGGCCTCCTGGGGTTCTTGGTTTCTGCCCTTCCCTCTCCGGCAAATTCCTCGGGAGGAATTTCTTAGCGAAGTCACCTGATGAATAAATCTCTGAGCCCGGAGGAGATCGGCCCTGGCTGTAGCCGCCGACCCTCTGTTTCAAAATTGAGAGAGGGGAAAAAAAAAAAATTCCATCTCTGAACACAGTGGGGGAAGTTTCCACTTGCCCTGGGTTTCAACCCCCTTCAGGGACTGTCGGAAGTGCGCAGTCAAACGCTGCCAGCCCCCAGAACGCAGAGCGGTTTGGGCTTGTCCGAGGCTGGAAGCAAACGCGGACGGGTTGGGCCGCCCTTTCCAAAGTGGTCCTGCTGGCCTTGCCACCGGACGCCAAGGGAAGAACGTTCCGGGGAATGGTTCAGGAGCTGATGGGGCCCGGCAGGAAGGCGAGGGGCTTCAGGGGCCCGGGTGTGGGGTGGGCTCCCAGCAGCATTGACGGGGGGGAGGGGTAGCATGGACGGGGCTTGTTCTTGTTCTCCGGAACGTCCTGGTGGCCGCTGTACGTGGTGGTGGTTGTGAATAGGCGAGATGGTGGTAGGAAAATGCCGAGAAGACGGGGCAGGGTCGGCACCCTGGCATGTGTGAGCGGGCGAGGGGCCCCCAGTTGGGCGCAGAGCTCAGAGCTGCTTGTTGATAATTCATTCACCCAGTAAATCTTCGCAGAGCGCCCACAGCTCACCAGGCTAGGATGCAGGGTCCAAGCATGGAGATGGTCCCTGGAGGGGGCGGCTGACCATGGGGGTTGGGGGTGCGGGGTTGGGGGGGGGGGACATGGATGCAAGGCCGTAGCTGAGGCCCTAAATTCAGGTTTACAGGAGCCCTTCTTTTTTTTTTTTCTTTTGGGTCACACCCAGTGATGCACAGGGATTACTCCTGGCTCATGCACTGAGGAATTACTCCTGGAGGAGGTGCTCAGGGGACCATATGGGATGCTGGGAATCGAATCTGGGTTGGCCCTGTGCAAGGCAAATGCCCTCCCTGCTGTGCTATCGCTCCAGCCCCAGAGGAGTCCCTCTTAAATAGATGGAAAAGAGACACACAGGGCAGCCCATTGAGAGAGCGGCCCCGTGATGGCTGGGGATGGTGCACAGAGCAGGGGGCTGTGGGGGACCCCTTCCTCACAGGCGGGCCTCTGGGAGACTCAGTACCCCCACGTAGGGTCCGCTGAGGCCCCAGGTTTGTTCTCAGGGTTTGGAACAGCCCCCTCAGTGCCCAGAACCTCCCTGATCCTGCTCCGTCTGTCCAGTGCATCTTCTGAGCTTTGGGCTTGGAGGAGGGGGAGTTTGGCATCTGGCCCAAGAGTGTCTTGCAGTCCAAAATAATAAAAGGTTGAGTACAGGTGTTTTGAGCGGGGACAGGACACAATGGGGGCGGAGGACCCTGCTCTCACCGCTGTCCTAGCACCCACTTATTTATTTATTTATTTATTTATTTATTTATTTTTGCTTTGGGATCACATCCAGCGATGCACAGGGGTCATTCCTGGCTCATGCACTCAGGAATTACTCCTGGCGGTGCTCAGGGGGACCATATGGGATGCTGGGATTTGAACCCGGGTCGACCGCGTGCAAAGCAAACGCGGCGCCAGGCTGGAGATCCAACTCGGGGCCTCACGCGTGCAAGGCAGTGCTCAACCCCAGAGCGCTTCCCCAGGGGCTCCAAAGAGAGGTGATTTTAACGTCATGAGTGACTTCATTGCTTGTGCCACTAGATTGGAGTAGAGCCTAGATCTTTATTTTAATGTGTTTTTACTTTTTCCTTCTCGTCTGCTTCCCCCACTCCGAGGTGGGGAGGGGCATGCTCTGCAGTTCCCCACACCATGTGTCCTCCTGGGAAAAAGTCCTGGGAAGCAGAGAAAGCAGCAGCCTGGCTCTCCCGGGCCTGCCAGCCCTTTCCTGAGGCGGCCGAGCTGGAACCCCAAACCATTCACCTCCTTCCCGTGGAGCCCCTTTCGGGATTAGCCAGCCAGGAGGTCATAAAATGCAAAGAGGAAGTGGGAACATCCCACAATTGTAGGGACCTGGGCTCGGAGGGAAGTAACCTGTCTGTGGGTCTGTCTGCCCCCAGGGAAGTGGGCCATAAATTGCTGTCTTAAAGGCTGGTGAAAGGATGCGAGCTATTTATAAAGAAGGCTCCCGGCTTTTGAACTCGTTAAAGAGGCAATCGGCTTTTCTCAGGCAACGGGGTTTGAGAGCAAAAGCTCAAACGGTCCAGCAAACAAAGTCGCTAGCCCCCGCTGGGAGAGCCGGGAGGGGCGGGTGGGAAGGGCATTCTCCAGCCAGCCCCCTGTGTCCGTCTGTCCTGAATTAGGTGAACTCCAGCCTCAGTGGAACTGTCTGGGCTGAGTGGTCTGTGCCCTCCCGGGGTGCCTGGACCGGCCCCACACTACCCTGAGTCTCCCCCTTACTCCTGCCTCCGCCCTAATACTTCCTTTAAAAAAAATTTTATTTTTGTCTTTTGGTTTGGGGGCCTCACTCAGGGCTTACTCCTGGCTCCCCACTCAGGAATCAGTCCTGGAGAGCTCAAGGGACCCTGTGGGGTATCAGGGATCGAACCCAGGTCAGCTGCGTGCAGAGCAAGTGCCGTACCTGATCTAAAATAAGGATCTAGGCTCATAATCTCGTCTAGTGGCACAAGCAATGAGAAGTTACTCATGACATTAAAATTGTCGCTCTTTGGAGTCACGGGGAAGCGACTCTCAGGCTCTCTTCCTTCTGAAATGCCACCTCTCAGTGGCTTCCAGACCCTGTGGCCTCTTTTTTTTTTTTTTCACTTTTTAATTGAATCACTGTGAGTGAGATAGACCCTTACAAAGCTGTGCATGATTTCAGTCGTGTAGTGTTCCAACACCCATCGCTCCACTAGTGCACATTTCCCAGCACCCGTGTCCCCGGGTTCCCTCCCACCCCCTGCCTGTCTCTGTGGCAGGCCCTGCCGCCTCCTTAATTGCATTTGAGGAGGTGTTTTTTTTTTGTTTTTTTTGTTTTTTTGCTTTTTTGGGTCACACCCAGCGATGCTCAGGGGTTACTCCTGTCTCTGCACTCAGGAATCACTCCTGGTGGTGCTCAGGGGACCACATGGGAAGCTGGGAATAGAACCCGGGTCGGCTGCGTGCAAGGCAAACGCCCTACCCGCTGCGCTATCACTCCAGCCCCGAGGAGGTTTTTTTTTTTTTCCAAATCTTTATCTATCTATTTAATTTGGGGGGACTGGAGCGATAGCACAGCGGGGAGGGCCTTTGCCTTGCACGCGGGCGACCCAGGTTCGATCCCCGGCATCCCATATGGTCCCCCAAGCACCGCCAGGAGTAATTCCTGAGTGCAAAGCCAGGAGTAACCCCTGAGCATCGCTAGGTGTGACCCAAAAAGAAAAAAAAAAATCTAATTTGGGGGCTACAGCTGGTGGTGTACAGGGACCACTCCTAGCTCCACGCTTGGGAGATCCTATGGTGCTGGGGATCAAACCCAGACCCAGGCCTTCCTGTGTGCAAACATGCACTGCCACCCTCTCCACCGTGTCCCCAGCCTAGAGGGACTCTGACAGCGAGGCTCATGTGGCCCTCTCAGACCTCAGCCTGGCACCCCACCTGGCATGTGGATGGTGCTCCCTAACCATCATAGATGAACAAATAAGTTAACATAAGAAGTGCACAGGGAGGGCTAGAATGCGGCTCAGGAGGTAGCATACATGTTTCACATGTGCAAGGCCCTGAGTTCGGTTCTCAGGCTCAAGCATGCGAGCACCGCTGAGTGTAGCCCTTACAAGAAAAAGCATCACCGGCTAGACTGATAGTACAGCAGGCAGGACATCAGCCTTGCACCTGGCCAACCCAGGTTCGATCCCCGGCATCCCATAAGGTCCCCCCGAGCACCACCAGGAGTGATTCCTGAGTGCAGATCCAGGAGTGACCCCTGAGCATAGCCAGGTGTGACCCAAAAAAGTCCGCCCCCCCCAAAAAAAAAAAGAAAAAGAAAAAGTATCACTCAGAGAGGCCCCAGGACTTGGGGGGAGGGAATGTGGAAGACCTGGGTAGATGGGGGGACTCGAGTCTGGGGGATGCTGAGCCCCATGGGGACCAGGGACCAGAGTATGGGCAGGAGGAGAGGAGCACAGACAGCTGGAGAAGGTGGAACTCTCAGCCCCGGGAGCTGGGGAGTACGGGGTCATGGGGGCTCAGGGAGGAAGAGCGAGCGAGAGGTGGCCCCAGGGCAGTGTCTTCTGCCTGGTTCTCAGCAGTGGCCGGTGGGGGCTGCCTGGCATTAGCCTTTCGTCAGAACCCAGACAAGGCGCCCCCCAAGGACAGCGTCAGAGACGGTGAGTGTCCGTGAGAGGCGGGCCTCGCCTTTCAGGAGAGCCCCCAGCACCTCGAGGTGCGGCAGGGAGGACGTGGGGTGCGGGAAGGGCTGCCCGGGGACTCTGCTTCCTGGCTGCTGCAACCCTGAGAAGTCACCCATTACTTGCCGAGAACAACCCACATGTCCACACAGGTAGCTGCTTGTGGCCAAAGCCCACGGTGGCGTCTCGGAGAACTCTGTTGCCCTAAGTATTTCCTGGCGTGAAACAATCGGCGGGAGGAGGAAACGCCAAGCACCGAGCCAAACTGGGGCCCACAGACCAGCCTGTTACCGAGAAGTGGTCTCGACCTGCTCGGCCAGCTCTGGGCAATGGCGGGGCCTTGGATGCGAGACATGATGCAAGGTGACTTTTCAGTATCTTCCCTTCTGGGTGGAGCGGTGTGTGCTGGGAGGGAAGCCAGGCCCTCACACGTGTGAGCATGTGTGCTGACTGCTGAGGAACACCCCAGAGCCACATGTTCCCTTGAGTACTCCCGGGAATCATCCCTGAGCACTGCTGGGTGTGTTGTCCCCGTTCCTCCCCGTTCCCCTCCCCCACCGCCTCCAAGACAGAAATCTTGGTTGAGAGAGAGGTCAAGGGTCATGCACAGGACTGGCATGTCTGAGGCCCTGAGCTCAGTTCTCAACACCACAAGGCTTCCTGAGCACTGCCAGAAGAGTTTAGGCTGGGGGTATTCCCAAACACTGTCAGGTGTGACCCCTACAGAAGTGAATTAAGGGGACAAAGAGATAAGGGTAAGGCACTTGCCTTGTATACGGCTGACCCTGTTTGATTCCTGGCACTGCATGTGGCCCCTTGCTCTCTGCCCAGGGTGATTCCTGAGCACACCACCAGGAGTAAGCCCTGAACATTGCCAGGTATGGCCAAGCCCTCATTCCCCCAAATCAGTTTTAAAAATATGAGCGGGGGCCAGAGCGATAGTACAGAGGGTAGGGTGTTTGCCTTACACACGGCTGACCCCGGTTTCATCCCCAGCATCCCAAATGGTCCCCCAAACCCCGCCAGGAGCAGTTTTGAGTGCAGAGACAAGTAATCCCTGAGCATCACCAGGTGTGACCCACAGTCAAAAAAAAAAAAAAAACCCAAGAATATGAGCTCAACCGGTTGGGCTGCGGATGCGACGTGGCACCTGGGATGTTCAGGAGTTACTCCTGGCCCAGTGTCCTGGGGCTGCTCCTGGTACTGCCCAGAGGATCATGCAGTGCCAGGGACTGAACCCAGGCCTCCTGCTGGCAAAGCAGGAGATCCATCTTTTAGGCCCCTTGCTGTGATCCTTGTGGTCCTTTGAGCTATGTATCTCCGGCCCTGAAGGCCTTTCTCAGTCTTCAAACAGGATTTTCCGTTGTCACCATTTCCAAATAGAGTTCCCACCCACCCATCCCACCCCCGCCTTATTTCTTTATATTTTTGATATTTTGTTGATCATGGATTCTGAGCATCAATTTGACTCTCTACAATGGTCGCATCTGCGGGCCGGAGAGATAGAACAGGGATTCCAGCACTTGCTTTGCATGGCGCTGACCCTGGTTGGATCCACAGCACCGCACAGGGGCTCCTGAGTACTGCCAGGAGTAGCCCCTGAGCTCTGCTGGGTGTGGCTCCAACCTCCCCGTGAAAGAAGAACTAAAAGAAAAAGGAAAAAAACGACTGTGCTTCTGTTCACTGCTGATCGCGCAGTCCTTACATTCTGCATTCGAAGGAAGCAGGCTGTGCCTTGCCCACCTCATCCGTGCCTTGGGCCTGGCGAGACCCACTTCTCAGATGCGGAAGAGGGCTGTAAGGGGGTGGGGGAGGTACTGAGCTGGGTGCCAGGGCTTCAGGGGGTGAAGACAAAGGAGAAGAGGCCATCCCCGCGCCAGGCCCTGCCTGCCACCCGTGTCCATCCTTGCCCGCCCTCCCCCTGCCAGTCTAGACTCTTCCCGACTTCCTGAGTCTCCAAGTCGGATGTGGCTTCTGCACCCTCCGCAGCCCGGGTGTGGTGCGTATCTCCTGCATGGCACGTACTCGGCCCTCGCCCGCGCCGGCCGGGGCATGTCTGGACTCGTCACAGCCGTCCGTCTTCCCCGGCGACTCTGCTCTCATCAGCTCCCAGGAGGTAGGAAGTACGGGAGGAAGCAGATACCATCTACTCCTGTTTAAATACCGCAGTGCCCAGCCCGGCTTCCTCTATAATAAACACTTAGGGAAAAAAAAAATTTTAATGGGGGGGGCCACTCCCAGGGATGATCTGCCTGGAAGCACTGCCCTGAAGCCGTGGCACGTCCGCCCTGCGGGGCTGGAACTGGGCTCCGAGCCCTATGTGTGTCCACTTCCATTTGTGCTTTCTCCCTGCTCAGGAAAAAAGTTGGTGGAGGGACTCGCAAGAAGTGCTCAGGAGGACCGGGGACCCCACCAGCAATAACCTGAGGGTGTGGCTTGGGCCAGGAATGAATGACCTGGGCCACCCCGGTGGTGCTTGGAGCTACCCCGAGGCTGTGCCCTGCATGCTTATGGGACACCATGTGGTGCTGGGGGGTCAAACCAGCCTCAGCCCTGTGCCCTGCCCACCCTAAGGGAAAATCCCTTCCGATTCCATGTTAATGAGAGTTCCGTCACTGTCGCCGTCACTGTCATCCCGTTGTTCATTGATTTGCTCCAGCGGGCACCAGTAACGTCTCCATTGTGAGATTTGGTGTTACTATTTTTGGCATATCGAATATGCCACGGGGAGCTTGCAGGCTCTGCCGCGAGAGTTCTGTATTCTGCACTAATGACAGTTCATCGGGGCTCTGAATCCAGGCTGAGTCCGAAGCCTCCACTGTGGCCGTGTGACTGAGCGAATGATGTATTCTGGTTCCTAAACTGTGACATGGAAAGCGAACTAGGCAACTTTTGTTTGTTTGATTGTTTGTTTGGGGGGCCATATCCAGGAGTTACTCTTGGCTTTGTGCTCAGTCATTACTCCTACTGGGGCTCGGGAATTATACGGGATAGCAGGGAATCGAACCCTGGTTGACCACGTGCAAGGTCAGCACCCTCCCCACTGAACTAGTACTCAGACCTCAGTACTAAACCATTTAACGTGAGTTTCTAGCACATTTCCCTTTCTCCTTTGGTACCCGGGAACCGTGTGGTGCTGAGGACTGAATCTGGGTCCCTCCACATACAAACATGTGCTCCCACCCTTTGAGTCAACTAACTTCCGGTTCTTTGACATCCTCTTTTTGTAAAAAATGGAGGTGGCATGTGGTGTTCAGGGGCTATCCCTGTTTCTGTGCTCAGGGGTTCCCCGCTGGGGGTGCTCGGGGAACCATATGCCGTGCGGGGATTTGAACTGGGTTCAGTTGCAAGGCAAGTGACTTAGCCCCTGTCTCATCTCTCCAGGCTTCTGGCACACTTCTTGAGTCACAGGACAGGACATCTGAGTCACAGGACACTAAGTGTCAGCTGAAATGATTAGGTACACACGATTGGTGGCAATTATTATTAGGGAAATTAATACGCTGGCCACTCCTGGGGCAAATTAGAGGGGCAGAAGCATCCCATATGGTCCCCCGAGCACCGCCAGGAGTAATTTCTGAGTGCAGAGCCAGGAGTAACCCCTGTGCATCACCGGGTGTGACCCAAAAAGGAAAAAAAAAAAACAACAGAAATCAGTTCTGTAGTTTTCTAGCTGGAATGTGGGCAAGAGGACACAGAAGGACACATGGCATCGGGGAGGGAGTGAACGGGCACAGGTGGGTGGGCACATGGGGAGCGTTGTCTGCTGCGGATGGAGTGGCGGCAGCTTCTAACGCTGTTGGCATTTCTGCATCATGGAGGCCCTGAGCCATCCTGTCAGGGATGAGTGATCCCAGGGCTTCAAGCAGCACAGAGGGATGCTGAGTGGGGACAGACAGCCCTGGACAGACAGACCCAGGAGCCGGGAAGTCAGGGGCCCTGGAAGGAGGAGGAGGAGTAGGGGGGAGCTTGAGATGCTAGTTTGGGGTCAGGTTGTGAGGAGGGGTGTCCTTGGACAATGAGGGGAAGAGCTGGGGCCCTGGGAGGCGAGGCGGGCTGGGGCATCTGGCCAAGAGGATGAAGGTCTTCTGAAGGCCGGAAAGGAAAGGATGTCTCCTGGGTACCCTCTAGAGGTCACGCTGCGGGGACCGGCAGGAAGCGGGACCTGAGGCCTCCCTGCCTCATTTTCTCCCTCCTGAGCTCCCGGCTCTGTCCTCTACACTAAACCAGATGAAAAGAAATCTCCCTCCCGGGGAAGACTCTGGAAATAAAAGGATCATTTCCCAGGGGTGACAGGGTGACTTGAGGGGGGCCAAAAGGCTGCCTCCATTTGGCGCCTGAAATTCGCACCCACTGGGTCCCAGGCCCTGGAGGTGACATTATCACCTATTAGCATCTTAAGTAAGTTTTAATGCTCTGGGAGGGGCCCTGGGAGGCCCGGAGCTGGGCTCAGGGAAGGGGCTGCAGCCCCCCCAGTCTGGGGGCCGGGGGAGGGGGCCGGGAAAAGGAAGGAGGACCTGGAGCCGAGGAGACGGACGTGGCCTGCTTCACGTTCCTTCCTCAGGCCCTCTGTGTGACCCTCTCTGCGAGCGCCCGGAGAGCCTCACGCAGGGCGCCCCAGAAACCGCAGCCTCCCTTCTTCAGTACCACGCCCCCCCCATCCCTCCCCCTGGGACTTCTGAGGAAGACAAAAACCAAACAGAAGAGCGGGGAGCTCGGAGCCCGTGGAGCCTGGGAATGGGCGCCCCGTGGGATCCGCGCTGGAGGCCAGGCAGTGTAAACAGCCAGGGATGACATCAGGGTGGTTGACATCCTGACTCCCACCAAACTGGTTTCGGGCTTCCCAGGGGGCCCCAGGCTGGCCCTCCTCAGAGAAGAGCCCCAATTAGAGGGCCCTTTGCAAACAGCCCTGGAAGGAGTGGGCTGGGGGTGGGGGGGGGCAGCGTGAGAGCCCCATCAATTACCCAGCAGCAGCTGCTGGAGGCCTCAGCGCCCCCCCTCCGCCCCCCGGGGCACCCAGGCAACCTTGGGCTCTGTTGGGGCGTCTGTGCAGTTGTGGGACCCTGGGCCTGTCCAGCCCGTCCCTGGGGCTCTGCTCCCCCTGCAGCCACTGCTGAGATTTCCAGGACGGTGGAATGTTTCCCAGCGGGCTAGTGACCGAACACAGGCTTGACCCCAGACGCCAGGCCAGCCGGGCCTCTGCACAGACGCTGTCACTGCGGGTCCCAGCCTGCCCACTTGGACACGCCGCTGAGTCCGGCCCACTGGGGCCTCGTGCCCTGACCCCTTCCACTCAGCACTTAGCCACCACATTCCAGAAAGTCTTTACCCTGGAGTGACACCTTTGATAGTTTTTTTTTTTTTTTGCTTTGCTTTATTTTGGGGAGCGGGGCCACACACCCAGTGTGCTCAGGGCTTACTCCTGTCTGTGTTCAGGGATCACTCCTGGTGGGGCTCTGGGGGACTATGCAGGGTGCCAGGGATTGAACCTGGGTTGGCTGTGTGCAAGGCAAGTGCCCTACCCAATATACTATCTGTCTGGCCCCCACTTCCCAGTTTTAACTTAAATATTCCTGCTGTGTTTCCCCCCTACCCAACATATATCCAAACTACTTCCTCCTTCCTGTTTGGGGGGGAACTGGGAGTCTCCTAAGCAGTGCTCAGGGAGTCTGGAGCCAGCGAGACTGTGCCTGCTGGGCTGGACCCTGCAATGGGATACTGGGAACCACCAGAAGAGCACCCAACAGTGCTCAGGGGGCCACATGGCGCCAGGGATCACACTCGGGGTCTCTGAGTACGCTCCAGCCCTTTGAGTATTCACCCCAGCCTAGGCGGCCCATTTCAACCTTCACCCCCGCTACTGCCCCTCTCTGCCCTCGCCATGCCTCACTGATTTGGGTCACTGTGTGTTTCTCTAATGACATGGGAGTCAGACATCTTACCGAGTCAGCCCTGGGCCTGGCACAGAGCTGCTGCTTAAATACTTTTTTTGTTTGTTTGTTTG
Organism: Sorex araneus; assembly: GCF_027595985.1. Lineage (NCBI taxonomy): Eukaryota > Metazoa > Chordata > Mammalia > Eulipotyphla > Soricidae > Sorex > Sorex araneus. Next base: position 19,129,120 of record NC_073307.1, read on the forward strand.
TTTGTTTGGGTCACATCTGGCAATGCTCAAGGGTTACTCGTGGATCTGCACTCAGGAATTACTCCTGACAGTGCTCGGGAGACCATATGGGATGCCGGGGATTGAACCCAGGTCAGCCGTGTGCCAGGCAAACACCCTACCCGCTCTACTATCGCTCTGGCCCCTTAAATACATCTTGGTTGAACAAAAAACCAAATGAGCCGACACAGGTGAAACTGCAGGTGCGGCTCCAGCCTGTTAACCGCATCAGACTCTTTAGCTGCGTGTCTGCAGCCGTGGATCCAAGGTCCTTCAGGAGAGTGAGGGAGGGAGGCAGGTGGCTCCCAGCAAACGGATTAGAGAGGAACCAGGAAGACGAGACAGACGTCAGCGGCGCACCGTGAGCGGCAGTCTGGGATGAAACTTTCCTCGGCGGGTGTCATTCCTTCCGGAGCACAGAGAAAAGGGAGACAATGAGCACCGAGAGTGTATCAGCAAAAAAGGAAAGAAAGGGGGCTGGAGTGATAGCACAGCGGGTGGGGCGTTTGCCTTGCACTCGGCTGACCCGGGTTCAAACCCCAGCATCCCATATGGTCCCCTGAGCACCGCCAGGGGTGATTCCTGAGTGCATGAGCCAGGAGTGACCCCTGTGCATTGCTGGGTGTGACCCAAAAAGCAAAAAAAAAAAAAAAAAAAAAAGGAGAGAAAGTAGAATGCTGAAGACAAAGGCAATGGGGAGGAAGGGAGCAGGGGAGATTCCAGGCAGGAGGGAAATCCTCCACCGGCTGCCACTTACTGTCGCAACTAGCCATCTGCGTCGTCATCACCATCACACCAACATTCAACAGAGCACTCACTGGCAGGGGTGCAAGTATCATATCAAGCCTTTTGCAGATTTACGGAAACTCTCTCTTGAAGGTGATGGGTTTGGGTCACACCTGGCAATGCTCAGGTCTTACTCTTGGCTCTGGACTCAGGAATTACTCCTGGCAGTGCTCAGGGATGCCAGGATGCCAGGGCTCGAACCTGAGTTGGCTGCATGCAAGGCAAATACTCTACCTGCTGTACTATGCTCCGGCCCAGAACAACGTAAACTTCTAAACAACCCTAAGAAAGTGTGTGTGTGTGTGTGTGTGTGTGTGTGTGTGTGTGTGTATGTGTGTGTGGTGTATGTTGCCAATAACTGAGCCAGGACCTCACTCACTTAAAACATGTTCTACCACTGAGCCATTTCCTAGGCCCCCCAAAGTTCTTTTATTACCACCCTTGGGGAGGTGAGGCTAAGTCTTGGTGTGTGTCCATTTGTGGTGCTGGGGTCAGCTCCTCAACCCCTCACACCTATTATCACCATTTTCAAATTAAGGAGGTTAAGGCTTGGGGAATATTCTGATATTCTGTGATTTTCCCCAAGAGTTAGTCAGCAGAGGGGCGTCTTCTCTCAGCCCACTGTCAGACGAAGCAGGGCCGGGTGCAGATGCGAGTGGGTGTGGCACACAACTCCGAGGGCTGTGACAGTCAGCCCTGAGGGGGTCGATGCACTGAAAATTGGCTTCAAGATGGCATGCCTGGTCCATTCCAGAATGTTCTAGAGTTGTCAGCTGCGTGCAGGGGCTCTGGTGATGATGGTTGTTATGAGCATGGAGACAAGAGGAGGGGTGGAAACAAAGAGTGTGTGTGTGTGTGTGTGTGTGTGTGTGTGTGTGTGTGTGTGTGTGTGTGTGTGTGTGGCTGCACGCCGTGGTGCTCCAGGAGGCCACCCCCAGCTCGGCGTTTGGGGAGGTCACTCTTAGCAGTGCTGGGCTTGAGCCCAGTGTCCTGCTTGCCCAGCGTGGGCTCCAGCCCTTTGGGAGATCAGGAAGATGAGGCAGGGCCTAGAAGCAGACTTGCTGGAGGTATGAAGGGCTCAGGGGTCGTGTTTCTATGCTCTTTCTACCCCACCCCACCACCATGATATGCGCAGAAGGTGGGAAAGAGACAAATACCAGGGGCTGGAGAGATAGCACAGCGGGTAGGGCGTTTTGCCTTGCACGTGACCGACCCAGGTTTGATTCCCAGCATCTCATATGGTCCCCTGAGCACTGCCAGGAGTGATTCCTGAGTGCATGAGCCAGGAGTAACCCCTGTGCATTGCTGGGTGTGACCCAAAAAGAAAAAAAAAGAGAGAGACAGAGAGAAATACCAGGTTCTGCTTAGCCTGTGCCCCAACAGTCAGGGTCTTCGGCGTCAAACGCGGTGATGAAGCCCACTTCTATCAGAGGTGATGTGTAGTCACAGAGCTGGGGACTCGACGGGAACCTTGAAGACAGGTGAACCATATGGGGTAGGCCCAGAGCTGACGAGGAGCTCAGAGGTCTGGAAAAATAGCCGAACCATCTCTGCCCATGAGACTTTGGCTTTCATGGACTGGCAACCTCAGCGGGAGCCGCTGACCATGAAGAAGTAGGTGGAAATACGGGGAGGAAAATCCTGGGATGCTTTGTCTAGAGACATCAGTCCCACGTAAAGCAAAATGTCTCAGTGGTCAAAAAGCAAACAAGAACAAACTTTTTAAAAAAACATGGGTTGGAGCGATAGTACAGCACTTGCCTTGCATGCGGCCAAACTGGGTTCAATTCCCATCATCCCATATGGTCCCCTGGGCACCGCCAGCAGTGATTCTTGAATGCAGAGCCAGGAGCAACCCGTGGGCATTACTGGGTGTGGTCCGCAAACCAAAATATATTATGATTTTAAAAACAATTTTTAAAAGGTTTTATTTAAAGAAAGCGTTCCAATTGTAAGCCAAAGCATGAATCCGAGGCCACATCTTTGTTCCTTAAGGAGCTTCTTCTGCCAGTTCTCCCCAGAGCTTCGGAATCAGCTAGCAGGTTAAAGACACTTCCCTTGACCCACGGTGGTGGCTAATCAGAGCTGGTGGAGCCTCTCTCTTCCCATCCCCCAGCTGAGCACCATCATGGTGGTGGCTTGACATCAACCATAGTGAGACTATTTACACCACAACAGACAGCAAAGGTTATGAATCAGCACTTTCCCCATGAAACTGGCTGTTAAACATTCACCAGCACATGTCTGCCTGCATCCAGTGGAAATTTCTCCCACTGCACAAGTCATCCAGACCAGTCCTTTACCTTGAAAAACTTGAGTCCATCTTTGCTTGTAGTTGGGTCATCCCCTGCCAACAGCAGAAACCAAATGACTCTTAGAGCAGCCAGGAGACTTACATAGACTGTGAGGCAGCACAGGACATTGTGAGGAAAAGAATTGAGGCAGGAGAGCAGGAGCCCAAAGGGAGATCAGGCATGCATCCTGTGGGATAGATGTTTGTGCCACTGCCACTGATGCTTACACTGACACAGCTCTGCTGTTGTTGGAAACTGATGCTTCTGCTCGTGACTTTTCTTTTACCAGATCCTGAGACCCAGTGAGAGTTTATGATTGGTTGAGCGTCCATCACTCAGAGACGGGGTGGGTTTCTGGTACGGGAGGTAGATCCATCAGGATTTTTTTAGGGGGTGAAGGGTATCACACCTGGCTGTGCTCAGGGCTGACTCCTGGCTCTGAGCGCAGGGGTCACTTCTGGCAGTGCTTCTGGGAACAAATGAGGTGCTGGGGATCAAGACAGGGTCAGCAGCATGCAAGGCAACTGCCTTGACCTCAGTAGTGTCTGTCCTGGGCGGGGAGGGGGATCCCTAAGTACGTGAATGGGTCAGTTCAGGGTCAAACGAGCTCTATCGTTTCCACGTATGGTTTCCCAAGGCTGCCTCTATACAGATCACTTGTAGGCATATGGAATTTTGTATTCTGTTGCTTTTTATATCTCATTTCCTGTATTTCTTTTATTTCTTTATTTTACTTTTTGGGTCACACCCGGTGATGCTTAGTGGTTACTCCTGGCTCTGCACTCAGGAATGACTCCTGACAGTGCTCAGGGGACCATATCGGATGCCAGGGATTGAACCCAGGTTGGCTACGTGCAAGGCAAACACCCTCTCCACTGTGCTCCGGCCCCGTTTCCTGTATTTCTTTCTTCCCCATAACATACTGTCACATGGAAACGATGTGTCCTAACTTAATGGAAACCCCAATTCAAGCAATAAAGTGAATGCACGGGCTGATCTAACTTTATGAAGTTGTGACTTATTTACTTTCTGGTGAGTCATGATCCTGCATTTCAGGGGCTCTCCTAAAGCTCTTGATCTCTTCTTGACTCTGCCCTCTGCTTTCTGCACAGTCAGAGTTACCCTCCCGCCAGTCGCCAGGGGCTTCCCATGGGGTCAGAGGCTCCCATTCTCATAGAAGAAAGAGGGGTTCTCACTGAGATGCCTTCTCTGCTTTGGGCTGGAACCGGAGGGGTGCATGTCCTTGTCCCAGCAATGACCAAGGGTAGGAACTGGGATTTACTGATTGGCGTGGCTCAGTCAGGACCTGTCCCTGGAGACACACTTGGAGACTGAGTCCATCCAGTGCGGAACGTGGCCCAGGAACTGTCAGGGGAACATTGGTGAAACGGCTGCTCCAGAGAGTGCCTGTCATGTGGCCACTGAGTCAGTGCCACTCTGTCCACAAACCATCTGTCTCCGGGACTCTGGGAACACAGCTAGCACATCGGCAAGCACGTGTCTGGGGAACAATGACTAGTCCCAGTAATCTGATCTAGCACCAAGTCTGGTGTGTGGGCTCATCGTGGTGTGCTAAAAATAAATGAATAAATAAATAAATAAATAAATAAATAAATAAATAGAGAGCTATGGCAAGAGCAACCTTTTGTGTCTATGTGTCGGGGGTGCTCCCGAGTTATGCCCAAGGGCCACGGGGATCTCCTGGCAATACTTGACCAGGGGTTCAGTGCTTGGGTCTTCTTGGGTCTTCCTGGGGACCACCAGGACCACCCCAGTGGTGTTCAGGGACCCAGAGGCCACGTGGTGCTGGTAGTGGGTGAAGCCCCGTCCTATTGCCCTGGCTCAAGAGTAAAAGGTGGTAGAGGGAGGCATCTGTCAGGGCTGTGACCCGCTGAGCACAGTGCCTGAGGAGGGGTTTTAGATGCGCATCGCTGAGGCTGACGCCAGTGCTCAGCCAGGTACCCACCATCCCTGCGGTTTAACTCAGCGGTACGTGGCCACTTGGGCTATTTGAGGTGTCATCTGCTTTCCCAGGCATCTCCGTGGGCTCAATGTAAAGGAGATGGCGTGAGTCACAAAGGTGGGTGTGGGGGCTGGGGCATCAGCCGGGCTCGGGTGAACAATGCCCCTCTGTGAAGTCCCTATTCAGGGAGTGTGACTCACTGTCTTTGTGGAGAAGCTTCCGGTCGCATTTGGGTCTCTGGAACTTCGTGGCACAGACTACAAAACAGAATATTGTAATGGAGAGAGAGAGAGAGAGAGAGAGAGAGAGAGGGAGAGAGAGAGAGAGAGAGAGAGAGAGAGAGAGAGAGAGAGAGAGAGGATGAGAAAGAGATTGAAGATTGAAAAAAAACAATGTTAAAACAGAGTACTTCAATTATAATGCCTATATATAATTTCTATAAGAGATACCATAATTTTGACTTTGGAAATATAAATATATATTCCTATCTCCTTAAAAAAACAACAGTACACGTCAAGGTCACCCAAACATCTTTATTTCTGGAAACATCATTATCCTTAGAGCACCTTTATTCATTCATTTATTTATTTTTGTATTTTGGGCCACACTCCGTGAAGCTCAGGTTTTTATTCTGGTTCTGTGTTCAGGGATCTCTCCTGGTGGTCTTGGGGGACTGTGTGGGATGCTGGGGATTGAACTCAAGTCAGCTGCATGCACGGCAAGTGCCCTCCCCACTGTACTATCTCTCTGCTCCCCTATTCTTATAGCATCTTTATCTCAAGATTGATTTATTCAGAGTACTCTCAGGCTTCAGGGACATCTGGGCCATGATCCCTAGAAAGGTATTTCACCTTGAAACCAACTTCCCACCTTTGCCCCCACCCCCCACGCCCCCTCCCTCTTATGGGCTATCTTTCAGAGCAGTTTGCAGTTTTAGGGTTACAGAAAAACCGAGCAGAAAATCACATTCCCAATTCCTGCTTTTCCATATTATTTTCCTGAATTAACAGTCCCCTCAGTGTAGCGCATTTGTAGCCACTGAAGAAGCAGTGTTGATTATTGCTACCTCAAGTCCGTAGCTTGTATTGACGTTCATTCTGTGTTGTACAGAGTGTGGATTTTCACAAGACGCCATGCCAGATATTCGTCCTCCGTGCTCTGTCTGGTCCCCAGAACCTCTAGCCCCGACAACTCCAGATATCCACTGGGTGTCCTACAGTTCAACTCAGTTCTGACAGTACCTGGAGATACCATCATGTCCTTACGGTAAAAACTGCCAGTCCCATAAAACTGTACCCGCTGTCCCCCCAGGCCGGTTGAAACAGCAGTTACTGTCCGAGGTCACCATCTGGTTTCTGACCAGTGGGCCGAGGCCAGAACCTCCTGCCTTGGCTTCAGTTCATCTGCTAGAGTGGCTCTTAGAGAAATACTTGATTCACTGCATCACCAGTTTTATTAGAAAAGGGTGTCACTCGGGGCGGCCTGGTGGATCACAGCAGTAGTAGGATGAGGTAAAGGCCCCAGACTTGTCGTTCTCCGAAGTCATTACATCTTTGCCACCCCCAGAGCTCTCCAGACCCCGATCTTTTTTGTGATTTCATGGACTCTGTTGTGTGGTTGTCATTGATTACGTCCATGGCACTGGGTGATTGACTCAACTCTAGTTCCTCTCCCCTCCCCTGGGGATGTAGGACCAAAAGTTCCAACTCTCTGATTGTGTAGTTTGTCCTCTCGGCCATCACCCTCCCCCAGCCTTACGGGGGGACCCAAAGTCACCTCACTAATGTAACAGAAGACAACTTTCCCATTCTCATTGTGTAGAGAATCCTAAGAGCTCTGTGTAAGGAAAGGGGATTGGAGACCAAATACATGTAACCTACCTTTATGTCATTGGACCTGATGTGTCACCTGCATGTCACTGGACCCGCACAACAGATGAGCTTTTCTGACTGGCTTCTTTCCTTCTGTGACATGCACTGACGTTTCTCCATGACTTGGTAGTTTATTTCTTTTTATCACTGAATGGCATTCCACCAGTTTGCCTACCCATTCACTCACTGAAGGGCCTCTTGGTTGTTTCCAAGTTTTTGGCAACGACGAGTGAAGCTGGTTAAACCTTCACGCACAGGTGTGGAAGCACAAAGGCATGCAGGGCAGCATGTGGCCCAGCTGAATGGCATTCCACCAGTTTGCCTACCCATTCACTCACTGAAGGGCCTCTTGGTTGTTTCCAAGTTTTTGGCAACAACGAGTAAAGCTGGTTAAACCTTCACACACAGGTGTGGAAGCACAAAGGCGTGCAAGGCAGCGTGTGGCCCAACTTGCCTCTCCCGTGTGAGACTCTGATTTGTGTCCCAGCACTGACCCCCAAATCCCCCCAAACATACCAAGGAATACAATTGCCAAGGAGTCATTATGATTCTACTTAGTTTTGTGAAAAAGCTGCCAAACAGTCTTCCAAAAGGGCCGTGCCTTTTTGTGCTCCCACCCGTGATGCGTAAGGGTTTCTGTTGCTCCATGTTCTCGTCAACATTTGATGATGTTGTTATTCTCCCAGACTGCCGGGCTGTTTCCTCCAAAGTCTTATCCAGAAACAGACCCACTTTAGGAACACCTCCTATTTGAGTAGAGGAAAATTATTGTTTGGGGGTTTTGGTTTGGGGGCCACACCCAACAGTGCTCAGGGGTTCCTCCTGGCTCTACACTCAGGAATCACTCCTCACTGTGCTTGAGGGAACCTCAGAGATGCCAGGGATCGAACCTGCATCAGCTACATGCAAGGCAAGTGCCCCACCCACTGTACTATCTCTCTGACCCCTGAGGATTGGTTTTAAGCATCTAAATGTAGGAGTGACTTGTTAATGCAGTGATAGTCAAGCCAGCCCTGAGCCATCAGCCAGCACCGAAGTCATCAGCCTTGGGAGTCAGCCACGTTGACCCCTCCAGCTTCACTAAGACCTGCAACCTTAGCTGACAAGGAACTGCAACTGCAAGAGACCCCAAGTGTGCACCCAGCCGAGACGGCCCCAATTCCTTTGTGGCTGCTATCACTCTTCTTCTTCTTCTGGTGGTGGTGCTCAGGGGACCATACAAAATGCCAGCAATCAAACCTGGGTCAGCCACAAGCAAACAAAATGCCCTACCTGCTGTATTATTGTTCTGGCCCCATTCCATCACTTTTTGCAGTCTCAGTTCCTGGGTTGCAAAACAGAACAGCTTGTGGCAGTGCTTTTTCGAGAGTTATAGGTGATGGGGCCAGAGAGACGGTACAGCAAGTAAGGCGCTTGCCTTGCATTCAGCTGACCTGGGTTCAATTCCCAGCGTTCCAAAGGGTCCCTGAGTGATCCCTAAGTTCAGAGTGATCCCTAAGTTCAGAGCCAGGAGTAACCCCTGAGCATCATGAGGTATCCCCCCCCCCAAAAAAAAGAGTCTGACTTCAGGTAAAGATGAGAGATTGAATACACATAAATGTGTTTACTCCCAGCCAAAACTCCATTAAAAGAGTAAATTGATTTTTTAAAAAACCAAACAATGTCTGGCACAGAGCATGAGCAGATAAATATTTGTTGAATAAATGAATAAAGTAATAAATAAAAAATGAATAAACCTAGAAGGTAAATAAAATAGAAATTGAGCTCATACCAACAAAAATTTGGAAGCTAGAATGAATATTAATGGACTTTGCAGGCCTGAGAAAACGGAGTCTTAAATCAGCTGTGCAGAATGCCCAAGGCCAGGCCAGAGTCCAGCTCGGCCCTCTCCAAAGGCTCCCAACAGGCCTTTGAGTCATCTGCTAGAGTAGGGCTGGGGTCGAGCTGAAAATTGGACTGGGAGTGCCAGAGTGATAGCACAGTGGGGAGAGTGTTTGCCTTGAACAGGGCTGACCCGGGTTCAATCCCCAGCATCCCAGATGGTCCCCCAAGCACTGCCAGGAATAATTCCTGAGTGCAGAGCCAGGAGTAACCCCTAAGCATTGCCAGGTATGGCCCTAAAACAAAATAACAACAAACAAAAAGAAATAAAACTTTTTTTTTTTTTTTTAAAAAAAAGAGGGGCTGGAGCAATAGCATAGCGGGTAAGGCGTTTGGCTTGCAGGCGGTCAACCCGGGTTTGATTCCCAGCATCCCATATGGTCCCCTGAGCACCGCCAGGGGTAATTCCTGAGTGCAGAGCCAGGAGTAACCCCTGTGCATTGCCGGATGTGACCCAAAAAGCAAAAAAAAGAAAAAAAAAAAAGAAAGAAAGAAAGAGGGGCTGGAGAGATAGCACAGCGGGTAGGGCGTTTGCCTTGCACTCGGCCAACCCAGGTTCGATTCCCAGCATCCCATATGGTCCCCCGAGCACTGCCAGGAGTAATTCCTGAGTGCAAATCCAGGAGTAACCCCTAAGCATTGCCCAGTGTGACCCAAAAAGAAAAAAAAAAAAAAGAAAAAGAGAAAAGAAAAGAAAAGAAAGAAAGTAAATGTGACTGGTTAAAAAAAAGTAGGTCAAAGAGGGTCTGGAGCAATAGCACAACGGGTAGGGCGTTTGCTTTGCACGCAGCAGACCCAGGTTCGATTCCCAGCATCCCATAGGGTTCCCCCATGCACCACCAGGAGTAATTCCTGAGTTGCAAAGCCAGGAGGTAACCCCCTGTGCATCGCCGGGTGTGACCCAAAACGCAAAAAATAAATTAATTAAAAAAAGAAAAGTAGATCAAAGATCTGGGGTGGGTGGAGAGCAGCAGGACAGAGGGGAAGGCGCTGGCTTTGCACACAGCCAACCCTGGTTTGATCCCCGACACCACCTATGGTCCTCTGAGCCCCACCAGGAGAGATCCCTGAGCACCGCTGGGTGTGGCCTCTCAAAATAAAAACAGCTTTGAGGGGGGTCAAGAAGTGCATGCCGGAGCCCCCGCCCTGATCCCTGCCGCCACTTAGTCTCCTGGCCACATGCACATAAGAACCAAGACCCAAATATCACACATAAAGAAGCTGCTGCCTCCCAGACCCCCTCTTTGTACCCGTCGGCCGTGGGTCTCCCCTCTCCCGCTGTAGCAGAAGTAGGGGGTGGCTGGGTGTGCCCGAGACAAGCACAGCGGGTCTGCCGGACAAGACTGTGCCGAGGGGAGGCTGGAGACAGCGCCGTCTCCCGCACTTGCTGAACAGGCTTAAGGCTGGGGGTTCAGTACCGGGTGCCTCGGCATCTCGTGGTGAGCAAGACTGTCGGCGGCTCTGCTAACAGATCTCGGGCTTTCAGGCAGTGTTTGGCAGGCTAATGTGTGCGAGCTCTACAACTCAAGGCGTGACCCCAGGGAGCAGCCCCTGGCCGGGGGAGAAGTATGGGCCGGAGAGATGGTGCAGTGGGAAGGGTGCTTGCCTTGCTTTGTGCTCAGGGATCACTCCTGGCAGGGCTCAGGGGACCGTCTGCAGTGCCAGGGGTCAAATCCAGGTGGTCTATGTGCAAAGTAAGCACCTTCCCCGCTGTACTATATCTCTGGCCCAGTACTTTTCACTGAAGATCTAATCGTGGCATTTCTCAAAGATCACTTGGGTGGTTTCGAATAAAAGCCGACTGGGGGGTGGGGGGTGGTGGAGGCGGGGGGAAGGAAGGACGTGGCCTGTGTCCTAGCGCTGCTTCACCGATGACCGCAAACAGGCCCTGAGAAGCAGAGCTGTGTCCTCTCCCCGTTTGGAGGGCAGAGGTCCAAAACCACAGTTTCCACTCTGTCTCCTTCAGTCTCGAGGAAGCCCAGGTGTCCCTGGGCCTGTGGGCACTCGGGGAGCCCAGGGGGTCACTCCGCTCTGTGTCTTCTCCCCCACCTGCCTATGGGTCTCCCCGTGTTCAAATAAGGGCATCAGTCATTGGGTTTAGGGCCCGTCTACTTCCTCCAGGATTAGCTCATCCTGAGATCCTTCACTTGCAAATATCTATTTTCCAAATGAGTGACATTTGCCAGGGGTTAAGAGTTTGTTTGTGTGTTTTTGGAGGCCACAGTTTAACCCAGACCAGGGGTCCGTGAGGAATTGAATGCAGTGATGCAGGGAGAGGGTCAAGGGCAGGGAGTGGTGTGGATGGGGGGAGCGGAAAGGTGAGCAGAGGGATGGAGCAAAGTGGGAGGGGCGAGGGCCTGGCTGGGCCTTGTGAGGGTTCTCCCAGAACCCAGGGAAAGAGTTCCTTAGGAGTGTGTGCTGCGGTCAGAGACACTGCTAACCCCCGAGGTCTGTTACCAGGCTGGAGTCCCTGAGGGTCTACTGTAGCCCCAGGCTGACGACCAGACCAGGAGGGCAATGGTGCCTGCCCCGGTCCCGAAGGCCACGGGCTCCACTCCTAAGGGACCAAGGTTTCAGCAGAGTCAGACTGGAGAAGACCAGCTCAGGGCACACGCAGGAACCCCTTCTTTCTCTGGCTCTTTTTTGCTGTTGTTTCATTTTGCTGGGGCAACATCTGGGGGACTAAGGTGACTAAGACTAAGGCACCCCATGCAGTGCCAGAGATCCAGCCCAGATCGCTCATGGGTGAGGCAGAAGCTCTGCCCTTTGAGCCACCTCCAGCCCCCTCTCTGACTTTTGATTGCAGTCAGTTTGCATTTACTTGGATGGGGACCACCCACCTGGGGTCGGGGGGAGGGGGCAATATCCTTACTCGGTCCACTGATTCCCATGTTAGCCTCAGTGACCCAGCACACAGCTCAACATTAAGGTATTTCCTTACGTGCACTTGACCTGAGTCTGATCAGATGTTAATCTCGTCTCGAGATACCCTCATAACCACAACCTGAATCATGTTTAGCCGATTTCTGGACATGCAATGGCCTACTAAGATGGACACATAAAATCAATGATCAGGGTTGGAGTGATATACAGCAGGGAAGACATTTGCCTTGCATATGACGACCCAGGTTCAATCCCCGACATCCCATATGGTCTCCCTTAGCACTGCCAGGAGTGATTCCTGAGTGCAGAGTCGGGAATAAGCCCTGAGCATCACCTGGTGTAGTTCAAAGCCCCAAAATAAATAAATAAATTTAAATTTAAAAAAATTAGCTCTTAGCAGACCAGAGCAATAGGCCGGATGCTTGCTTTGCGGCTGACCCGGGTTCAATCCCTGTCACCCTACATGGTCCACTGTCCCCTGTGAGGAGTAAGCCCTGAGCACTGCTGTGTATATAGCATAGGTCGGGAGTACAGGAGGGAGGGAGTCTCGTAGTCCAGGAAGGGAGATAGATGGGCAGCCCGACTCAGGTGGACAGGGCAGCCTCGGAGAAGCCAGGGAGTGTGGGTGGACGCTGCTCAGTGGGGAGGCAGATGAGAGGTCTGGGCTGCCACCATCTGACCTCCTTTTAAGGGGGCAGAGAGATACTAGAGTGGGTAGGGCACTTGCCTGGCACATGGCTGACCTGGGTTCAACTATGGTCTGCCCCCTTCAGAGTGATTTACCAAAATAATCTAACGAAGGGCCTCATACATGCAAGGAAAGTGCTCTACTGAGCTATATCCCCAGGATATTATTGCTATATGGTTACCCTGAGCCCCTGAGCACAGACTTAGGAGCAATCCCTGAGCACTGCAAGGTGTGACTCAGAAAACAAACAAAAGATTTTTTAAATCCCTTTTAAAGGGTTGGAACCATAGCTGAAAGGACTAAAAGCATGCTTTGCATGCAGGAGGCCCAGCCTTAGTCCCTGGCACCACATGGTCCCCTGAGAAACCCCAGGAACGACTTTTGACAGAGTCTAGGGTCGCCCCCAGCACTGCCAGGTGGGGTCCTCAAATGAACAAAAAACAGAGCAGCAATAACAATGGTCCTGCTATTTTCAGAGCACACTTGAAAGCATTAGCATCTCCAGGGCAAACATGTAGCTCATCTAATTCTCTACATATTTCCAGCCCCTAAAAACAGCTGCTCAGTAAAGCAGTTCTCACTTCAATGTCCCGAGAACCTTATGAGGTTGATATTATTATTGTTTCCTTTCTACAGGTAGGAAAACCAAAGCAACGGGAGATTAAGTCACTTGCCCAAGTGACATGGCTAATAGTGGTAGCATCCGAATGAGAACACAGACAATCTGACGCCAAACCTCACCGCTATCCCCACCGGCCATAGAGAAATAGACGGACAACTTGTCATTAGTGAACCAATTCTGGTAACAATGGATCAGCTTGGCCTAATGGAAGGAAGATGAAGCCTGAATTGAAACAAAACATGGGATAATCTAAAAACCATTTTCATTTGGCTGGAGAATACAGCCAGAAACATACTCTCAGAGGAGCAGCTACATCCAAACCAGCTGGATCTGGCCCCAGTCTCAGCCCGGGGCTGCTGTCCTCTGGGAGGGTCCTCAGAGCTGCCAGCCCCTGCTCGCCCTGCCGTCTGCCTCCACTTTGGGGGCCCTGCAAAGAGTTTCTAGAAGAACGTGAGCCCCCAGTTCTGCTAGCTGCGTCTCTGCTTCTCCGTCTCATCTGTTTCCTGAAGTTTCACTTATAACTCTTGTTTTGCAAACAGCCTATTTCTTCCTTTTGTGCCCTTAGGAAGAAAATATATTCGTTAATGTAAAAAAAAAAAAATCCCTATGATTCGCCCCCTGAGGGAGTCTGTGGGGACCAGAGAAAGGTCCTTTCCTCGGTGTTGGCTGACAAGTGGGCAAGCTGAGAGCTGTTTAATTGCAGAATGAGATCCCAGCTTCTATTTTGACTTATTAAATGCATCCAACTCCTTGGCTTCTCCGAGCCCCTCCTGCCAAGTTTCAGCAACCACAGGCAGAGACGGCTGTGCGCACGGCTCAGGCGGGAGCGTGAGTGAGGAGAGAAATGCTTGTCGAGCCCTGGATGGGCTGCCTGTGGAAACCACAACCTCTGCTTGCAGCTCGGTTACCCGCCCCTCGTGGACTCAGTTCCCTTCTGCAGAGCTCAGAGAAAGGCGAAGTTTCCCGAGGGCAGCGGGGAACACACGAAGGGAACTTAGACTGGGGTGCTAATGTTACAGTGAAAACTGGCCTTGAGAATCCCATGGATCGAATCAGACTTCAGAATCACACGATTCTGAAAAGAGAAAAAAATTCAGGGCTAGAGGGGTAGTCTAATGGGTAGGGAGGGCGCTTGCCTTGCACAAGCCACCCCAGGCTTGATCCCCGAAATCCCATATGATTCATTGAGCACTGCTGGGTGTAAGTCCTGAGTCCACAGCCAGGAGTAACCCCTGAACATCGCCGGAGGGGGCCCCAAAACCAAAAAAAAAGAGAAAAAGAAAAGAAAAAAATGATTGTTTTAAACTAGGAGATTTTAGGGGGCCCAGAGATGCCCTCAGGTGTGAGACCCTAAGTTGGATTCTCCGTGCCCCTCACATGCATCAGTGCGCTCCCAGTGGCCTTGCTGTTCGGGACCACCAGGCTGTGCCATTTCTGGAGCACCATGGCTGGGTGTGTACAAGCACCACAACTAAATTTAAAAAGTACGTCACTCCTGGCAAGCATCACAACCAAGCCTGGCTTTGCAGCCAGGAGTGCAGCCCGAAGCCCCAGTGAACGTGCGGGCAAGCAAGCAACCACACCTGTGCAGCCCCCAGTAAGCACCACAAGCAACCGTGCAAGCAACACAGCCAAGCATGCGTGTGACCTCTGATAGCTGAGGCAACAAAGGGGAGAACAGGGTGAGGAACCGGAGACTGTAACGTTAAGGGAGACTCAGAGTCAACCACAAGTGCGTGGGGGACGGAGAGTGGGTAAGAGAGAGGAGAGACCAGTAGGAAAATAATAGCTGGGAATGATCACGCTGGACGAGAACTGAGTGTTAATAGTAGGTAAAGGGATATCTTTTGTTTTTGTTTTTGGGTCACACCAGATGCACAGGGGTTACTCCTGGCTCTGCACTCAGGAACTACTCCTGGCGGTGCTCGGGGGACCCTATGGGATGCTGGGAATTGAACCCGGGTCAGCCATGTGCAAGGCAAACATCCTACACACTGTGCTATTGCTCCAACCCTGTAAAGGGATATTCTTGATAACCCTTCAGTATCAAGTTGCAAACCAGAAAGCCCAAAAGGAGAGAGAGACAGAGACAGAGGCAGAGACAGTGAGACAGAGACCCAGAGAGGCAGGCTGGAGGTGGTGGGGGTGGTGGGAGGGAAACTGGGGACACTGGTGCTGGGAAATGTACACTGGTGGGTAGATGGGTGTTTGAACACTATATGACTGAAACCTAATCATGAACAGCTTTGTAAGGTTCTATCTCACTGTAATTCAATAAAAAACAAATTAATTAAAATAAATAAATTTTAAAAAATAAAAAAAGAGAGAGATTCAGATAGGTAAGAATTGGAAATTTAAAAACCCGATGAATTGTGTTACCGAAAAGAAACAATGAACTCACTGAGAAGTGCCGGCTGCTGCCGATGATACCGGGCGATTCTACGCTCTGGCCCAGTTTGCCACAGTCTCCACCATTCCCTATGGTCACCCCTGTTTTATGTGAGTCATGGAGAAGAAGTAGTTTCCAGCCCCTGGGAGCTGGTTGTCGGAGAGCGCGTGCCTGCAGTTGCCGTGCATGTACTTGTTCTGACAGCTGTGTCATCCTGGCTGCTACAAGCTTCCGGGGTTTGGGATTCCACAGGGTAGCTGACCACCTGAGGAGTCTGCACAGAGCTATGAGGAAAGAGGGGACAGAGGGAATTGGGGACAGGGGTGGGGGGCTGTTCTACTCACCCTGAATCCACAGTCAAGTGAAGTTTGGGTTGAAGTTAGGGTGGTGGGCAAGTAGCCTCAGGGTCCCTAAAAATGAAGACCTTCCATTACAGGGGTAGGCAACTCAATCGTAATCTAGCTCAGGAGTTGGCCAGCCTTCCTCAGCAAGCTGCCCACCAGCTTTTGAAAATAAAGCTTTACTGGAACCCAGCCACGTGCACTGACCACATACTGTCTCTTTTTGTGGTCCACAAAGGCCGCACTAAGTCGTTTCAAAAGAGACCAAGGGGTAAGCCCAAAATCAGGCTGGGAAGCCAAAAATATATACTGTCGGGGCTGGAGCGATAGTACGATGGGTAGGGCGTTTGCCTTGCACATCGCAAACCCGGGTTCAATTCCCAGCATCCCCTATGGTCCCCTGAGCACCGCCAGGAGTAATTCCTGAGAGCAGAGCCAGGAGTAACCCCTGTGCATCACCGGGTGTCACCCAAAGGAAAAAAAAAAAAATATATATATATGTATACACACACACACACACACACACACACACACACACACACACACACATATATACTGTCTGCCTTTTCTAGAAAAAGTTGCAACCTCTCATCTCGCCCAGGAGTCGTGAGGAACAGAGGCCTGCCCCACTCAGCTCAAGCAAAAGATGCTTGTAGTCAGGACGTAACAGGGAATGTTCTAGAAGCCAGGGATATAGCCATAGGCAATCTGGGGGGTTGAAAACTATCAGTGCACATCTGGGTGAGGTTGTGCTTCTGTTTCTTTGTTTTGCTTGTTTTGGTTTTGTTTTGGCCACACCTGGAGGTGCTCAGGGGTTACTCCTGGCTCTGCACTTAGGAATTATTCCAGGCGGTGTTCAGGGGACCATACAGGATGCTGGGAATTGAACCCGGGTCGGTGACGTGCAAGGCAAACGCCCTACCCACTGTACTATTGCTCCAGCCCCAACAGTGTATATTTTTGGCATCCCAGCCTGATTTTGGGCTTTACCCCTTGGTCTCTTTTGGACCTGGGCTGGCCCCGTGCAAGGCAATGCCCTCCGCGCTGTACAATGGCCCCGGCCCCTGCTGCTTCTGTGCCTTATGAACTCTTGCCACAGCTCACCTTCAACTTACTTGGCTATCCCTGGGCTTACGCGGAGCTCCCCGCCAACCCACCAGCCTTGCAGTTTTGGTTTATGCAGCTAAGAGCCCCGCCTCAGTCCCCCAACTCTGAGCTCCCAGGAAGGCTGTGGAGGGCCTGGATCACCTCTTCCAGTTGATTTGTCTTGGTGATTCCTGAGGCTGCCCCCTGCCCATCAGGAGTTCCTCCTGGATTCATACCCATGGCTCTGGACGCAGCTTATGTTACCTGCCCAGGGGGGCTGAGAAGGAGTAGAGAGAGCAGGAGCCAGATTTAACAACTGCACTTCTTGTGAAAAACCTGACCCTTTGCTAACCTCCAAGATAATTTCTTGGGGCTGGGGAGGTAGCTCAATGAGTAGGGCTCAGGGTATGGTTGGCAGGAGGGAGGCCCAGTTTTGCTATCTGGCACCATGTGGTCCCCAAGCACCATTGGAAGTGACTCCCGAGCATCATAAGTATGTCTCCAAACACAAACCAAAATTTTTAATTAAAAAAAAAATTTTTAAAGAGAATTCTTCTAGGGGGTAGAGAGATAGTGCAGCAGGCAGGGAGCTTGTCTTGCACATGGCCAATCTGTATTTAATCTCCAGAATCCCGTAAGGTCCCCAAGTACACCAGGAGTGATTCCTGAGTGCAGAGCCAGGAACCGGAGCATCAACTAGTGTGACCCCAAAATGAGTGAGAGAGAGAGAGAGAGAGAGAGAGAGAGACCCAGAGAGACGGAGAGAGAGACAGGGAGAGAGAAAGAGGGAGAGGAGACAAGGGAGAGAGAGAGAATTCAACCCACATTCCAGAGCCATCACCGTGTAAACTCATTCACTGACCCAGCTCTACAGATTCATGACTAAATCTCAAAGAGATGGAAGCCAAACTGCTCAAGTTCACGGGTACACTGGTATCCCAGCTGGAAACTCTGGGGTGCCCTCAGGATGGGGGCGGGCCAAGTCCCCAGCTCTGCCAAAGCCCTGGCAGCTCTGCACCCACACCCCACAGATGCCACCTCACCAGTGGCCCAATTCTACTGCTTCAAGACTAACCTCTGCAGTCACCAAATTGATGAAAATTCCAGGCACACAAATTTTCACTCTGCTCAGTCCCTGTGCATCCAGAAACCCTGTCAGCCACACCCACAGCCCATAGCTGCCACCTGTAAACACAGTTCTGCAGATCCTGGAGTCTCTTGAGCATGCAGCCACATATGATGCTACATGATACATCCAAATTCCACAATACTGACATCCCAGTAGGAGCATGCCAAATTCGATGGGAAAGTGCCATAGAAGCCAACTCGTCTCAATAAACAAAAATAGTAACACAGAGGCCCAACGAACAATAAACAGCTTAGTAAACCCTCAGACAAGGACTTAATGACCCCATGGTGAGATAGAACGAAACAAATTTTCTTTTAATGAAGTATTATATTTTTATAATTCCATTAGCCATTTAGTTGTAACAAGCAATAGAAAATAAATCATCTTGTATTTGCTAAGGGGGCTTGAAAAATGGGGACAATGGTGGAAGGAAGGTCACACTGGTGGTGGGATTAGTGTTGGAACACTGACTACCCATCAAAGATATATTATGAACAACTTGTATTTAAATAAGGTTTATTTTAAAAAGAATAAGAAAATTCTTCTATCTTATCCGTAACATAGGCATAAAAGCCAGGATCTGGAGCTGTAAATGAATAAGATGCCTCCTGGGAGAAGGAGGAGACCAGAGCCACGGACTCAGGAACAGGGGAGTGAGCACCAAGCATCTCCGAGCATGAGATGAGGCCACCAACCATGGCCACCTAAGGCAAGTCCTGAAGTCACAGCCGGTAGGACCCGGAGAGGCGGAGGCCTGAGAAATCCTGCCTCGTTCGTTGCACATCTGTCCCGGTTCTTCCTCTGACAGAGTGCCCCCAAGTTTGTTACTTTCCTCTTCCCTCCCCTGCCAG